>NC_054472.1:97363843-97667454 GCF_017639515.1 Carcharodon carcharias
AGTGTCTCTGGCCACTGCTGGTTCCTGTGGGAGTGTCTCTGGTCGCTGCAGGTTCCTGTGGGAGTTTCTCTGGCCACTGCTGGTTCCTGTAGGAGTGTCCCTGGTCTCTGTTGGTTCCTCTGGGAGTGTCTCTGGTTGCGGTTGGCTCCTGTGGGAGTTTCCCTGGTCTCTGTTGGTTCCTGTGGGAGTGTCCCTGGTCTCTGTTGGTTCCTGTGGGAGTGTCTCTGGTCTCTGCTGTTTCCTTTGGTAGTGTCTCTGGTAGCTGCTGGTTCCTGTGGGACTGTCACTGGTCTCTGCTGGTTCCTGTGGGAGTGTCCCTGGTCGCTGCTGGTTCCTGTGGGACTGTTCCTGGTCTCTGCTGGTTCCTGTGGGAGTGTTTTTGGTCTCCGTTGATTCCTGTGGGAGTGTCTCCGACTGCTGTTGGTTCCTGTGGGAGTGTCTCTGGTCTGTGTTCATTCCTGTGGGAGTGTCTCCGGTTTCCGTTGATTCCTGTGGGAGTGTCTCTGGTCGCTGCTGGTTCCTCTGTGAGTGTCTCCGGTCTCTGCTGGTTCCTATGGGAGTGTCTCTGGTCTCTGTTGGTTCCTGTGGGAGTGTCCATGGTCACTGCTGGTTCCTCTGGGATTGTCTCTGGTTGCTGATGGTTCCTGTGGGAGTGTCCCTGGTTGCTGCTGGTTCCTGTGGTAGTGTCTCCGGCCACTGTTGGTTCCTGTGGGAGTGTCGCTGATCGCTGCTGGATCCTGTGGGAGTGCCTCTGGTCTCTGCTGGTTAATGTTGGAGAGTCTCTGGTCGCTGCAGGTTCCTGTGGGAGTTTCTCTGGCCACTGCTTGTTCCTGTAGGAGTGTCCCTGGTCTCTGATGGTTCCTGTGTGAGTGTCTACGCCCACTGTTGGTTCCTGTGGGAGTGTCTCTGATCGCTGCTGGTTCCTGTGGGAGTGTCTCTGGTCTCTGTTGGTTCCTGTGGGAGTGTCTCCGGCCACTGATGGTTCCTGTGGGAGTGTCGCTGATCGCTGCTGGATCCTGTGGGAGTGCCTCTGGTCTCTGCTGGTTAATGTTGGAGAGTCTCTTGTCGCAGCTGGTTCCTGTGGGAGTGTCTCTGGTCTCTGCTGGTTTCTGTGGGCGTGTCTCCGGTCTCTGCTGGTTCCTGCGGTAGTGTCTCTGGTCTCTGTTGGTTCCTGTGGGAGTGTCTCTGGTTGCTGCCTGTTCCTGTGGGAGTGTCTCTGGTTGATGCTGGATCCTGTGGGCGTGTCTCTGGTCTCTGCTGGTTCCTGTTGGAGTGTCTCTGGCCACTGCTGGTTCCTGTGGGAGTGGCCCTGGTCTCTGCTGGTTGCTGTGGGAGTTTCTCTGGTCTCTGCTGGTTCCTGTGGGAGTGTCTCTGGTTGCTGTTGGTTCCTGTGGGAGTGTCTCTGGTCTCTGCTGGTTCCTGTGGGAGTGTCTCCGGTCTCTGCTGGTTCCTGTGGGAGTGTCTCCGGTATCTGTTGGTTCCTGTGGGAGTGTCTCTGGTCTCTGCTGGTTCCTGTGGGAGTTTCTTTGGTCTCTGCTAGCTCCTGTGGGAGTGTCTCCGGTCTCTACTGGTTCCTGTGGGAGTGTCTCTGGTCTCTGCTGGATCCTGTGGGAGTGTCTCTTCTCTCTGTTTGTTCCTGTGGGAGTGATTCTGGTCTCCGTTGATTCCTGTGGGAGTGTCTCTGACTGCTGTTGGTTCCTGTGGGAGTGTGTCTGGTCTCTGATGGTTCCTGTGGGAGTGTCTCTGCTCTCCGTTGGTTCCTGTGGAAGTGTCTCTGATTGCTGCTGGTTCCTGTGGGAGTGTCTCTGGTCTCTGTTGTTTCCTGTGGGAGTGTCTCTGGTCTCTGTTTGTTCCTGTGGGAGTCTCTATGCTTGCTGCTGGTTCCTGTGGGAGTTTCTCTCGTCTTTGTTGGTTCATGTGGGAGTGTCTATGATTGCTGTTGGTTCCTGTGGGAGTGTCTCCTGTCTCTGTTGGTTCCTGTGGGAGTGTCTCTGGTCTCTGCTGGTTCCTGTGGGAGTGTCTCTGGTCTCTGCTGGTTCCTGTGGGAGTGTCTCCGGTCTCTACTGGTTCCTGTGGGAGTGTCTCTGGTCTCTGCTGCTTCCTGTGGGAGGGTCTCTTCTCTCTGTTTGTTCCTGTGGGATTGTCTCTGATTGCTGTTGGTTCTTGTGGAAGTGTCTCTCATTGCTGTTGTTTACTGTGGGAGTGTCTCTGGCCACTATTGGTTCCTGTGGGAGTGTCTCCGGCCACTGTTGGTTCCTGTGGGAGTGCCTCTGATCGCTGCTGGTTCCTGTGGGAGTGTCTCTGGTCTCTGCTGGTTCCTGTTGGAGAGTCTCTGGTCGCTGCTGGTTCCTGTGGGAGTGTTTCTGGTCTCCGTTGATTCCTGTGGGAGTGTCTCTGACTGCTGTTGGTTCCTGTGGGAGTGTCTCTGGTCTCTGTTGGTTCCTGTGGGAGTGTCTCTGGTCTCTGTTGGTTCCTGTGGGAGTGTCTCTGGCCACTGCTGGTTCCTGTGGGAGTGTCTCTGGTCGCTGCAGGTTCCTGTGGGAGTTTCTCTGGCCACTGCTGGTTCCTGTAGGAGTGACCCTGGTCTCTGATGGTTCCTGTGGGAGTGTCTACGCCCACTGTTGGTTCCTGTGGGAGTGTTTCTGATCGCTGCTGGTTCCTGTGGGAGTGTCTCTGGTCTCTGTTGGTTCCTGTGGGAGTGTCTCCGGCCACTGTTGGTTCCTGTGGGAGTGTCGCTGATCGCTGCTGGATCCTGTGGGAGTGTCTCTGGTCTCTGCTGGTTATTGTTGGAGAGTCTCTTGTCGCAGCTGGTTCCTGTGGGAGAGTCCCTGGTCTCTGCTGGTGTCTGTGGGCGTGGCCCTGGTCTCTGCTGGTTCCTGTGGGAGTTTCTCTGGTCTCTGCTGGTCCCTGTGGGAGTGTCTCTGGTTGCTGTTGGTTCCTGTGGGAGTGTCTCTGGTTGCTGCTGGTTCCTGTGGGAGTGTCCCTGGTCCTGCTGGTTCCTGTGGGAGTGTCTCTGGTTTCTGTTGGTTCCTGTGGGAGTGTCTCTGGTCTCTGTTGGTTGCTGTGGGAGTGTCTCTGGTCGCTGCTGGTTCCTGTGGGATTTTCTCTGGCCACTGCTGGTTCCTGTGGGAGTGTCTCTGATTGCTCTTGGTTACTGTGGGAGTCTCTCTGGTCTCTGCTGTTTCCTGTGGGCGTGTTTCTGATTGCTGTCGGTTCCTGTGGGACTGTCCCTGGTCTCTGTTTATTCCTGTGGGAGTGTCTCCGGTTTCCATTGATTCCTGTGGGAGTGTTTCTGGTCTCTGCTGGTTCCTATGGGAGTGTCTCTGGTCTCTGCTGGTTCCTGTGGGAGTGTCTCCGGTCTCTGCTGGTTCCTGTGGGAGTGTCTCCGGTATCTGTTGGTTCCTGTGGGAGTGTCTCTGGTCTCTGCTGGTTTCTGTGGGAGTTTCTTTGGTCTCTGCTGGCTCCTGTGGGAGTGCCTCCGGTCTCTACTGGTTCCTGTGGGAGTGTCTCTGGTCTCTGCTGGTTCCTGTGGGAGTGTCACTTCTCTCTGTTTGTTCCTGTGGGAGTGTCTCTGATTGCTGTTGGTTCCTGTGGAAGTGTCTCTCATTGCTGTTGTTTACTGTGGGAGTGTCTCCGGCCACTGTTGTTTCCTGAGGGAGTTTCTCTGAACGCTGCTGGTTCCTTTGGGAGTGTCTCTGGTCTCTGCTGTTTCCTGTTGGAGAGTCTCTGCTCGCTGCTGGTTCCTGTGGGTGTGATTCTGGTCTCCGTTGATTCCTGTGGGAGTGTCTCTGACTGCTGTTGGTTCCTGTGGGAGTGTCTCTGGTCTCTGTTGGTTGCTGTGGGAGTGTCTCTGGTCTCTGTTGGTTCCTGTGGGAGTGTCTCTGGCCACTGCTGGTTCCTGTGGGAGTGTCTCTGGTCGCTGCAGGTTCCTGTGGGAGTTTCTCTGGCCACTGCTGGTTCCTGTAGGAGTGTCCCTGGTCTCTGTTGGTTCCTCTGGGAGTGTCTCTGGTTGCGGTTGGCTCCTGTGGGAGTTTCCCTGGTCTCTGTTGGTTCCTGTGGGAGTGTCCCTGGTCTCTGTTGGTTCCTGTGGGAGTGTCTCTGGTCTCTGCTGTTTCCTTTGGTAGTGTCTCTGGTAGCTGCTGGTTCCTGTGGGACTGTCACTGGTCTCTGCTGGTTCCTGTGGGAGTGTCCCTGGTCGCTGCTGGTTCCTGTGGGACTGTTCCTGGTCTCTGCTGGTTCCTGTGGGAGTGTTTTTGGTCTCCGTTGATTCCTGTGGGAGTGTCTCCGACTGCTGTTGGTTCCTGTGGGAGTGTCTCTGGTCTGTGTTCATTCCTGTGGGAGTGTCTCCGGTTTCCGTTGATTCCTGTGGGAGTGTCTCTGGTCGCTGCTGGTTCCTCTGTGAGTGTCTCCGGTCTCTGCTGGTTCCTATGGGAGTGTCTCTGGTCTCTGTTGGTTCCTGTGGGAGTGTCCATGGTCACTGCTGGTTCCTCTGGGATTGTCTCTGGTTGCTGATGGTTCCTGTGGGAGTGTCCCTGGTTGCTGCTGGTTCCTGTGGTAGTGTCTCCGGCCACTGTTGGTTCCTGTGGGAGTGTCGCTGATCGCTGCTGGATCCTGTGGGAGTGCCTCTGGTCTCTGCTGGTTAATGTTGGAGAGTCTCTGGTCGCTGCAGGTTCCTGTGGGAGTTTCTCTGGCCACTGCTTGTTCCTGTAGGAGTGTCCCTGGTCTCTGATGGTTCCTGTGTGAGTGTCTACGCCCACTGTTGGTTCCTGTGGGAGTGTCTCTGATCGCTGCTGGTTCCTGTGGGAGTGTCTCTGGTCTCTGTTGGTTCCTGTGGGAGTGTCTCCGGCCACTGATGGTTCCTGTGGGAGTGTCGCTGATCGCTGCTGGATCCTGTGGGAGTGCCTCTGGTCTCTGCTGGTTAATGTTGGAGAGTCTCTTGTCGCAGCTGGTTCCTGTGGGAGTGTCTCTGGTCTCTGCTGGTTTCTGTGGGCGTGTCTCCGGTCTCTGCTGGTTCCTGCGGTAGTGTCTCTGGTCTCTGTTGGTTCCTGTGGGAGTGTCTCTGGTTGCTGCCTGTTCCTGTGGGAGTGTCTCTGGTCGCTGCTGGATCCTGTGGGCGTGTCTCTGGTCTCTGCTGGTTCCTGTTGGAGTGTCTCTGGCCACTGCTGGTTCCTGTGGGAGTGGCCCTGGTCTCTGCTGGTTCCTGTGGGAGTTTCTCTGGTCTCTGTTGGTTCCTGTGGGAGTGTCTCTGGTAGCTGTTGGTTCCTGTGGGAGTGTCCCTGGTTGCTGCTGGTTCCTGTGGGAGTGTCCCTCGTCCTGCTGGTTCCTGTGGGAGTGTCTCTGGTTGCTGTTGGTTCCTGTGGGAGTGTCTCTGGTCTCTGTTGGTTCCTGTGGGAGTGTCTCTGGTCGCTGCTGGTTCCTGTGGGATTTTCTCTGGCCACTGCTGGTTCCTGTGGGAGTGTCTCTGATTGCTGTTGGTTACTGTGGGAGTGTCTCTGGTCTCTGCTGTTTCCTGTGGGAGTGTTTCTGATTGATGTCGGTTCCTGTGGGACTGTCCCTGGTCTCTGTTTGTTCCTGTGGGAGTGTCTCCGGTTTCCGTTGATTCCTGTGGGAGTGTCTCTGGTCTCTGCTGGTTCCTATGGGAGTGTCTCTGGTCTCTGCTGGTTCCTGTGGGAGTGTCTCCGGTCTCTGCTGGTTCCTGTGGGAGTGTCTCTGGTATCTGTTGGTTCCTGTGGGAGTGTCTCTCGTCTCTGCTGGTTTCTGTGGGAGTTTCTTTGGTCTCTGCTGGCTCCTGTGGGAGTGTCTCCGGTCTCTACTGGTTCCTGTGGGAGCGTCTCTGGTCTCTGCTGGTTCCTGTGGGAGTGTCTCTGATTGCTGTTGGTTCCTGTGGAAGTGTCTCTCATTGCTGTTGTTTACTGTGGGAGTGTCTCTGGCCACTGTTGGTTCCTGAGGGAGTGTCTCCGCCCACTGTTGGTTCCTGAGGGAGTTTCTCTGATCGGTGCTGGTTCCTTTGGGAGTGTCTCTGGTCTCTGCTGTTTCCTGTTGGAGAGTCTCTGGTCGCTGCTGGTTCCTGTGGGAGTGATTCTGGTCTCCGTTGATTCCTGTGGGAGTGTCTCTGACTGCTGTTGGTTCCTTTGGGAGTGTCTCTGGTCTCTGTTGGTTGCTGTGGGAGTGTCTCTGGTCTCTGTTGGTTCCTGTGGGAGTGTCTCTGGCCACTGCTGGTTCCTGTGGGAGTGTCTCTGGTCGCTGCAGGTTCCTGTGGGAGTTTCTCTGGCCACTGCTGGTTCCTGTAGGGGTGTCCCTGGTCTCTGCTGGTTCCTCTGGGAGTGTCTCTGGTTGCTGCTGGTTCCTGTTAGAGTGTCCCTGGTCTCTGCTGGTTCCTGTGGAAGTGTCTCTGGTTGCGGTTGTCTCCTGTGGGAGTTTCCCTGGTCTCTGTTGGTTCCTGTGGGAGTGTCCCTGGTCTCTGTTGGTTCCTGTGGGAGTGTCTCTGGTCTCTGCTGTTTCCTTTGGTAGTGTCTCTGGTAGCTGCTGGTTCCTGTGGGACTGTCACTGGTCTCTGCTGGTTCCTGTGGGAGTGTCCCTGGTCTCTGCTGGTTCCTGTGGGACTGTCCCTGGTCTCTGCTGGTTCCTGTGGGAGTGTTTTGTGGTCTCCGTTGATTCCTGTGGGAGTGTCTCTGACTGCTGTTGGTTCCTGTGGGAGTGTCTCTGGTCTGTGTTCATTCCTGTGGGAGTGCCTCCGGTTTCCGTTGATTCCTGTGGGAGTGTCTCTGGTCTCTGCTGGTTCCTCTGTGAGTGTCTCCGGTCTCTGCTGGTTCCTATGGGAGTGTCTCGGGTCTCTGTTGGTTCCTGTGGGAGTGTCCATGGTCACTGCTGGTTCCTCTGGGATTGTCTCTGGTTGCTGATGGTTCCTGTGGGAGTGTCCCTGGTTGCTGCTGGTTCCTGTGGTAGTGTCTCTAGTCTCTGCTGGTTCCTGTGGGAGTGTCTCTGGTGACAGTTGTTTCCTGAGGGAGTGTCTCTGGTCTCTGCTGGTTCCTGTGGGAGTGTGTCTGCTCTCCGTTGCTTCCTGTGGGAGTGTAGCTGTTCTCTGCCGGTTCCTGTGGGAGTGTCTCTGGTCTCTGCTGGTTCCTGTGGGAGTCTCTCCGTCTCTGTTGATTCCTTTCGGTGTGTCTCTGATTGCTGTCGGTTCCTGTGTGAGCGTCTCTGGCCACTACTGGTTCCTGTGGGATTCTCCCTGTTCGCTGCTGGTTCCTGTGGGTGTGTCTCTGGTCACTGCTGGATCCTGTGGGTGTGTCTCTGGTCTCTGCTGGTTCCTGTTGGAGTGTCTCTGGCCACTGCTGGTTCCTGTGGGAGTGTCTCTGATTGCTGTCAGTGCCTGTGTGAGTGTCTCTGGTCGCTGCTGGTTCCTGTAGTAGTGTCCCTGGTCCTGCTGGTTCCTGTGGGAGTGTCTCTGGTTGCTGTTGGTTCCTGTGGGAGTGTCTCTGGTCTCTGTTGGTTCCTGTTGGAGTGTCCCTGGCCACTGCTGGTTCCTGTGGGAGTGTCCCTGGTCTCTGCTGGTTCCTGTGGGAGTGTCTCTGGTCTCTGCTGGTTCCTGTGGGAGTGTCTCTGGTTGCTGTTGGTTCCTGTGGGAGTGTCTCTGGTTGCTGCTGGTTCCTGTAGTAGTGTCCCTGGTCCTGCTGGTTCCTGTGGGAGTGTCTCTGGTTGCTGTTGGTTCCTGTGGGAGTGTCTCTGTTCTCTGTTGGTTCCTGTGGGAGTGTCTCTGGTCGCTGCTGGTTCCTGTGGGATTTTCTCTGGCCACTGCTGGTTCCTGTGGGAGTGTCTCTGATTGCTATGGTTCCTGTGGGAGTGTCTCTGATTGCTGTTGTTTCCTGTGGGAGTGTCTCTGATTGCTGTTGGTTACTGTCGGAGTGTCTCTGGTCTCTGCTGCTTCCTGTGGGAGTGTTTCTGAATGCTGTCTGTTCCTGTGGGACTGTCCCTGGTCTCTGTTTGTTCCTTTTGGAGTGTCTCCGGTTTCCATTGATTCCTGTGGGAGTGTCTCTGGTCTCTGCTGGTTCCTATGGGAGTGTCTCTGGTCTCTGCAGGTTCCTGTGGGAGTGTCTCCGGTCTCTGCTGGTTCCTGTGGGAGTCTCTCCGTCTCTGTTGATTCCTTTCGGTGCGTCTCTGATTGCTGTCGGTTCCTGTGTGAGCGTCTCTGGCCACTACTGATTCCTGTGGGAGTCTCCCTGTTCGCTGCTGGTTCCTGTGGGTGTGTCTCTGGTCACTGCTGGATCTTGTGGGCGTGTCTCTGGTCTTCGTTGGTTCCTGTGGGAGTGTCTCTGATTGCTGCTGGGTCCTGTGGAAGTGTCTCTGGTCTCTGTTGGTTCCTGTGGGAGTGTCTCAGGTCTCTGTTGGTTCCTGTGGGAGTGTATCTGATTGCTGCTGGTTCCTGTGGGAGTGTCTCTGGTCTATGTTTTTATACCTGTGGGAGTGTCTCCGGCCACTGTTGGTTCCTGTGGGAGTATCTCTGATCACTGCTGGTTCCTGTGGGAGTGTCTCTGGTCTCTGCTGGTTCCTGTTGGAGAGTCTCTGGTCGCTGCTGGTTCCTGTGGGAGTGTTTCTGGTCTCCGTTGATTCCTGTGGGAGTGTCTCTGACTGCTGTTGGTTCCTGTGGGAGTGTCCCTGGTCTCTGTTGGTTCCTGAGCGAGTGTCTCTGGTCTCTGCTGGTTCCTGTTGGAGTGTCTCTGGTCTCTGCTAGTTTCTGCTGGCGTGTCTCCGGTCTCTGCTGGTTCCTGCGGTAGTGTCTCTGGTCTCTGATGGTTCCTGTGGGAGTGTCTCTGATTGCTGTCAGTGCCTGTGTGAGTGTCTCTGGTCGCTGCTGGATCCTGTGGGTGTGTCTCTGGTCTCTGCTGGTTCCTGTTGGAGTGTCTCTGGCCACTGCTGGTTCCTGTGGAAGTGTCCCTGGTCTCTGCTGGTTCCTGTGGGAGTGTCTCTGGCCACTGCTGGTTCCTGTGGGAGTGTCCCTTGTCTCTGCTGGTTCCTGTGGGAGTGTCTCTGGTCTCTGCTGGTTCCTGTGGGAGTGTCTCTGGTTGCTGTTGGTTCCTGTGGGAGTGTCCCTGGTTGCTGCTGGTTCCTGTAGTAGTGTCCCTGGTCCTGCTGGTTCCTGTGGGAGTGTCTCTGGTTGCTGTTGGTTCCTGTGGGAGTGTCTCTGGTCTCTGTTGGTTCCTGTGGGAGTGTCTCTGGTCGCTGCTGGTTCCTGTGGGATTTTCTCTGGCCACTGCTGGTTCCTGTGGGAGTGTCTCTGATTGCTATTGGTACCTGTGGGAGTGTCTCTGATTGCTGTTGTTTCCTGTGGGAGTGTCTCTGATTGCTGTTGGTTACTGTCGGAATGTCTCTGGTCTCTGCTGTTTCCTGTGGGAGTGTTTCTGAATGCTGTCTGTTCCTGTGGGACTGTCCCTGGTCTCTGTTCGTTCCTGTTGGAGTGTCTCCGGTTTCCGTTGATTCCTGTGGGAGTGTCTCTGGTCTCTGCTGGTTCCTATGGGAGTGTCTCTGGTCTCTGCAGGTTCCTGTGGGAGTGTCTCCAGTCTCTGCTGGTTCCTGTGGGAGTGTCTCCGTCTCTGTTTGTTCCTGTAGGAGTGTCTCTGGTCTCTGCTAGTTCCTGTGGGAGTGTCTCTTCTCTCTGTTTGTTCCTGTGGGAGTGTCTATGATTGCTGTTGGTTCCTGTGGGAGTATCTCCGGTCTCTGCTGGTTCCTGTGGGAGGGTCTCCGGTCTCTGCTGGTTCCTGTGGGAGTGTCTCTGGTCTCTGCTGGTTCCTGTGGGAGTGTCTCTCGTCTCTACTGGTTCCTGTGGGAGTGTCTCTGGTCTCTGTTGGTTCCTGTGGGAGTGTCTCTGGTCTCTGCTGGTTCCTCTGGGAGTGTCTCTGGTTGCTGCTGGTTCCTGTTGGAGTGTCCCTGGTCTCTGCTGGTTCCTGTGGGAGTGTCTCTGGTCTCTGCTGGTTCCTCTGGGAGTGTCTCTGTTTGCTGCTGGTTCCTGTTGGAGTGTCCCTGGTCTCTGCTGGTTCCTGTGGGAGTGTCTCTGGTTGCGGTTGGCTCCTGTGGGAGTTTCCCTGTTCTCTGTTGGTTCCTGTGGGAGTGTGCCTGGTCTCTGTTGGTTCCTGTGGGAGTGTCTCTGGTCTCTGCTGTTTCCTTTGGTAGTGTCCCTGGTCGCTGCTGGTTCCTGTAGGACTGTCACTGGTCTCTGCTGGTTCCTGTGGGAGTGTCCCTGGTCTCTGCTGGTTCCTGTGGGACTGTCCCTGGTCTCTGTTCGTTCCTGTGGGAGTGTCTCCGGTTTCCGTTGATTCCTGTGGGAGTGACTCTGGATTCTGCTGGTTCCTCTGGGAGTGTCTCCGGTCCCTGCTGGTTCCTGTGGGAGTGTCTCCGTCTCTGTTGGTTCCTGTCGGAGTGTCTCTGATTGCTTTCGGTTCCTGTGGGAGCGTCTCTGGCCACTGCTGGTTCCTGTGGGAGTGTCTCTGGTCTCTGTTGGTTCCTGTGGGAGACTCTGATCTCTGTTGGTTCCTGTGGGAGTGTCCATGGTCGCTGCTGGTTCCTCTGGGATTGTCTCTGATTGCTGCTGTTTCCTGTGGGAGTGTCCCTGGTCGCTGCTGGTTCCTGTGGGAGTGTGTCTGGTCTCTGCTGGTTCCTGTGGGAGTGTCTCCGGTCTCTGCTGGTTCCTCTGGAAGTTTCTCTTGTCTCTGTTGGTTCCTGTGGGAGTGTCTCTGATTGCTGTTGGTTCCTGTGGGGGTGTCTCTGGCCACTGCTGGTTCCTGTGGGAGTGTCTCTGGTCGCTGCTGGTTCCTGTGGGAGTGTTTCTGGTCTCCGTTGATTCCTGTGGGAGTGTCTCTGACTGCTGTTGGTTCCTGTGGGAGTGTCCCTGGTCTCTGTTGGTTCCTGAGGGAGTGTCTCTGGTCTCTGCTGGTTCCTGTTGGAGTGTCTCTGGTCTCTGCTGGTTTCTGTGGGCATGTCTCCGGTCTCTGCTGGTTCCTGCGGTAGTGTCTCTGGTCTCTGATGGTTCCTGTGGGAGTGTCTCTGATTGCTGTCGCTGCCTGTGTGAGTGTCTCTGGTCGCTGCTGGTTCCTGTGGGTGTGTCTCTGGTCTCTGCTGGTTCCTGTTGGAGTGTCTCTGGCCACTGCTGGTTCCTGTGGGAGTGTCCCTGGTCTCTGCTGGTTCCTGTGGGAGTGTCTCTGGTCTCTGCTGGTTCCTGTGGGAGTGTCTCTGGTTGCTGTTGGTTCCTGTGGGAGTGTCTCTGGTTGCTGCTGGTTCCTGTAGTAGTGTCCCTGGTCCTGCTGGTTCCTGTGGGAGTGTCTCTGGTTGCTGTTGGTTCCTGTGGGAGTGTCTCTGGTCTCTGTTGGTTCCTGTGGGAGTGTCTCTGGTCGCTGCTGGTTCCTGTGGGATTTTCTCTGGCCACTGCTGGTTCCTGTGGGAGTGTCTCTGATTGCTATTGGTACCTGTGGGAGTGTCTCTGATTGCTGTTGTTTCCTGTGGGAGTGTCTCTGATTGCTGTTGGTTACTGTCGGAATGTCTCTGGTCTCTGCTGTTTCCTGTGGGAGTGTTTCTGAATGCTGTCTGTTCCTGTGGGACTGTCCCTGGTCTCTGTTCGTTCCTGTTGGAGTGTCTCCGGTTTCCGTTGATTCCTGTGGGAGTGTCTCTGGTCTCTGCTGGTTCCTATGGGAGTGTCTCTGGTCTCTGCAGGTTCCTGTGGGAGTGTCTCCAGTCTCTGCTGGTTCCTGTGGGAGTGTCTCCGTCTCTGCTGGTTCCTGTGGGAGTGTCTCTGGTCTCTACTGGTTCCTGTGGGAGTGTCTCTGGTCTCTGTTGGTTCCTGTGGGAGTGTCTCTGGTCTCTGCTGGTTCCTCTGGGAGTGTCTCTGGTTGCTGCTGGTTCCTGTTGGAGTGTCCCTGGTCTCTGCTGGTTCCTGTGGGAGTGTCTCTGGTTGCGGGTGGCTCCTGTGGGAGTTTCCCTGGTCTCTGTTGGTTCCTGTGGGAGTGTCCTGGTCTCTGTTGGTTCCTGCGGGAGTGTCTCTGGTCTCTGCTGTTTCCTTTGGTAGTGTCCCTGGTCGCTGCTGGTTCCTGTGGGAGTGTCCCTGGTCTCTGCTGGTTCCTGTGGGACTGTCCCTGGTCTCTGTTCGTTCCTGTGGGAGTGTCTGCGGTTTCCGTTGATTCCTGTGGGAGTGTCTCTGGTCTCTGCTGGATTCCTGTGGGAGTGTCTCTGGTCTCTGCTGGTTCCTCTGGGAGTGTCTCCGGTCCCTGCTGGTTCCTGTGGGAGTGTCTCCGTCTCTGTTGGTTCCTGTCGGAGTGTCTCTGATTGCTTTCGGTTCCTGTGGGAGTGTCTCTGGCCACTGCTGGTTCCTGTGGGAGTGTCTCTGGTCTCTGTTGGTTCCTGTAGGAGACTCTGATCTCCGTTGGTTCCTGTGGGAGTGTCCATGGTCGCTGCTGGTTCCTCTGGGATTGTCTCTGATTGCTGCTGTTTCCTGTGGGAGTGTCCCTGGTCGCTGCTGGTTCCTGTGGGAGTGTGTCTGGTCTCTGCTGGTTCCTGTGGGAGTGTCTCCGGTCTCTGCTGGTTCCTCTGGAAGTTTCTCTTGTCTCTGTTGGTTCCTGTGGGAGTGTCTCTGATTGCTGTTGGTTCCTGTGGGGGTGTCTCTGGCCACTGCTGGTTCCAGTGGGAGTGTCTCTGATTGCTGTTGGTTCCTGTGGGAGTGTCTCTGATTGCTGTTGGTTACTGTGGGAGTGTCTCTGGTCACTGCTGGTACCTGTGGGAGTGTCTCTGCTCTCCGTTGGTTCCTGTGGGAGTGTCTCTGATTGCTGCTGTTTCCTGTGGGAGTGTCTCTGGTCTCTGTTATTTCCAGTGGGAGTTTCTCTGGTCTCTGTTGGTTCCTGTGGGAGTGTCTCTGATTGCTGCTGGTTCCTGTGGGTGTGTCTCTGGTCTAGGTTCTTTTTTCCAATGGGAGTGTCTCTGGTCTCTGTTGGTTCCTGTGGGAGTGTCTTTGCTTGCTGCTGGTTCCTGTGGGATTTTCTCTCGTCTCTGCTGGTTCCTGTGGGAGTGTCTCTGGTTGCTGCCTGTTCCTGTGGGAGTGTCTCTGGTCGCTGCTGGATCCTGTGGGTGTGTCTCTGGCCTCTGCTGTTTCCTGTTGGAGTGTCTCTGGCCACTGCTGGTTCCTGTGGGAGTGGCCCTGGTCTCTGCCGGTTCCTGTGGGAGTGTCTCCGGTCTCTACTGGTTCCTGTGGGAGTGTCTCTGGTCTCTGCTGGTTCCTGTGGGAGTGTCTCTTCTCTCTGTTCCTGTGGGAGTGTCTCTGATTGCTGTTGGTTGCTGTGGAAGTGTCTCTCATTGCTGTTGTTTACTGTGGGAGTGTTTCTGGTCTCCGTAGATTCCTGTGTGAGTGTCTCTGTCTGCTGTTGGTTCCTGTGGGAGTGTCTCTGGTCTCTGTTGGTTCCTGTGGGAGTGTCTCTGGTCTCTGTTGGTTCCTGTGGGAGTGTCTGTGGCCACTGCTGCTTCCTGTGGGAGTGTCTCTGGTCACTGCTGGTTCCTGTAGGAGAGTCCCTGGTCTCTGCTGGTTCCTCTGGGAGTGTCTCTGGTTGCTGCTGGTTCCTGTTGGAGTGTCCCTGTTCTCTGCTGGTTCCTGTGGGAGTGTCTCTGGTTGCGGTTGGCTCCTGTGGGAGTTTCCCTGGTCTCTGTTGGTTCCTGTGGTAGTGTGCCTGGTCTCTGTTGGTTCCTGTGGGAGTGTGCCTGGTCTCTGTTGGTTCCTGTGGGAGTGTCTCTGGTCTCTGCTGTTTCCTTTGGTAGTGTCTCTGGTCTCTGTTGGTTCCTGTGGGAGTGTCTCTTGTCTCTGTTGGTTCCTGTGGGACTGTCTCTGATTGCTGCTGGTTCCTGTGGGAGTGTCCCTGGTCTATGTTTTTTTTCCAATGGGAGTGTCTCTGGTCTCTGTTGGTTCTTGTGGGAGTGTCGTCGACTACTGCTGGTTCCTGTGGGAGTTTCTCTGGTCTCTGTTGGTTCATGTGGGAGCGTCTCTGGTCAGGGCTGGTACCTGTGGGAGTGTCTCTACTCTCCGTTGGTTCCTGTGGGAGTGTCTCTGATTGCTGCTGGTTCCTGTGGGAGTGTCTCTGGTCTCTGTTGTTTCCGGTGGGAGTGTCTCTGGTCTCTGTTGGTTCCTGTGGGAGTGTCTCTGATTGCTGCTGGTTCCTGTGGGTGTGTCTCTGGTCTATGTTCTTTTTTCCAATGGGAGTGTCTCTGGTCTCTGTTGGTTCCTGTGGGAGTGTCTTTGCTTGCTGCTGGTTCCTGTGGGATTTTCTCTCGTCTCTGCTGGTTCCTGTGGGAGTGTCTCTGGTTGCTGCCTGTTCCTGTGGGCGTGTCTCTGGTCTTCGTTGGTTCCTGTGGGAGTGTCTCTGGTCTATGTTTTTATACCTGTGGGAGTGTCTCCTGCCACTGTTGGTTCCTGTGGGAGTGTCACTGATCGCTGCTGGTTCCTGTGGGAGTGTCTCTGGTCTCTGCTGGTTCCTGTTGGAGAGTCTCTGGTCGCTGCTGGTTCCTGTGGGAGTGTTTCTGGTCTCCGTTGATTCCTGTGGGAGTGTCTCTGACTGCTGTTGGTTCCTGTGGGAGTGTCCCTGGTCTCTGTTGGTTCCTGAGGGAGTGTCTCTGGTCTCTGCTGGTTCCTGTTGGAGTGTCTCTGGTCTCTGCTGGTTTCTGTGGGCATGTCTCCGGTCTCTGCTGGTTCCTGCGGTAGTGTCTCTGGTCTCTGATGGTTCCTGTGGGAGTGTCTCTGATTGCTGTCGCTGCCTGTGTGAGTGTCTCTGGTCGCTGCTGGTTCCTGTGGGTGTGTCTCTGGTCTCTGCTGGTTCCTGTTGGAGTGTCTCTGGCCACTGCTGGTTCCTGTAGGAGTGTCCCTGGTGTCTGCTGGTTCCTGTGGGAGTGTCTCTGGTCTCTGCTGGTTCCTGTGGGAGTGTCTCTGGTTGCTGTTGGTTCCTGTGGGAGTGTCTCTGGTTGCTGCTGGTTCCTGTAGTAGTGTCCCTGGTCCTGCTGGTTCCTGTGGGAGTGTCTCTGATTGCTATTGGTACCTGTGGGAGTGTCTCTGATTGCTGTTGTTTCCTGTGGGAGTGTCTCTGATTGCTGTTGGTTACTGTCGGAATGTCTCTGGTCTCTGCTGTTTCCTGTGGGAGTGTTTCTGAATGCTGTCTGTTCCTGTGGGACTGTCCCCGGTCTCTGTTCGTTCCTGTTGGAGTGTCTCCGGTTTCCGTTGATTCCTGTGGGAGTGTCTCTGGTCTCTGCTGGTTCCTATGGGAGTGTCTCTGGTCTCTGCAGGTTCCTGTGGGAGTGTCTCCAGTCTCTGCTGGTTCCTGTGGGAGTGTCTCCGTCTCTGTTTGTTCCTGTAGGAGTGTCTCTGGTCTCTGCTAGTTCCTGTGGGAGTGTCTCTTCTCTCTGTTTGTTCCTGTGGGAGTGTCTATGATTGCTGTTGGTTCCTGTGGGAGTATCTCCGGTCTCTGTTGGTTCCTGTGGGAGGGTCTCCGGTCTCTGCTGGTTTCTGTGGGAGTGTCTCTGGTCTCTGCTGGTTCCTGTGGGAGTGTCTCTGGTCTCTACTGGTTCCTGTGGGAGTGTCTCTGGTCTCTGCTGGTTCCTCTGGGAGTGTCTCTGGTTGCTGCTGGTTCCTTTTGGACTGTCCCTGGTCTCTGCTGGTTCCTGTGGGAGTGTCTCTGGTTGCTGTTGGTTCCTGTGGGAGTGTGCCTGGTCTCTGTTGGTTCCTGTGGGAGTGTCTCTGGTCACTGCTGTTTCCTTTGGTATTGTCCCTGGTCGCTGCTGGTTCCTGTGGGAGTGTCCCTGGTCTCTGCTGGTTCCTGTGGGACTGTCCCTGGTCTCTGTTCGTTCCTGTGGGAGTGTCTCCGGTTTCCGTTGATTCCTGTGGGAGTGTCTCTGGTCTCTGCTGGGTTCCTGTGGGAGTGTCTCTGGTCTCTGCTGGTTCCTCTGGGAGTGTCTCCGGTCCCTGCCGGTTCCTGTGGGAGTGTCTCCATCTCTGTTGGTTCCTGTCGGAGTGTCTCTGATTGCTTTCGGTCCCTGTGGGAGCGTCTCTGGCCACTGCTGGTTCCTGTGGGAGTGTCTCTGGTCTCTGTTGGTTCCTGTAGGAGACTCTGATCTCTGTTGGTTCCTGTGGGAGTGTCCATGGTCGCTGCTGGTTCCTCTGGGATTGTCTCTGATTGCTGCTGTTTCCTGTGGGAGTGTCCCTGGTCGCTGCTGGTTCCTGTGGGAGTGTGTCTGGTCTCTGCTGGTTCCTGTGGGAGTGTCTCCGGTCTCTGCTGGTTCCTCTGGAAGTTTCTCTTGTCTCTGTTGGTTCCTGTGGGAGTGTCTCTGATTGCTGTTGGTTCCTGTGGGGGTGTCTCTGGCCACTGCTGGTTCCAGTGGGAGTGTCTCTGATTGCTGTTGGTTCCTGTGGGAGTGTCTCTGATTGCTGTTGGTTACTGTGGGAGTGTCTCTGGTCACTGCTGGTACCTGTGGGAGTGTCTCTGCTCTCCGTTGGTTCCTGTGGGAGTGTCTCTGATTGCTGCTGTTTCCTGTGGGAGTGTCTCTGGTCTCTGTTATTTCCGGTGGGAGTTTCTCTGGTCTCTGTTGGTTCCTGTGGGAGTGTCTCTGATTGCTGCTGGTTCCTGTGGGTGTGTCTCTGGTCTAGGTTCTTTTTTCCAATCGGAGTGTCTCTGGTCTCTGTTGGTTCCTGTGGGAGTGTCTTTGCTTGCTGCTGGTTCCTGTGGGATTTTCTCTCGTCTCTGCTGGTTCCTGTGGGAGTGTCTCTGGTTGCTGCCTGTTCCTGTGGGAGTGTCTCTGGTCGCTGCTGGATCCTGTGGGTGTGTCTCTGGCCTCTGCTGTTTCCTGTTGGAGTGTCTCTGGCCACTGCTGGTTCCTGTGGGAGTGGCCCTGGTCTCTGCCGGTTCCTGTGGGAGTGTCTCCGGTCTCTACTGGTTCCTGTGGGAGTGTCTCTGGTCTCTGCTGGTTCCTGTGGGAGTGTCTCTTCTCTCTGTTCCTGTGGGAGTGTCTCTGATTGCTGTTGGTTGCTGTGGAAGTGTCTCTCATTGCTGTTGTTTACTGTGGGAGTGTTTCTGGTCTCCGTAGATTCCTGTGTGAGTGTCTCTGTCTGCTGTTGGTTCCTGTGGGAGTGTCTCTGGTCTCTGTTGGTTCCTGTGGGAGTGTCTCTGGTCTCTGTTGGTTCCTGTGGGAGTGTCTGTGGCCACTGCTGCTTCCTGTGGGAGTGTCTCTGGTCACTGCTGGTTCCTGTAGGAGTGTCCCTGGTCTCTGCTGGTTCCTCTGGGAGTGTCTCTGGTTGCTGCTGGTTCCTGTTGGAGTGTCCCTGTTCTCTGCTGGTTCCTGTGGGAGTGTCTCTGGTTGCGGTTGGCTCCTGTGGGAGTTTCCCTGGTCTCTGTTGGTTCCTGTGGTAGTGTGCCTGGTCTCTGTTGGTTCCTGTGGGAGTGTGCCTGGTCTCTGTTGGTTCCTGTGGGAGTGTCTCTGGTCTCTGCTGTTTCCTTTGGTAGTGTCTCTGGTCTCTGTTGGTTCCTGTGGGAGTGTCTCTTGTCTCTGTTGGTTCCTGTGGGACTGTCTCTGATTGCTGCTGGTTCCTGTGGGAGTGTCCCTGGTCTATGTTTTTTTTTCCAATGGGAGTGTCTCTGGTCTCTGTTGGTTCTTGTGGGAGTGTCGTCGACTACTGCTGGTTCCTGTGGGAGTTTCTCTGGTCTCTGTTGGTTCATGTGGGAGTGTCTCTGGTCAGGGCTGGTACCTGTGGGAGTGTCTCTACTCTCCGTTGGTTCCTGTGGGACTGTCTCTGATTACTGCTGGTTCCTGTGGGAGTGTCTCTGGTCTCTGTTGTTTCCGGTGGGAGTGTCTCTGGTCTCTGTTGGTTCCTGTGGGAGTGTCTCTGATTGCTGCTGGTTCCTGTGGGTGTGTCTCTGGTCTAGGTTCTTTTTTCCAATGGGAGTGTCTCTGGTCTCTGTTGGTTCCTGTGGGAGTGTCTTTGCTTGCTGCTGGTTCCTGTGGGATTTTCTCTCGTCTCTGCTCGTTCCTGTGGGAGTGTCTCTGGTTGCTGCCTGTTCCTGTGGGAGTGTCTCTGGTCGCTGCTGGATCCTGTGGGTGTGTCTCTGGTCTCTGCTGTTTCCTGTTGGAGTGTCTCTGGCCACTGCTGGTTCCTGTGGGAGTGTCTCTGGTCTCTGTTGGTTCCTGTGGTAGTGTCTCTGGTCTCTGTTGGTTCCTGTGGGAGTGTCTGTGGCCACTGCTGCTTCCTGTGGGTGTGTCTCTGGTCACTGCTGGTTCCTGTAGGAGTGTCCCTGGTCTCTGCTGGTTCCTCTGGGAGTGTCTCTGGTTGCTGCTGGTTCCTGTTGGAGTGTCCCTGGTCTCTGCTGGTTCCTGTGGGAGTGTCTCTGGTTGCGGTTGGCTCCTGTGGGAGTTTCCCTGGTCTCTGTTGGTTCCTGTGGGAGTGTCTGTGGCCACTGCTGCTTCCTGTGGGAGTGTCTCTGGTCACTGCTGGTTCCTGTAGGAGTGTCCCTGGTCTCTGCTGGTTCCTCTGGGAGTGTCTCTGGTTGCTGCTGGTTCCTGTGGGAGTGTCCCTGGTCTATGTTTTTTTTCCAATGGGAGTGTCTCTGGTCTCTGTTGGTTCTTGTGGGAGTGTCGTCGACTACTGCTGGTTCCTGTGGGAGTTTCTCTGGTCTCTGTTGGTTCATGTGGGAGTGTCTCTGGTCAGGGCTGGTACCTGTGGGAGTGTCTCTACTCTCCGTTGGTTCCTGTGGGAGTGTCTCTGATTGCTGCTGGTTCCTGTGGGAGTGTCTCTGGTCTCTGTTGTTTCCGGTGGGAGTGTCTCTGGTCTCTGTTGGTTCCTGTGGGAGTGTCTCTGATTGCTGCTGGTTCCTGTGGGTGTGTCTCTGGTCTATGTTCTTTTTTCCAATGGGAGTGTCTCTGGTCTCTGTTGGTTCCTGTGGGAGTGTCTTTGCTTGCTGCTGGTTCCTGTGGGATTTTCTCTCGTCTCTGCTGGTTCCTGTGGGAGTGTCTCTGGTTGCTGCCTGTTCCTGTGGGCGTGTCTCTGGTCTTCGTTGGTTCCTGTGGGAGTGTCTCTGGTCTATGTTTTTATACCTGTGGGAGTGTCTCCTGCCACTGTTGGTTCCTGTGGGAGTGTCTCTGATCGCTGCTGGTTCCTGTGGGAGTGTCTCTGGTCTCTGCTGGTTCCTGTTGGAGAGTCTCTGGTCGCTGCTGGTTCCTGTGGGAGTGTTTCTGGTCTCCGTTGATTCCTGTGGGAGTGTCTCTGACTGCTGTTGGTTCCTGTGGGAGTGTCCCTGGTCTCTGTTGGTTCCTGAGGGAGTGTCTCTGGTCTCTGCTGGTTCCTGTTGGAGTGTCTCTGGTCTCTGCTGGTTTCTGTGGGCATGTCTCCGGTCTCTGCTGGTTCCTGCGGTAGTGTCTCTGGTCTCTGATGGTTCCTGTGGGAGTGTCTCTGATTGCTGTCACTGCCTGTGTGAGTGTCTCTGGTCGCTGCTGGTTCCTGTGGGTGTGTCTCTGGTCTCTGCTGGTTCCTGTTGGAGTGTCTCTGGCCACTGCTGGTTCCTGTAGGAGTGTCCCTGGTGTCTGCTGGTTCCTGTGGGAGTGTCTCTGGTCTCTGCTGGTTCCTGTGGGAGTGTCTCTGATTGCTATTGGTACCTGTGGGAGTGTCTCTGATTGCTGTTGTTTCCTGTGGGAGTGTCTCTGATTGCTGTTGGTTACTGTCGGAATGTCTCTGGTCTCTGCTGTTTCCTGTGGGAGTGTTTCTGAATGCTGTCTGTTCCTGTGGGACTGTCCCTGGTCTCTGTTCGTTCCTGTTGGAGTGTCTCCGGTTTCCGTTGATTCCTGTGGGAGTGTCTCTGGTCTCTGCTGGTTCCTATGGGAGTGTCTCTGGTCTCTGCAGGTTCCTGTGGGAGTGTCTCCAGTCTCTGCTGGTTCCTGTGGGAGTGTCTCCGTCTCTGTTTGTTCCTGTAGGAGTGTCTCTGGTCTCTGCTAGTTCCTGTGGGAGTGTCTCTTCTCTCTGTTTGTTCCTGTGGGAGTGTCTATGATTGCTGTTGGTTCCTGTGGGAGTATCTCCGGTCTCTGTTGGTTCCTGTGGGAGGGTCTCCGGTCTCTGCTGGTTTCTGTGGGAGTGTCTCTGGTCTCTGCTGGTTCCTGTGGGAGTGTCTCTGGTCTCTACTGGTTCCTGTGGGAGTGTCTCTGGTCTCTGCTGGTTCCTCTGGGAGTGTCTCTGGTTGCTGCTGGTTCCTTTTGGAGTGTCCCTGGTCTCTGCTGGTTCCTGTGGGAGTGTCCCTGGTCTCTGCTGGTTCCTGTGGGACTGTCCCTGGTCTCTGTTCGTTCCTGTGGGAGTGTCTCCGGTTTCCGTTGATTCCTGTGGGAGTGTCTCTGGTCTCTGCTGGGTTCCTGTGGGAGTGTCTCTGGTCTCTGCTGGTTCCTCTGGGAGTGTCTCCGGTCCCTGCTGGTTCCTGTGGGAGTGTCTCCGTCTCTGTTGGTTCCTGTCGGAGTGTCTCTGATTGCTTTCGGTTCCTGTGGGAGCGTCTCTGGCCACTGCTGGTTCCTGTGGGAGTGTCTCTGGTCTCTGTTGGTTCCTGTGGGAGACTCTGATCTCTGTTGGTTCCTGTGGGAGTGTTCATGGTCGCTGCTGGTTCCTCTGGGATTGTCTCTGATTGCTGCTGTTTCCTGTGGGAGTGTCCCTGGTCGCTGCTGGTTCCTGTGGGAGTGTGTCTGGTCTCTGCTGGTTCCTGTGGGAGTGTCTCCGGTCTCTGCTGGTTCCTCTGGAAGTTTCTCTTGTCTCTGTTGGTTCCTGTGGGAGTGTCTCTGATTGCTGTTGGTTCCTGTGGGGGTGTCTCTGGCCACTGCTGGTTCCAGTGGGAGTGTCTCTGATTGCTGTTGGTTCCTGTGGGAGTGTCTCTGATTGCTGTTGGTTACTGTGGGAGTGTCTCTGGTCACTGCTGGTACCTGTGGGAGTGTCTCTGCTCTCCGTTGGTTCCTGTGGGAGTGTCTCTGATTGCTGCTGTTTCCTGTGGGAGTGTCTCTGGTCTCTGTTGTTTCCAGTGGGAGTTTCTCTTGTCTCTGTTGGTTCCTGTGGGAGTGTCACTGATTGCTGCTGGTTCCTGTGGGTGTGTCTCTGGTCTAGGTTCTTTTTTCCAATGGGAGTGTCTCTGGTCTCTGTTGGTTCCTGTGGGAGTGTCTTTGCTTGCTGCTGGTTCCTGTGGGATTTTCTCTCGTCTCTGCTGGTTCCTGTGGGAGTGTCTCTGGTTGCTGCCTGTTCCTGTGGGAGTGTCTCTGGTCGCTGCTGGATCCTGTGGGTGTGTCTCTGGTCTCTGCTGTTTCCTGTTGGAGTGTCTCTGGCCACTGCTGGTTCCTGTGGGAGTGTCTCTGGTCTCTGTTGGTTCCTGTGGTAGTGTCTCTGGTCTCTGTTGGTTCCTGTGGGAGTGTCTGTGGCCACTGCTGCTTCCTGTGGGAGTGTCTCTGGTCACTGCTGGTTCCTGTAGGAGTGTCCCTGGTCTCTGCTGGTTCCTCTGGGAGTGTCTCTGGTTGCTGCTGGTTCCTGTGGGAGTGTCCCTGGTCTATGTTTTTTTTCCAATGGGAGTGTCTCTGGTCTCTGTTGGTTCTTGTGGGAGTGTCGTCGACTACTGCTGGTTCCTGTGGGAGTTTCTCTGGTCTCTGTTGGTTCATGTGGGAGTGTCTCTGGTCAGGGCTGGTACCTGTGGGAGTGTCTCTACTCTCCGTTGGTTCCTGTGGGAGTGTCTCTGATTGCTGCTGGTTCCTGTGGGAGTGTCTCTGGTCTCTGTTGTTTCCGGTGGGAGTGTCTCTGGTCTCTGTTGGTTCCTGTGGGAGTGTCTCTGATTGCTGCTGGTTCCTGTGGGTGTGTCTCTGGTCTATGTTCTTTTTTCCAATGGGAGTGTCTCTGGTCTCTGTTGGTTCCTGTGGGAGTGTCTTTGCTTGCTGCTGGTTCCTGTGGGATTTTCTCTCGTCTCTTCTGGTTCCTGTGGGAGTGTCTCTGGTTGCTGCCTGTTCCTGTGGGCGTGTCTCTGGTCTTCGTTGGTTCCTGTGGGAGTGTCTCTGGTCTATGTTTTTATACCTGTGGGAGTGTCTCCTGCCACTGTTGGTTCCTGTGGGAGTGTCTCTGATCGCTGCTGGTTCCTGTGGGAGTGTCTCTGGTCTCTGCTGGTTCCTGTTGGAGAGTCTCTGGTCGCTGCTGGTTCCTGTGGGAGTGTTTCTGGTCTCCGTTGATTCCTGTGGGAGTGTCTCTGACTGCTGTTGGTTCCTGTGGGAGTGTCCCTGGTCTCTGTTGGTTCCTGAGGGAGTGTCTCTGGTCTCTGCTGGTTCCTGTTGGAGTGTCTCTGGTCTCTGCTGGTTTCTGTGGGCATGTCTCCGGTCTCTGCTGGTTCCTGCGGTAGTGTCTCTGGTCTCTTCTGGTTCCTGTGGGAGTGTCTCTGATTGCTGTCTCTGCCTGTGTGAGTGTCTCTGGTCGCTGCTGGTTCCTGTGGGTGTGTCTCTGGTCTCTGCTGGTTCCTGTTGGAGTGTCTCTGGCCACTGCTGGTTCCTGTAGGAGTGTCCCTGGTGTCTGCTGGTTCCTGTGGGAGTGTCTCTGGTCTCTGCTGGTTCCTGTGGGAGTGTCTCTGATTGCTATTGGTACCTGTGGGAGTGTCTCTGATTGCTGTTGTTTCCTGTGGGAGTGTCTCTGATTGCTGTTGGTTACTGTCGGAATGTCTCTGGTCTCTGCTGTTTCCTGTGGGAGTGTTTCTGAATGCTGTCTGTTCCTGTGGGACTGTCCCTGGTCTCTGTTCGTTCCTGTTGGAGTGTCTCCGGTTTCCGTTGATTCCTGTGGGAGTGTCTCTGGTCTCTGCTGGTTCCTATGGGAGTGTCTCTGGTCTCTGCAGGTTCCTGTGGGAGTGTCTCCAGTCTCTGCTGGTTCCTGTGGGAGTGTCTCCGTCTCTGTTTGTTCCTGTAGGAGTGTCTCTGGTCTCTGCTAGTTTCTGTGGGAGTGTCTCTTCTCTCTGTTTGTTCCTGTGGGAGTGTCTATGATTGCTGTTGGTTCCTGTGGGAGTATCTCCGGTCTCTGTTGGTTCCTGTGGGAGGGTCTCCGGTCTCTGCTGGTTTCTGTGGGAGTGTCTCTGGTCTCTGCTGGTTCCTGTGGGAGTGTCTCTGGTCTCTACTGGTTCCTGTGGGAGTGTCTCTGGTCTCTGCTGGTTCCTCTGGGAGTGTCTCTGGTTGCTGCTGGTTCCTTTTGGAGTGTCCCTGGTCTCTGCTGGTTCCTGTGGGAGTGTCTCTGGTTGCGGTTGGCTCCTGTGGGAGTTTCCCTGGTCTCTGTTGGTTCCTGTGGGAGTGTGCCTGGTCTCTGTTGGTTCCTGTGGGAGTGTCTCTGGTCTCTGCTGTTTCCTTTGGTAGTGTCCCTGGTCGCTGCTGGTTCCTGTGGGAGTGTCCCTGGTCTCTGCTGGTTCCTGTGGGACTGTCCCTGGTCTCTGTTCGTTCCTGTGGGAGTGTCTCCGGTTTCCGTTGATTCCTGTGGGAGTGTCTCTGGTCTCTGCTGGGTTCCTGTGGGAGTGTCTCTGGTCTCTGCTGGTTCCTCTGGGAGTGTCTCCGGTCCCTGCTGGTTCCTGTGGGAGTGTCTCCGTCTCTGTTGGTTCCTGTCGGAGTGTCTCTGATTGCTTTCGGTTCCTGTGGGAGCGTCTCTGGCCACTGCTGGTTCCTGTGGGAGTGTCTCTGGTCTCTGTTGGTTCCTGTGGGAGACTCTGATCTCTGTTGGTTCCTGTGGGAGTGTTCATGGTCGCTGCTGGTTCCTCTGGGATTGTCTCTGATTGCTGCTGTTTCCTGTGGGAGTGTCCCTGGTCGCTGCTGGTTCCTGTGGGAGTGTGTCTGGTCTCTGCTGGTTCCTGTGGGAGTGTCTCCGGTCTCTGCTGGTTCCTCTGGAAGTTTCTCTTGTCTCTGTTGGTTCCTGTGGGAGTGTCTCTGATTGCTGTTGGTTCCTGTGGGGGTGTCTCTGGCCACTGCTGGTTCCAGTGGGAGTGTCTCTGATTGCTGTTGGTCCCTGTGGGAGTGTCTCTGATTGCTGTTGGTTACTGTGGGAGTGTCTCTGGTCACTGCTGGTACCTGTGGGAGTGTCTCTGCTCTCCGTTGGTTCCTGTGGGAGTGTCTCTGATTGCTGCTGTTTCCTGTGGGAGTGTCTCTGGTCTCTGTTGTTTCCAGTGGGAGTTTCTCTTGTCTCTGTTGGTTCCTGTGGGAGTGTCACTGATTGCTGCTGGTTCCTGTGGGTGTGTCTCTGGTCTAGGTTCTTTTTTCCAATGGGAGTGTCTCTGGTCTCTGTTGGTTCCTGTGGGAGTGTCTTTGCTTGCTGCTGGTTCCTGTGGGATTTTCTCTCGTCTCTGCTGGTTCCTGTGGGAGTGTCTCTGGTTGCTGCCTGTTCCTGTGGGAGTGTCTCTGGTCGCTGCTGGATCCTGTGGGTGTGTCTCTGGTCTCTGCTGTTTCCTGTTGGAGTGTCTCTGGCCACTGCTGGTTCCTGTGGGAGTGTCTCTGGTCTCTGTTGGTTCCTGTGGTAGTGTCTCTGGTCTCTGTTGGTTCCTGTGGGAGTGTCTGTGGCCACTGCTGCTTCCTGTGGGAGTGTCTCTGGTCACTGCTGGTTCCTGTAGGAGTGTCCCTGGTCTCTGCTGGTTCCTCTGGGAGTGTCTCTGGTTGCTGCTGGTTCCTGTTGGAGTGTCCCTGGTCTCTGCTGGTTCCTGTGGGAGTGTCTCTGGTTGCGGTTGGCTCCTGTGGGAGTTTCCCTGGTCTCTGTTGGTTCCTGTGGTAGTGTGCCTGGTCTCTGTTGGTTCCTGTGGGAGTGTGCCTGGTCTCTGTTGGTTCCTGTGGGAGTGTCTCTGGTCTCTGCTGTTTCCTTTGGTAGTGTCTCTGGTCTCTGTTGGTTCCTGTGGGAGTGTCTCTTGTCTCTGTTGGTTCCTGTGGGACTGTCTCTGATTGCTGCTGGTTCCTGTGGGAGTGTCCCTGGTCTATGTTTTTTTTTCCAATGGGAGTGTCTCTGGTCTCTGTTGGTTCTTGTGGGAGTGTCGTCGACTACTGCTGGTTCCTGTGGGAGTTTCTCTGGTCTCTGTTGGTTCATGTGGGAGTGTCTCTGGTCAGGGCTGGTACCTGTGGGAGTGTCTCTACTCTCCGTTGGTTCCTGTGGGAGTGTCTCTGATTACTGCTGGTTCCTGTGGGAGTGTCTCTGGTCTCTGTTGTTTCCGGTGGGAGTGTCTCTGGTCTCTGTTGGTTCCTGTGGGAGTGTCTCTGATTGCTGCTGGTTCCTGTGGGTGTGTCTCTGGTCTATGTTCTTTTTTCCAGTGGGAGTGTCTCTGGTCTCTGTTGGTTCCTGTGGGAGTGTCTTTGCTTGCTGCTGGTTCCTGTGGGATTTTCTCTCGTCTCTGCTGGTTCCTGTGGGAGTGCCTCTGGTTGCTGCCTGTTCCTGTGTGCGTGTCTCTGGTCTTCGTTGGTTCCTGTGGGAGTGTCTCTGGTCTATGTTTTTATACCTGTGGGAGTGTCTCCTGCCACTGTTGGTTCCTGTGGGAGTGTCTCTGATCGCTGCTGGTTCCTGTGGGAGTGTCTCTGGTCTCTGCTGGTTCCTGTTGGAGAGTCTCTGGTCGCTGCTGGTTCCTGTGGGAGTGTTTCTGGTCTCCGTTGATTCCTGTGGGAGTGTCTCTGACTGCTGTTGGTTCCTGTGGGAGTGTCCCTGGTCTCTGTTGGTTCCTGAGGGAGTGTCTCTGGTCTCTGCTGGTTCCTGTTGGAGTGTCTCTGGTCTCTGCTGGTTTCTGTGGGCATGTCTCCGGTCTCTGCTGGTTCCTGCGGTAGTGTCTCTGGTCTCTGATGGTTCCTGTGGGAGTGTCTCTGATTGCTGTCGCTGCCTGTGTGAGTGTCTCTGGTCGCTGCTGGTTCCTGTGGGTGTGTCTCTGGTCTCTGCTGGTTCCTGTTGGAGTGTCTCTGGCCACTGCTGGTTCCTGTGGGAGTGGCCCTGGTCTCTGCCGGTTCCTGTGGGAGTGTCTCCGGTCTCTACTGGTTCCTGTGGGAGTGTCTCTGGTCTCTGCTGGTTCCTGTGGGAGTGTCTCTTCTCTCTGTTCCTGTGGGAGTGTCTCTGATTGCTGTTGGTTGCTGTGGAAGTGTCTCTCATTGCTGTTGTTTACTGTGGGAGTGTTTCTGGTCTCCGTAGATTCCTGTGTGAGTGTCTCTGTCTGCTGTTGGTTCCTGTGGGAGTGTCTCTGGTCTCTGTTGGTTCCTGTGGGAGTGTCTCTGGTCTCTGTTGGTTCCTGTGGGAGTGTCTGTGGCCACTGCTGCTTCCTGTGGGAGTGTCTCTGGTCACTGCTGGTTCCTGTAGGAGTGTCCCTGGTCTCTGCTGGTTCCTCTGGGAGTGTCTCTGGTTGCTGCTGGTTCCTGTTGGAGTGTCCCTGTTCTCTGCTGGTTCCTGTGGGAGTGTCTCTGGTTGCGGTTGGCTCCTGTGGGAGTTTCCCTGGTCTCTGTTGGTTCCTGTGGTAGTGTGCCTGGTCTCTGTTGGTTCCTGTGGGAGTGTGCCTGGTCTCTGTTGGTTCCTGTGGGAGTGTCTCTGGTCTCTGCTGTTTCCTTTGGTAGTGTCTCTGGTCTCTGTTGGTTCCTGTGGGAGTGTCTCTTGTCTCTGTTGGTTCCTGTGGGACTGTCTCTGATTGCTGCTGGTTCCTGTGGGAGTGTCCCTGGTCTATGTTTTTTTTTCCAATGGGAGTGTCTCTGGTCTCTGTTGGTTCTTGTGGGAGTGTCGTCGACAACTGCTGGTTCCTGTGGGAGTTTCTCTGGTCTCTGTTGGTTCATGTGGGAGTGTCTCTGGTCAGGGCTGGTACCTGTGGGAGTGTCTCTACTCTCCGTTGGTTCCTGTGGGACTGTCTCTGATTACTGCTGGTTCCTGTGGGAGTGTCTCTGGTCTCTGTTGTTTCCGGTGGGAGTGTCTCTGGTCTCTGTTGGTTCCTGTGGGAGTGTCTCTGATTGCTGCTGGTTCCTGTGGGTGTGTCTCTGGTCTAGGTTCTTTTTTCCAATGGGAGTGTCTCTGGTCTCTGTTGGTTCCTGTGGGAGTGTCTTTGCTTGCTGCTGGTTCCTGTGGGATTTTCTCTCGTCTCTGCTCGTTCCTGTGGGAGTGTCTCTGGTTGCTGCCTGTTCCTGTGGGAGTGTCTCTGGTCGCTGCTGGATCCTGTGGGTGTGTCTCTGGTCTCTGCTGTTTCCTGTTGGACTGTCTCTGGCCACTGCTGGTTCCTGTGGGAGTGTCTCTGGTCTCTGTTGGTTCCTGTGGTAGTGTCTCTGGTCTCTGTTGGTTCCTGTGGGAGTGTCTGTGGCCACTGCTGCTTCCTGTGGGAGTGTCTCTGGTCACTGCTGGTTCCTGTAGGAGTGTCCCTGGTCTCTGCTGGTTCCTCTGGGAGTGTCTCTGGTTGCTGCTGGTTCCTGTGGGAGTGTCCCTGGTCTATGTTTTTTTTCCAATGGGAGTGTCTCTGGTCTCTGTTGGTTCTTGTGGGAGTGTCGTCGACTACTGCTGGTTCCTGTGGGAGTTTCTCTGGTCTCTGTTGGTTCATGTGGGAGTGTCTCTGGTCAGGGCTGGTACCTGTGGGAGTGTCTCTACTCTCCGTTGGTTCCTGTGGGAGTGTCTCTGATTGCTGCTGGTTCCTGTGGGAGTGTCTCTGGTCTCTGTTGTTTCCGGTGGGAGTGTCTCTGGTCTCTGTTGGTTCCTGTGGGAGTGTCTCTGATTGCTGCTGGTTCCTGTGGGTGTGTCTCTGGTCTATGTTCTTTTTTCCAATGGGAGTGTCTCTGGTCTCTGTTGGTTCCTGTGGGAGTGTCTTTGCTTGCTGCTGGTTCCTGTGGGATTTTCTCTCGTCTCTGCTGGTTCCTGTGGGAGTGTCTCTGGTTGCTGCCTGTTCCTGTGGGCGTGTCTCTGGTCTTCGTTGGTTCCTGTGGGAGTGTCTCTGGTCTATGTTTTTATACCTGTGGGAGTGTCTCCTGCCACTGTTGGTTCCTGTGGGAGTGTCTCTGATCGCTGCTGGTTCCTGTGGGAGTGTCTCTGGTCTCTGCTGGTTCCTGTTGGAGAGTCTCTGGTCGCTGCTGGTTCCTGTGGGAGTGTTTCTGGTCTCCGTTGATTCCTGTGGGAGTGTCTCTGACTGCTGTTGGTTCCTGTGGGAGTGTCCCTGGTCTCTGTTGGTTCCTGAGGGAGTGTCTCTGGTCTCTGCTGGTTCCTGTTGGAGTGTCTCTGGTCTCTGCTGGTTTCTGTGGGCATGTCTCCGGTCTCTGCTGGTTCCTGCGGTAGTGTCTCTGGTCTCTGATGGTTCCTGTGGGAGTGTCTCTGATTGCTGTCACTGCCTGTGTGAGTGTCTCTGGTCGCTGCTGGTTCCTGTGGGTGTGTCTCTGGTCTCTGCTGGTTCCTGTTGGAGTGTCTCTGGCCACTGCTGGTTCCTGTAGGAGTGTCCCTGGTGTCTGCTGGTTCCTGTGGGAGTGTCTCTGGTCTCTGCTGGTTCCTGTGGGAGTGTCTCTGATTGCTATTGGTACCTGTGGGAGTGTCTCTGATTGCTGTTGTTTCCTGTGGGAGTGTCTCTGATTGCTGTTGGTTACTGTCGGAATGTCTCTGGTCTCTGCTGTTTCCTGTGGGAGTGTTTCTGAATGCTGTCTGTTCCTGTGGGACTGTCCCTGGTCTCTGTTCGTTCCTGTTGGAGTGTCTCCGGTTTCCGTTGATTCCTGTGGGAGTGTCTCTGGTCTCTGCTGGTTCCTATGGGAGTGTCTCTGGTCTCTGCAGGTTCCTGTGGGAGTGTCTCCAGTCTCTGCTGGTTCCTGTGGGAGTGTCTCCGTCTCTGTTTGTTCCTGTAGGAGTGTCTCTGGTCTCTGCTAGTTCCTGTGGGAGTGTCTCTTCTCTCTGTTTGTTCCTGTGGGAGTGTCTATGATTGCTGTTGGTTCCTGTGGGAGTATCTCCGGTCTCTGTTGGTTCCTGTGGGAGGGTCTCCGGTCTCTGCTGGTTTCTGTGGGAGTGTCTCTGGTCTCTGCTGGTTCCTGTGGGAGTGTCTCTGGTCTCTACTGGTTCCTGTGGGAGTGTCTCTGGTCTCTGCTGGTTCCTCTGGGAGTGTCTCTGGTTGCTGCTGGTTCCTTTTGGAGTGTCCCTGGTCTCTGCTGGTTCCTGTGGGAGTGTCTCTGGTTGCGGTTGGCTCCTGTGGGAGTTTCCCTGGTCTCTGTTGGTTCCTGTGGGAGTGTGCCTGGTCTCTGTTGGTTCCTGTGGGAGTGTCTCTGGTCTCTGCTGTTTCCTTTGGTAGTGTCCCTGGTCGCTGCTGGTTCCTGTGGGAGTGTCCCTGGTCTCTGCTGGTTCCTGTGGGACTGTCCCTGGTCTCTGTTCGTTCCTGTGGGAGTGTCTCCGGTTTCCGTTGATTCCTGTGGGAGTGTCTCTGGTCTCTGCTGGGTTCCTGTGGGAGTGTCTCTGGTCTCTGCTGGTTCCTCTGGGAGTGTCTCCGGTCCCTGCTGGTTCCTGTGGGAGTGTCTCCGTCTCTGTTGGTTCCTGTCGGAGTGTCTCTGATTGCTTTCGGTTCCTGTGGGAGCGTCTCTGGCTACTGCTGGTTCCTGTGGGAGTGTCTCTGGTCTCTGTTGGTTCCTGTGGGAGACTCTGATCTCTGTTGGTTCCTGTGGGAGTGTTCATGGTCGCTGCTGGTTCCTCTGGGATTGTCTCTGATTGCTGCTGTTTCCTGTGGGAGTGTCCCTGGTCGCTGCTGGTTCCTGTGGGAGTGTGTCTGGTCTCTGCTGGTTCCTGTGGGAGTGTCTCCGGTCTCTGCTGGTTCCTCTGGAAGTTTCTCTTGTCTCTGTTGGTTCCTGTGGGAGTGTCTCTGATTGCTGTTGGTTCCTGTGGGGGTGTCTCTGGCCACTGCTGGTTCCAGTGGGAGTGTCTCTGATTGCTGTTGGTTCCTGTGGGAGTGTCTCTGATTGCTGTTGGTTACTGTGGGAGTGTCTCTGGTCACTGCTGGTACCTGTGGGAGTGTCTCTGCTCTCCGTTGGTTCCTGTGGGAGTGTCTCTGATTGCTGCTGTTTCCTGTGGGAGTGTCTCTGGTCTCTGTTGTTTCCGGTGGGAGTTTCTCTTGTCTCTGTTGGTTCCTGTGGGAGTGTCACTGATTGCTGCTGGTTCCTGTGGGTGTGTCTCTGGTCTAGGTTCTTTTTTCCAATGGGAGTGTCTCTGGTCTCTGTTGGTTCCTGTGGGAGTGTCTTTGCTTGCTGCTGGTTCCTGTGGGATTTTCTCTCGTCTCTGCTGGTTCCTGTGGGAGTGTCTCTGGTTGCTGCCTGTTCCTGTGGGAGTGTCTCTGGTCGCTGCTGGATCCTGTGGGTGTGTCTCTGGTCTCTGCTGTTTCCTGTTGGAGTGTCTCTGGCCACTGCTGGTTCCTGTGGGAGTGTCTCTGGTCTCTGTTGGTTCCTGTGGTAGTGTCTCTGGTCTCTGTTGGTTCCTGTGGGAGTGTCTGTGGCCACTGCTGCTTCCTGTGGGAGTGTCTCTGGTCACTGCTGGTTCCTGTAGGAGTGTCCCTGGTCTCTGCTGGTTCCTCTGGGAGTGTCTCTGGTTGCTGCTGGTTCCTGTTGGAGTGTCCCTGGTCTCTGCTGGTTCCTGTGGGAGTGTCTCTGGTTGCGGTTGGCTCCTATGGGAGTTTCCCTGGTCTCTGTTGGTTCCTGTGGTAGTGTGCCTGGTCTCTATTGGTTCCTGTGGGAGTGTGCCTGGTCTCTGTTGGTTCCTGTGGGAGTGTCTCTGGTCTCTGCTGTTTCCTTTGGTAGTGTCTCTGGTCTCTGTTGGTTCCTGTGGGAGTGTCTCTTGTCTCTGTTGGTTCCTGTGGGACTGTCTCTGATTGCTGCTGGTTCCTGTGGGAGTGTCCCTGGTCTATGTTTTTTTTCCAATGGGAGTGTCTCTGGTCTCTGTTGGTTCTTGTGGGAGTGTCGACTACTACTGCTGGTTCCTGTGGGAGTTTCTCTGGTCTCTGTTGGTTCATGTGGGAGTGTCTCTGGTCAGGGCTGGTACCTGTGGGAGTGTCTCTACTCTCCGTTGGTTCCTGTGGGAGTGTCTCTGATTACTGCTGGTTCCTGTGGGAGTGTCTCTGGTCTCTGTTGTTTCCGGTGGGAGTGTCTCTGGTCTCTGTTGGTTCCTGTGGGAGTGTCTCTGATTGCTGCTGGTTCCTGTGGGTGTGTCTCTGGTCTATGTTCTTTTTTCCAGTGGGAGTGTCTCTGGTCTCTGTTGGTTCCTGTGGGAGTGTCTTTGCTTGCTGCTGGTTCCTGTGGGATTTTCTCTCGTCTCTGCTGGTTCCTGTGGGAGTGCCTCTGGTTGCTGCCTGTTCCTGTGTGTGTGTCTCTGGTCTTCGTTGGTTCCTGTGGGAGTGTCTCTGGTCTATGTTTTTATACCTGTGGGAGTGTCTCCTGCCACTGTTGGTTCCTGTGGGAGTGTCTCTGATCGCTGCTGGTTCCTGTGGGAGTGTCTCTGGTCTCTGCTGGTTCCTGTTGGAGAGTCTCTGGTCGCTGCTGGTTCCTGTGGGAGTGTTTCTGGTCTCCGTTGATTCCTGTGGGAGTGTCTCTGACTGCTGTTGGTTCCTGTGGGAGTGTCCCTGGTCTCTGTTGGTTCCTGAGGGAGTGTCTCTGGTCTCTGCTGGTTCCTGTTGGAGTGTCTCTGGTCTCTGCTGGTTTCTGTGGGCATGTCTCCGGTCTCTGCTGGTTCCTGCGGTAGTGTCTCTGGTCTCTGATGGTTCCTGTGGGAGTGTCTCTGATTGCTGTCGCTGCCTGTGTGAGTGTCTCTGGTCGCTGCTGGTTCCTGTGGGTGTGTCTCTGGTCTCTGCTGGTTCCTGTTGGAGTGTCTCTGGCCACTGCTGGTTCCTGTGGGAGTGTCCCTGGTCTCTGCTAGTTCCTGTGGGAGTGTCTCTGGTCTCTGCTGGTTCCTGTGGGAGTGTCTCTGGTTGCTGTTGGTTCCTGTGGGAGTGTCTCTGGTCACTGCTGGTTCCTGTAGGAGTGTCCCTGGTCTCTGCTGGTTCCTCTGGGAGTGTCTCTGGTTGCTGCTGGTTCCTGTTGGAGTGTCCCTGGTCTCTGCTGGTTCCTGTGGGAGTGTCTCTGGTTGCGGTTGGCTCCTGTGGGAGTTTCCCTGGTCTCTGTTGGTTCCTGTGGTAGTGTGCCTGGTCTCTGTTGGTTCCTTTGGGAGTGTGCCTGGTCTCTGTTGGTTCCTGTGGGAGTGTCTCTGGTCTCTGCTGTTTCCTTTGGTAGTGTCTCTGGTCTCTGTTGGTTCCTGTGGGAGTGTCTCTTGTCTCTCTTGGTTCCTGTGGGACTGTCTCTGATTGCTGCTGGTTCCTGTGGGAGTGTCCCTGGTCTATGTTTTTTTTTCCAATGGGAGTGTCTCTGGTCTCTGTTGGTTCTTGTGGGAGTGTCGTCGACTACTGCTGGTTCCTGTGGGAGTTTCTCTGGTCTCTGTTGGTTCATGTGGGAGTGTCTCTGGTCAGGGCTGGTACCTGTGGGAGTGTCTCTACTCTCCGTTGGTTCCTGTGGGAGTGTCTCTGATTACTGCTGGTTCCTGTGGGAGTGTCTCTGGTCTCTGTTGTTTCCGGTGGGAGTGTCTCTGGTCTCTGTTGGTTCCGGTGGGAGTGTCTCTGGTCTCTGTTGGTTCCTGTGGGAGTGTCTCTGATTGCTGCTGGTTCCTGTGGGTGTGTCTCTGGTCTATGTTCTTTTTTCCAGTGGGAGTGTCTCTGGTCTCTGTTGGTTCCTGTGGGAGTGTCTTTGCTTGCTGCTGGTTCCTGTGGGATTTTCTCTCGTCTCTGCTGGTTCCTGTGGGAGTGTCTCTGGTTGCTGCCTGTTCCTGTGTGCGTGTCTCTGGTCTTCGTTGGTTCCTGTGGGAGTGTCTCTGGTCTATGTTTTTATACCTGTGGGAGTGTCTCCTGCCACTGTTGGTTCCTGTGGGAGTGTCTCTGATTGCTGCTGGTTCCTGTGGTAGTGTCCCTGGTCTATGTTTTTTTTTCCAATGGGAGTGTCTCTGGTCTCTGTTGGTTCTTGTGGGAGTGTCGTCAACTACTGCTGGTTCCTGTGGGAGTTTCTCTGGTCTCTGTTGGTTCATGTGGGAGTGTCTCTGGTCAGGGCTGGTACCTGTGGGAGTGTCTCTACTCTCCGTTGGTTCCTGTGGGAGTGTCTCTGATTGCTGCTGGTTCCTGTGGGAGTGTCTCTGGTCTCTGTTGGTTCCTGTGGGAGTGTCTCTGATTGCTGCTGGTTCCTATGGGTGTGTCTCTGGTCTATGTTCTTTTTTCCAATGGGAGTGTCTCTGGTCTCTGTTGGTTCCTGTGGGAGTGTCTTTGCTTGCTGCTGGTTCCTGTGGGATTTTCTCTCATCTCTGCTGGTTCCTGAGGGAGTGTCTCTGGTTGCTGCCTGTTCCTGTGGGCGTGTCTCTGGTCTTCGTTGGTTCCTGTGGGAGTGTCTCTGGTCTATGTTTTTATACCTGTGGGTGTGTCTCCTGCCACTGTTGGTTCCTGTGGGAGTGTCTCTGATCGCTGCTGGTTCCTGTGGGAGTGTCTCTGGTCTCTGCTGGTTACTGTTGGAGAGTCTCTGACTGCTGTTGGTTCCTGTGGGAGTGTCCCTGGTCTCTGTTGGTTCCTGAGGGAGTGTCTCTGGTCTCTGCTGGTTCCTGTTGGAGTGTCTCTGGTCTCTGCTGGTTTCTGTGGGCATGTCTCCGGTCTCTGCTGGTTCCTGCGGTAGTGTCTCTGGTCTCTGATGGTTCCTGTGGGAGTGTCTCTGATTGCTGTCGCTGCCTGTGTGAGTGTCTCTGGTCGCTGCTGGTTCCTGTGGGTGTGTCTCTGGTTGCTGTTGGTTCCTGTGGGAGTGTCTCTGGTTGCTGCTGGTTCCTGTAGTAGTGTCCCTGGTCCTGCAGGTTCCTGTGGGAGTGTCTCTGGTTGCTGTTGGTTCCTGTGGGAGTGTCTCTGGTCTCTGTTGGTTCCTGTGGGAGTGTCTCTGGTTGCGGTTGGCTCCTGTGGGAGTTTCCTTGGTCTCTGTTGGTTCCTGTGGTAGTGTGCCTGGTCTCTGTTGGTTCCTGTGGGAGTGTGCCTGGTCTCTGTTGGTTCCTGTGGGAGTGTCTCTGGTCTCTGCTGTTTCCATTGGTAGTGTCTCTGGTCTCTGTTGGTTCCTGTGGGAGTGTCTCTTGTCTCTGTTGGTTCCTGTGGGACGGTCTCTGATTGCTGCTGGTTCCTGTGGTAGTGTCCCTGGTCTATGTTTTTTTTTCCAATGGGAGTGTCTCTGGTCTCTGTTGGTTCTTGTGGGAGTGTCGTCGACTACTGCTGGTTCCTGTGGGAGTTTCTCTGGTCTCTGTTGGTTCATGTGGGAGTGTCTCTGGTCAGGGCTGGTACCTGTGGGAGTGTCTCTACTCTCCGTTGTTTCCTGTGGGAGTGTCTCTGATTGCTGCTGGTTCCTGTGGGAGTGTCTCTGGTCTCTGTTGTTTCCGGTGGGAGTTTCTCTGGTCTCTGTTGGTTCCTGTGGGAGTGTCTCTGATTGCTGCTGGTTCCTGTGGGTGTGTCTTTGCTTGCTGCTGGTTCCTGTGGGATTTTCTCTCGTCTCTGCTGGTTCCTGTGGGAGTGTCTCTTGTTGCTGCCTGTTCCTGTGGGCGTGTCTCTGGTCTCTGCTGGTTCCTGTTGGAGAGTCTCTGGTCGCTGCTGGTTCCTGTGGGAGTGTTTCTGGTCTCCGTTGATTCCTGTGGGAGTGTCTCTGACTGCTGTTGGTTCCTGTGGGAGTGTCCCTGGTCTCTGTTGGTTCCTGAGGGAGTGTCTCTGGTCTCTGCTGGTTCCTGTTGGAGTGTCTCTGGTCTCTGCTGGTTTCTGTGGGTATGTCTCCGGTCTCTGCTGGTTCCTGCGGTAGTGTCTCTGGTCTCTGATGGTTCCTGTGGGAGTGTCTCTGATTGCTGTCGCTGCCTGTGTGAGTGTCTCTGGTCGCTGCTGGTTCCTGTGGGTGTGTCTCTGGTCTCTGCTGCTTCCTGTTGGAGTGTCTCTGGCCACTGCTGGTTCCTGTGGGAGTGTCCCTTGTCTCTGCTGGTTCCTGTGGGAGTGTCTCTGGTCTCTGCTGGTTCCTGTGGGAGTGTCTCTGGTTGCTGTTGGTTCCTGTGGGAGTGTCTCTGGTTGCTGCTGGTTCCTGTAGTAGTGTCCCTGGTCCTGCTGGTTCCTGTGGGAGTGTCTCTGGTTGCTGTTGGTTCCTGTGGGAGTGTCTCTGGTCTCTGTTGGTTCCTGTGGGAGTGTCTCTGGTCGCTGCTGGTTCCTGTGGGATTTTCTCTGGCCACTGCTGGTTCCTGTGGGAGTGTCTCTGATTGCTATTGGTACCTGTGGGAGTGTCTCTGATTGCTGTTGTTTCCTGTGGGAGTGTCTCTGATTGCTGTTGGTTACTGTCGGAATGTCTCTGGTCTCTGCTGTTCCCTGTGGGAGTGTTTCTGAATGCTGTCTGTTCCTGTGGGACTGTCCCTGGTCTCTGTTCGTTCCTGTTGGAGTGTCTCCGGTTTCCGTTGATTCCTGTGGGAGTGTCTCTGGTCTCTGCTGGTTCCTATGGGAGTGTCTCTGGTCTCTGCAGGTTCCTGTGGGAGTGTCTCCAGTCTCTGCTGGTTCCTGTGGGAGTGTCTCCGTCTCTGTTTGTTCCTGTAGGAGTGTCTCTGGTCTCTGCTAGTTCCTGTGGGAGTGTCTCTTCTCTCTGTTTGTTCCTGTGGGAGTGTCTATGATCGCTGTTGGTTCCTGTGGGAGTATCTCCGGTCTCTGTTGGTTCCTGTGGGAGGGTCTCCGGTCTCTGCTGGTTCCTGTGGGAGAGTCTCTGGTCTCTGCTGGTTCCTGTGGGAGTGTCTCTGGTCTCTACTGGTTCCTGTGGGAGTGTCTCTGGTCTCTGTTGGTTCCTGTGGGAGTGTCTCTGGTCTCTGCTGGTTCCTCTGGGAGTGTCTCTGGTTGCTGCTGGTTCCTGTTGGAGTGTCCCTGGTCTCTGCTGGTTCCTGTGGGAGTGTCTCTGGTTGCGGTTGGCTCCTGTGGGAGTTTCCCTGGTCTCTGTTGGTTCCTGTGGGAGTGTGCCTGGTCTCTGTTGGTTCCTGTGGGAGTGTCTCTGGTCTCTGCTGTTTCCTTTGGTAGTGTCCCTGGTCGCTGCTGGTTCCTGTGGGAGTGTCCCTGGTCTCTGCTGGTTCCTGTGGGACTGTCCCTGGTCTCTGTTCGTACCTGTGGGAGTGTCTCCGGTTTCCGTTGATTCCTGTGGGAGTGTCTCTGTTCTCTGCTGGGTTCCTGTGGGAGTGTCTCTGGTCTCTGCTGGTTCCTCTGGGAGTGTCTCCGGTCCCTGCTGGTTCCTGTGGGAGTGTCTCCGTCTCTGTTGGTTCCTGTCGGAGTGTCTCTGATTGCTTTCGGTTCCTGTGGGAGCGTCTCTGGCCACTGCTGGTTCCTGTGGGAGTGTCTTTGGTCTCTGTTGGTTCCTGTGGGAGACTCTGATCTCTGTTGGTTCCTGTGGGAGTGTCCATGGTCGCTGCTGGTTCCTCTGGGATTGTCTCTGATTGCTGCTGTTTCCTGTGGGAGTGTCCCTGGTCGCTGCTGGTTCCTGTGGGAGTGTGTCTGGTCTCTGCTGGTTCCTGTGGGAGTGTCTCCAGTCTCTGCTGGTTCCTCTGGAAGTTTCTCTTCTCTCTGTTGGTTCCTGTGGGAGTGTCTCTGATTGCTGTTGGTTCCTGTGGGGGTGTCTCTGGCCACTGCTGGTTCCAGTGGGAGTGTCTCTGATAGCTGTTGGTTCCTGTGGGAGTGTCTCTGATTGCTGTTGGTTACTGTGGGAGTGTCTCTGGTCACTGCTGGTACCTGTGGGAGTGTCTCTGCTCTCCGTTGGTTCCTGTGGGAGTGTCTCTGATTGCTGCTGTTTCCTGTGGGAGTGTCTCTGGTCTCTGTTGTTTCCGGTGGGAGTTTCTCTTGTCTCTGTTGGTTCCTGTGGGAGTGTCTCTGATTGCTGCTGGTTCCTGTGGGTGTGTCTCTGGTCTAGGTTCTTTTTTCCAATGGGAGTGTCTCTGGTCTCTGTTGGTTCCTGTGGGAGTGTCTTTGCTTGCTGCTGGTTCCTGTGGGATTTTCTCTCGTCTCTGCTGGTTCCTGTGGGAGTGTCTCTGGTTGCTGCCTGTTCCTGTGGGAGTGTCTCTGGTCGCTGCTGGATCCTGTGGGTGTGTCTCTGGTCTCTGCTGTTTCCTGTTGGAGTGTCTCTGGCCACTGCTGGTTCCTGTGGGAGTGGCCCTGGTCTCTGCCGGTTCCTGTGGGAGTGTCTCCGGTCTCTACTGGTTCCTGTGGGAGTGTCTCTGGTCTCTGCTGGTTCCTGTGGGAGTGTCTCTTCTCTCTGTTCCTGTGGGAGTGTGTCTGATTGCTGTTGGTTGCTGTGGAAGTGTCTCTCATTGCTGTTGTTTACTGTGGGAGTGTTTCTGGTCTCCGTAGATTCCTGTGTGAGTGTCTCTGTCTGCTGTTGGTTCCTGTGGGAGTGTCTCTGGTCTCTGTTGGTTCCTGTGGGAGTGTCTCTGGTCTCTGTTGGTTCCTGTGGGAGTGTCTGTGGCCACTGCTGCTTCCTGTGGGAGTGTCTCTGGTCACTGCTGGTTCCTGTAGGAGTGTCCCTGGTCTCTGCTGGTTCCTCTGGGAGTGTCTCTGGTTGCTGCTGGTTCCTGTTGGAGTGTCCCTGGTCTCTGCTGGTTCCTGTGGGAGTGTCTCTGGTTGCGGTTGGCTCCTGTGGGAGTTTCCCTGGTCTCTGTTGGTTCCTGTGGTAGTGTGCCTGGTCTCTGTTGGTTCCTGTGGGAGTGTGCCTGGTCTCTGTTGGTTCCTGTGGGAGTGTCTCTGGTCTCTGCTGTTTCCTTTGGTAGTGTCTCTGGTCTTTGTTGGTTCCTGTGGGAGTGTCTCTTGTCTCTGTTGGTTCCTGTGGGACTGTCTCTGATTGCTGCTGGTTCCTGTGGGAGTGTCCCTGGTCTATGTTTTTTTTTCCAATGGGAGTGTCTCTAGTCTCCGTTGGTTCCCGTGGGAGTGACTTCGATTACTTCTGGTTCCTGTGGGAGTTTCTCTGGTCTATGTTGGTTCATGTGGGAGTGTCTCTGGTCACTGCTGGTACCTGTGGGAGTGTCTCTGCTCTCCGTTGGTTCCTGTGGGAGTGTCTCTGATTGCTGCCGGTTCCTGTGGGAGTGTCTCTGGTCTCTGTTGTTTCCTGTCGGAGTGTCTCTGGTCTCTGTTGGTTCCTGTGGGAGTGTCTCTGATTGCTGCTGGTTCCTGTGGGTGTGTCTCTGGTCTATGTTCTTTTTTCCAATGGGAGTGTCTCTGGTCTCTGTTGGTTCCTGTGGGAGTGTCTCTGGTTGCTGCCTGTTCCTGTGGGAGTGTCTCTGTTCGCTGCTGGATCCGGTGGGTGTGTCTCCGGTCTCTGCTGTTTCCTGTTGGAGTGTCTCTGGCCACTGCTGGTTCCTGTGGGATTGGCCCTGGTCTCTGCTGGTTCCTGTGGGAGTGTCTCTGGTCTCTGCTGGTTCCTGTGGGAGTGTCTCTGGTTGCTGTTGGTTCCTGTGGGAGTGTCCCTGGTCCTGCTGGTTCCTGTAGGAGTGTCTCTGGTTGCTGTTGGTTCCTGTGGGAGTGTCTCTGGTCTCTGTTGGTTCCTGTGGGATTGTCTCTGGTCGCTGCTGGTTCCTGTGGGATTTTCTCTGGCCACTGCTGGTTCCTGTGGGAGTGTCTCTGATTGCTGTTGGTTCCTGTGGGAGTGTCTCTGATTGCTGTTGTTTCCTGTGGGAGTGTCTCTGATTGCTGTTGGTTACGGTGGGAGTGTCTCTGGAATCTGCTGTTTCCTGTGGGAGTGTTTCTGATTGCTGTCGGTTCCTGTGGGACTGTCCCTGGTCTCTGTTCGTTCCTGTGGGAGTGTCTCCAGTTTCCGTTGATTCCTGTGGGAGTGCTCCGGTCTCTGCTGGTTCCTGTGGGAGTGTCTCCGTCTCTGTTGGTTCCTGTCGGAGTGTCTCTGATTGCTGTCGGTTCCTGTGGGAGCGTCTCTGGCCACTGCTGCTTCCTATGGGAGTCTCTCTGATCTCTGTTGGTTCCTGTGGAAGACTCTGATCTCTGTTGGTTCCTGTGGGAGTGTCCATGGTCGCTGCTGGTTCCTCTGGGATTGTCTCTGGTTGCTGCTGGTTCCTGTGGGAGTGTCCCTGGTCGCTGCTGGTTCCTGTGGTAGTGTCTCTAGTCTCTGCTGTTTCCTGTGGGAGTGTCTCTGGCCACTGCTGGTTCCTGTGGTAGTGCCTCTGGTCACAGTTGCTTTGTGTGGGAGTGTCTCTCGTCTCTGCTGGCCCCTGTGGGAGTGTGTCTGGTCTCTGCTGGTTCCTGTGGGAGTGTCTCTGCTCTCCGTTGGTTCCTGTGGGAGTGTCTCTGATTGCTGCTGGTTCCTGTGGGAGTGTCTCTGGTCTCTGTTGTTTCCTGTGGGAGTGTCTCTGGTCTCTGTTGGTTCCTGTGGGAGTGTCTCTGATTGCTGCTGGTTCCTGTGGTTGTGTCTCTGGTCTATGTCTTTTTTTCCAATGGGAGTGTCTCTGGTCTCTGTTGGTTCCTGTGGGAGTGTCTTTGCTTCCTGCTGGTTCATGTGGGAGTTTCTCTCGTCTCTGTTGGTTCATGTGGGAGTGTCTATGATTGCTGTTGGTTCCTGTGGGAGTGTCTCTGGTCTCTGCTGGTTCCTGTGGGAGTGTCTCCGGTCTCTACTGGTTCCTGTGGGAGTGTCTCTGGTCTCTGCTGGTTCCTTTGGGAGTGTCTCTGGTTGCTGTTGGTTCCTGTCGGAGTGTCTCTGGTTGCTGCTGGTTCCTGTGGGAGTGTCCCTGGTCCTGCTGGTTCCTGTGGGAGTGTCTCTGGTTGCTGTTGGTTCCTGTGGGAGTGTCTCTGGTCTCTGTTGGTTCCTGTGGGATTTTCTCTGGCCACTGCTGGTTCCTGTGGGAGTGTCTCTGATTGCTGTTGGTTCCTGTGGGAGTGTCTCTGATTGCTGTTGTTTCCTATGGGAGTGTCTCTGATTGCTGTTGGTTCCTGTGGGAGTGTCTCTTGTCTCTGCTGGTTCCTGTTGGAGTGTCTCTGGTCTCTGCTGGTTTCTGTGGGCGTGTCTCCAGGTCTCTGCTGGTTCCTTCGGTAGTGCCTCTGGTCTCTATTGGTTCCTGTGGGAGTGTCTCTGATTGCTGTCTTTGCCTGTGGGAGTGTCTCTGGTCGCTGCTGGTTCCTGTGGGAGTGTCTCTGGTTGCTGCCTGTTCCTGTGGGAGTGTCTCTGTTCGCTGCTGGATCCTGTGGGCGTGTCTCTGGTCTCTGCTGGTTTTTTTGGAGTGTCTCTGGCCACTGCTGGTTCCTGTGGGAGTAGCCCTGGTCTCTGCTGGTTCCTGTGGGATTTTCTCTGGCCACTGCTGGTTCCTGTGGGAGTGTCTCTGATTGCTGTTGGTTCCTGTGGGAGTGTCTCTGATTGCTGTTGTTTCCTGTGGGAGTGTCTCTGATTGCTGTTGGTTACGGTGGGAGTGTCTCTGGAATCTGCTGTTTCCTGTGGGAGTGTTTCTGATTGCTGTCGGTTCCTGTGGGACTGTCCCTGGTCTCTGTTCGTTCCTGTGGGAGTGTCTCCGGTTTCCGTTGATTCCTGTGGGAGTGCTCCGGTCTCTGCTGGTTCCTGTGGGAGTGTCTCCGTCTCTGTTGGTTCCTGTCGGAGTGTCTCTGATTGCTGTCGGTTCCTGTGGGAGCGTCTCTGGCCACTGCTGCTTCCTATGGGAGTCCCTCTGATCTCTGTTGGTTCCTGTGGAAGACTCTGATCTCTGTTGGTTCCTGTGGGAGTGTCCATGGTCGCTGCTGGTTCCTCTGGGATTGTCTCTGGTTGCTGCTGGTTCCTGTGGGAGTGTCTCTGGTCGCTGCTGGTTCCTGTGGTAGTGTCTCTAGTCTCTGCTGTTTCCTGTGGGAGTGTCTCTGGCCACTGCTGGTTCCTGTGGTAGTGCCTCTGGTCACAGTTGCTTTGTGTGGGAGTGTCTCTCGTCTCTGCTGGCCCCTGTGGGAGTGTGTCTGGTCTCTGCTGGTTCCTGTGGGAGTGTCTCTGCTCTCCGTTGGTTCCTGTGGGAGTGTCTCTGATTGCTGCTGGTTCCTGTGGGAGTGTCTCTGGTCTCTGTTGTTTCCTGTGGGAGTGTCTCTGGTCTCTGTTGGTTCCTGTGGGAGTGTCTCTGATTGCTGCTGGTTCCTGTGGTTGTGTCTCTGGTCTATGTCTTTTTTTCCAATGGGAGTGTCTCTGGTCTCTGTTGGTTCCTGTGGGAGTGTCTTTGCTTCCTGCTGGTTCATGTGGGAGTTTCTCTCGTCTCTGTTGGTTCATGTGGGAGTGTCTATGATTGCTGTTGGTTCCTGTGGGAGTGTCTCTGGTCTCTGCTGGTTCCTGTGGGAGTGTCTCCGGTCTCTACTGGTTCCTGTGGGAGATTCTCTGGTCTCTGCTGGTTCCTTTGGGAGTGTCTCTGGTTGCTGTTGGTTCCTGTCGGAGTGTCTCTGGTTGCTGCTGGTTCCTGTGGGAGTGTCCCTGGTCCTGCTGGTTCCTGTGGGAGTGTCTCTGGTTGCTGTTGGTTCCTGTGGGAGTGTCTCTGGTCTCTGTTGGTTCCTGTGGGATTTTCTCTGGCCACTGCTGGTTCCTGTGGGAGTGTCTCTGATTGCTGTTGGTTCCTGTGGGAGTGTCTCTGATTGCTGTTGTTTCCTATGGGAGTGTCTTTGATTGCTGTTGGTTCCTGTGGGAGTGTCTCTGGTCTCTGCTGGTTCCTGTTGGAGTGTCTCTGGTCTCTGCTGGTTTCTGTGGGCGTGTCTCCGGTCTCTGCTGGTTCCTTCGGTAGTGCCTCTGGTCTCTATTGGTTCCTGTGGGAGTGTCTCTGATTGCTGTCTTTGCCTGTGGGAGTGTCTCTGGTCACTGCTGGTTCCTGTGGGAGTGTCTCTGGTTGCTGCCTGTTCCTGTGGGAGTGTCTCTGTTCGCTGCTGGATCCTGTGGGCGTGTCTCTGGTCTCTGCTGGTGTTTTTGGAGTGTCTCTGGCCACTGCTGGTTCCTGTGGGAGTAGCCCTGGTCTCTGCTGGTTCCTGTGGGAGTGCCTCTGGTCTCTGCTGGTTCCTGTGGGAGTGTCTCTGGTTGCTGTTGGTTCCTGTGGGAGTATCTCTGGTTGCTGCTGGTTCCTGTGGGAGTGTCCTTGGTCCTGCTGGTTACTGTGGGAGTGTCTCTGGATGCTGTTGGTTCCTGTGGGAGAGTCTCTGGTATCTGCTGGTTCCTGTTGGAGAGTCTCTAGTCGCTGCTGGTTACTGTGGGAGTGTTTCTGGTCTCCGTTGATTCCTGTGGGATGTCTCTGACTGCTGTTGGTTCCTGTGGGAGTGTCTCTGGTCTCTGTTGGTTCCTGTGGGAGTGTCTCTGGTCTCTGCTGGTTCCTGTTGGAGTGTCTCTGGTCTCTGCTGGTTTCTGTGGGCGTGTCTCCGGTCTCTGCTGCTTCCTGCGGGAGTGTCTCTGGTCTCTGCTGGTTCCTCTGGGAGTGTCTCTGGTTGCTGCTGGTTCCTGTTGGAGTGTCCCTGGTCTCTGCTGGTTCCTGTGGGAGTGTCTCTGGTTGCGGTTGGCTCCTGTGGGAGTTTCCCTGGTCTCTGTTGGTTCCTGTGGGAGTGTGCCTGGTCTCTGTTGGTTCCTGTGGGAGTGTCTCTGGTCTCTGCTGTTTCCTTTGGTAGTGTCCCTGGTCGCTGCTGGTTCCTGTGGGAGTGTCCCTGGTCTCTGCTGGTTCCTGTGGGACTGTCCCTGGTCTCTGTTCGTTCCTGTGGGAGTGTCTCCGGTTTCCGTTGATTCCTGTGGGAGTGTCTCTGTTCTCTGCTGGGTTCCTGTGGGAGTGTCTCTGGTCTCTGCTGGTTCCTCTGGGAGTGTCTCCGGTCCCTGCTGGTTCCTGTGGGAGTGTCTCCGTCTCTGTTGGTTCCTGTCGGAGTGTCTCTGATTGCTTTCGGTTCCTGTGGGAGCGTCTCTGGCCACTGCTGGTTCCTGTGGGAGTGTCTCTGGTCTCTGTTGGTTCCTGTGGGAGACTCTGATCTCTGTTGGTTCCTGTGGGAGTGTCCATGGTCGCTGCTGGTTCCTCTGGGATTGTCTCTGATTGCTGCTGTTTCCTGTGGGAGTGTCCCTGGTCGCTGCTGGTTCCTGTGTGAGTGTGTCTGGTCTCTGCTGGTTCCTGTGGGAGTGTCTCCAGTCTCTGCTGGTTCCTCTGGAAGTTTCTCTTGTCTCTGTTGGTTCCTGTGGGAGTGTCTCTGATTGCTGTTGGTTCCTGTGGGGGTGTCTCTGGCCACTGCTGGTTCCAGTGGGAGTGTCTCTGATTGCTGTTGGTTCCTGTGGGAGTGTCTCTGATTGCTGTTGGTTACTGTGGGAGTGTCTCTGGTCACTGCTGGTACCTGTGGGAGTGTCTCTGCTCTCCGTTGGTTCCTGTGGGAGTGTCTCTGATTGCTGCTGTTTCCTGTGGGAGTGTCTCTGGTCTCTGTTGTTTCCGGTGGGAGTTTCTCTTGTCTCTGTTGGTTCCTGTGGGAGTGTCTCTGATTGCTGCTGGTTCCTGTCGGTGTGTCTCTGGTCTAGGTTCTTTTTTCCAATGGGAGTGTCTCTGGTCTCTGTTGGTTCCTGTGGGAGTGTCTTTGCTTGCTGCTGGTTCCTGTGGGATTTTCTCTCGTCTCTGCTGGTTCCTGTGGGAGTGTCTCTGGTTGCTGCCTGTTCCTGTGGGAGTGTCTCTGGTCGCTGCTGGATCCTGTGGGTGTGTCTCTGGTCTCTGCTGTTTCCTGTTGGAGTGTCTCTGGCCACTGCTGGTTCCTGTGGGAGTGGCCCTGGTCTCTGCCGGTTCCTGTGGGAGTGTCTCCGGTCTCTACTGGTTCCTGTGGGAGTGTCTCTGGTCTCTGCTGGTTCCTGTGGGAGTGTCTCTTCTCTCTGTTCCTGTGGGAGTGTGTCTGATTGCTGTTGGTTGCTGTGGAAGTGTCTCTCATTGCTGTTGTTTACTGTGGGAGTGTTTCTGGTCTCCGTAGATTCCTGTGTGAGTGTCTCTGTCTGCTGTTGGTTCCTGTGGGAGTGTCTCTGGTCTCTGTTGGTTCCTGTGGGAGTGTCTCTGGTCTCTGTTGGTTCCTGTGGGAGTGTCTGTGGCCACTGCTGCTTCCTGTGGGAGTGTCTCTGGTCACTGCTGGTTCCTGTAGGAGTGTCCCTGGTCTCTGCTGGTTCCTCTGGGAGTGTCTCTGGTTGCTGCTGGTTCCTGTTGGAGTGTCCCTGGTCTCTGCTGGTTCCTGTGGGAGTGTCTCTGGTTGCGGTTGGCTCCTGTGGGAGTTTCCCTGGTCTCTGTTGGTTCCTGTGGTAGTGTGCCTGGTCTCTGTTGGTTCCTGTGGGAGTGTGCCTGGTCTCTGTTGGTTCCTGTGGGAGTGTCTCTGGTCTCTGCTGTTTCCTTTGGTAGTGTCTCTGGTCTTTGTTGGTTCCTGTGGGAGTGTCTCTTGTCTCTGTTGGTTCCTGTGGGACTGTCTCTGATTGCTGCTGGTTCCTGTGGGAGTGTCCCTGGTCTATGTTTTTTTTTCCAATGGGAGTGTCTCTAGTCTCTGTTGGTTCCCGTGGGAGTGACTTCGATTACTTCTGGTTCCTGTGGGAGTTTCTCTGGTCTATGTTGGTTCATGTGGGAGTGTCTCTGGTCACTGCTGGTACCTGTGGGAGTGTCTCTGCTCTCCGTTGGTTCCTGTGGGAGTGTCTCTGATTGCTGCCGGTTCCTGTGGGAGTGTCTCTGGTCTCTGTTGTTTCCTGTCGGAGTGTCTCTGGTCTCTGTTGGTTCCTGTGGGAGTGTCTCTGATTGCTGCTGGTTCCTGTGGGTGTGTCTCTGGTCTATGTTCTTTTTTCCAATGGGAGTGTCTCTGGTCTCTGTTGGTTCCTGTGGGAGTGTCTCTGGTTGCTGCCTGTTCCTGTGGGAGTGTCTCTGTTCGCTGCTGGATCCGGTGGGTGTGTCTCCGGTCTCTGCTGTTTCCTGTTGGAGTGTCTCTGGCCACTGCTGGTTCCTGTGGGATTGGCCCTGGTCTCTGCTGGTTCCTGTGGGAGTGTCTCTGGTCTCTGCTGGTTCCTGTGGGAGTGTCTCTGGTTGCTGTTGGTTCCTGTGGGAGTGTCCCTGGTCCTGCTGGTTCCTGTAGGAGTGTCTCTGGTTGCTGTTGGTTCCTGTGGGAGTGTCTCTGGTCTCTGTTGGTTCCTGTGGGATTGTCTCTGGTCGCTGCTGGTTCCTGTGGGATTTTCTCTGGCCACTGCTGGTTCCTGTGGGAGTGTCTCTGATTGCTGTTGGTTCCTGTGGGAGTGTCTCTGATTGCTGTTGTTTCCTGTGGGAGTGTCTCTGATTGCTGTTGGTTACGGTGGGAGTGTCTCTGGAATCTGCTGTTTCCTGTGGGAGTGTTTCTGATTGCTGTCGGTTCCTGTGGGACTGTCCCTGGTCTCTGTTCGTTCCTGTGGGAGTGTCTCCAGTTTCCGTTGATTCCTGTGGGAGTGCTCCGGTCTCTGCTGGTTCCTGTGGGAGTGTCTCCGTCTCTGTTGGTTCCTGTCGGAGTGTCTCTGATTGCTGTCGGTTCCTGTGGGAGCGTCTCTGGCCACTGCTGCTTCCTATGGGAGTCTCTCTGATCTCTGTTGGTTCCTGTGGAAGACTCTGATCTCTGTTGGTTCCTGTGGGAGTTTCCATGGTCGCTGCTGGTTCCTCTGGGATTGTCTCTGGTTGCTGCTGGTTCCTGTGGGAGTGTCTCTGGTCGCTGCTGGTTCCTGTGGTAGTGTCTCTAGTCTCTGCTGTTTCCTGTGGGAGTGTCTCTGGCCACTGCTGGTTCCTGTGGTAGTGCCTCTGGTCACAGTTGCTTTGTGTGGGAGTGTCTCTCGTCTCTGCTGGCCCCTGTGGGAGTGTGTCTGGTCTCTGCTGGTTCCTGTGGGAGTGTCTCTGCTCTCCGTTGGTTCCTGTGGGAGTGTCTCTGATTGCTGCTGGTTCCTGTGGGAGTGTCTCTGGTCTCTGTTGTTTCCTGTGGGAGTGTCTCTGGTCTCTGTTGGTTCCTGTGGGAGTGTCTCTGATTGCTGCTGGTTCCTGTGGTTGTGTCTCTGGTCTATGTCTTTTTTTCCAATGGGAGTGTCTCTGGTCTCTGTTGGTTCCTGTGGGAGTGTCTTTGCTTCCTGCTGGTTCATGTGGGAGTTTCTCTCGTCTCTGTTGGTTCATGTGGGAGTGTCTATGATTGCTGTTGGTTCCTGTGGGAGTGTCTCTGGTCTCTGCTGGTTCCTGTGGGAGTGTCTCCGGTCTCTACTGGTTCCTGTGGGAGTGTCTCTGGTCTCTGCTGGTTCCTTTGGGAGTGTCTCTGGTTGCTGTTGGTTCCTGTGGGAGTGTCTCTGGTTGCTGCTGGTTCCTGTGGGAGTGTCCCTGGTCCTGCTGGTTCCTGTGGGAGTGTCTCTGGTTGCTGTTGGTTCCTGTGGGAGTGTCTCTGGTCTCTGTTGGTTCCTGTGGGATTTTCTCTGGCCACTGCTGGTTCCTGTGGGAGTGTCTCTGATTGCTGTTGGTTCCTGTGGGAGTGTCTCTGATTGCTGTTGTTTCCTATGGGAGTGTCTCTGATTGCTGTTGGTTCCTGTGGGAGTGTCTCTTGTCTCTGCTGGTTCCTGTTGGAGTGTCTCTGGTCTCTGCTGGTTTCTGTGGGCGTGTCTCCGGTCTCTGCTGGTTCCTTCGGTAGTGCCTCTGGTCTCTATTGGTTCCTGTGGGAGTGTCTCTGATTGCTGTCTTTGCCTGTGGGAGTGTCTCTGGTCGCTGCTGGTTCCTGTGGGAGTGTCTCTGGTTGCTGCCTGTTCCTGTGGGAGTGTCTCTGTTCGCTGCTGGATCCTGTGGGCGTGTCTCTGGTCTCTGCTGGTTTTTTTGGAGTGTCTCTGGCCACTGCTGGTTCCTGTGGGAGTAGCCCTGGTCTCTGCTGGTTCCTGTGGGATTTTCTCTGGCCACTGCTGGTTCCTGTGGGAGTGTCTCTGATTGCTGTTGGTTCCTGTGGGAGTGTCTCTGATTGCTGTTGTTTCCTGTGGGAGTGTCTCTGATTGCTGTTGGTTACGGTGGGAGTGTCTCTGGAATCTGCTGTTTCCTGTGGGAGTGTTTCTGATTGCTGTCGGTTCCTGTGGGACTGTCCCTGGTCTCTGTTCGTTCCTGTGGGAGTGTCTCCGGTTTCCGTTGATTCCTGTGGGAGTGCTCCGGTCTCTGCTGGTTCCTGTGGGAGTGTCTCCGTCTCTGTTGGTTCCTGTCGGAGTGTCTCTGATTGCTGTCGGTTCCTGTGGGAGCGTCTCTGGCCACTGCTGCTTCCTATGGGAGTCCCTCTGATCTCTGTTGGTTCCTGTGGAAGACTCTGATCTCTGTTGGTTCCTGTGGGAGTGTCCATGGTCGCTGCTGGTTCCTCTGGGATTGTCTCTGGTTGCTGCTGGTTCCTGTGGGAGTGTCTCTGGTCGCTGCTGGTTCCTGTGGTAGTGTCTCTAGTCTCTGCTGTTTCCTGTGGGAGTGTCTCTGGCCACTGCTGGTTCCTGTGGTAGTGCCTCTGGTCACAGTTGCTTTGTGTGGGAGTGTCTCTCGTCTCTGCTGGCCCCTGTGGGAGTGTGTCTGGTCTCTGCTGGTTCCTGTGGGAGTGTCTCTGCTCTCCGTTGGTTCCTGTGGGAGTGTCTCTGATTGCTGCTGGTTCCTGTGGGAGTGTCTCTGGTCTCTGTTGTTTCCTGTGGGAGTGTCTCTGGTCTCTGTTGGTTCCTGTGGGAGTGTCTCTGATTGCTGCTGGTTCCTGTGGTTGTGTCTCTGGTCTATGTCTTTTTTTCCAATGGGAGTGTCTCTGGTCTCTGTTGGTTCCTGTGGGAGTGTCTTTGCTTCCTGCTGGTTCATGTGGGAGTTTCTCTCGTCTCTGTTGGTTCATGTGGGAGTGTCTATGATTGCTGTTGGTTCCTGTGGGAGTGTCTCTGGTCTCTGCTGGTTCCTGTGGGAGTGTCTCCGGTCTCTACTGGTTCCTGTGGGAGTGTCTCTGGTCTCTGCTGGTTCCTTTGGGAGTGTCTCTGGTTGCTGTTGGTTCCTGTCGGAGTGTCTCTGGTTGCTGCTGGTTCCTGTGGGAGTGTCCCTGGTCCTGCTGGTTCCTGTGGGAGTGTCTCTGGTTGCTGTTGGTTCCTGTGGGAGTGTCTCTGGTCTCTGTTGGTTCCTGTGGGATTTTCTCTGGCCACTGCTGGTTCCTGTGGGAGTGTCTCTGATTGCTGTTGGTTCCTGTGGGAGTGTCTCTGATTGCTGTTGTTTCCTATGGGAGTGTCTCTGATTGCTGTTGGCTCCTGTGGGAGTGTCTCTGGTCTCTGCTGGTTCCTGTTGGAGTGTCTCTGGTCTCTGCTGGTTTCTGTGGGCGTGTCTCCGGTCTCTGCTGGTTCCTTCGGTAGTGCCTCTGGTCTCTATTGGTTCCTGTGGGAGTGTCTCTGATTGCTGTCTTTGCCTGTGGGAGTGTCTCTGGTCGCTGCTGGTTCCTGTGGGAGTGTCTCTGGTTGCTGCCTGTTCCTGTGGGAGTGTCTCTGTTCGCTGCTGGATCCTGTGGGCGTGTCTCTGGTCTCTGCTGGTTTTTTTGGAGTGTCTCTGGCCACTGCTGGTTCCTGTGGGAGTAGCCCTGGTCTCTGCTGGTTCCTGTGGGAGTGCCTCTGGTTGCTGTTGGTTCCTGTGGGAGTATCTCTGGTTGCTGCTGGTTCCTGTGGGAGTGTCCTTGGTCCTGCTGGTTACTGTGGGAGTGTCTCTGGATGCTGTTGGTTCCTGTGGGAGAGTCTCTGGTATCTGCTGGTTCCTGTTGGAGAGTCTCTAGTCGCTGCTGGTTACTGTGGGAGTGTTTCTGGTCTCCGTTGATTCCTGTGGGATGTCTCTGACTGCTGTTGGTTCCTGTGGGAGTGTCTCTGGTCTCTGTTGGTTCCTGTGGGAGTGTCTCTGGTCTCTGCTGGTTCCTGTTGGAGTGTCTCTGGTCTCTGCTGGTTTCTGTGGGCGTGTCTCCGGTCTCTGCTGCTTCCTGCGGTAGTGTCTCTGGTCTCTGTTGGTTCCTGTGGGAGTGTCTCTGATTGCTGCCTGTTCCTGTGGGAGTGTCTCTGGTCACTGCTGGATCCTGTGGGCGTATCACTGGTCTCTGCTGGTTCCTGTTGGAGTGTCTCTGGCCACTGCTGGTTCCTGTGGGAGTGGCCCTGTTCTCTGCTGGTTCCTGTGGGAGTGTCTCTGGTTGCTGCTGGTTCCTGTGGGAGTGTCTCTGGTTGCTGCTGGTTCCTGTGGGAGTGTCCCTGGTCCTGCTGGTTCCTGTGGGAGTGTCTCTGGTTGCTGTTGGTTCCTGTGGGAGTGTCACTGGTCTCTGTTGGTTCCTGCGGGAGTGTATCTGGTCGCTGCTTGTTCCTGTGGGATATTCTCTGGCCACTGCTGGTTTTTGTGGGAGTGTCTCTGATTGCTGTTGGTTCCTGAGGGAGTGTCTCTGATTGCTGTTGTTTCCTGTGGGAGTGTCTCTGATTGCTGTTGGTTCCTGTGGGAGTGTCTCCGGTCTCTGCTAGTTCCTGTTGGAGTGTCTCTGGTCTCTGCTGGTTTCTGTGGGCGTGTCTCCGGTCTCTGCTGGTTCCTTCGGTAGTGTCTCTGGTCTCTATTGGTTCCTGTGGGAGTGTCTCTGATTGCTGTCGGTGCCTGTGGGAGTGTCTCTGGTCGCTGCTGGTTCCTGTGGGAGTGTCTCTGGTTGCTGCCTGTTCCTGTGGGAGTGTCTCTGGTCGCTGCTGGATCCTGTGGGAGTGTCTCTGGTCTCTGCTGGTTCCTGTTGGAGTGTCTCTGGCCACTGCTGGTTCCTGTGGGAGTGGCCCTGGTCTCTGCTGGTTCCTGTGGGAGTATCTCTGGTCTCTGCTGGTTCCTGTGGGAGTGTCTCTGGTTGCTGTTGGTTCCTGTGGGAGTGTCTCTGGTTGCTGCTGGTTCCTGTGGGAGTGTCCCTGGTCCTGCTGGTTCCTGTGGGAGTGTCTCTGGATGCTGTTGGTTCCTGTGGGAGTGTCTCTGGTCTCTGCTGGTTCCTGTTGGAGAGTCTCTGGTCGCTGCTGGTTCCTGTGGGAGTGTTTCTGGTCTCCGTTGATTCCTGTGGGAGTGTCTCTGACTGCTGTTGGTTCCTGTGGGAGTGTCTCTGGTCTCTGTTGGTTCCTGTGGGAGTGTCTCTGGTCTCTGCTGGTTCCTGTTGGAGTGTCTCTGGTCTCTGCTGGTTTCTGTGGGCGTGTCTCCGGTCTCTGCTGGTTCCTGCGGTAGTGTCTCTGGTCTCTGTTGGTTCCTGTGGGAGTGTCTCTGATTGCTGTCGGTGCCTGTGGGAGTGTCTCTGGTCGCTGCTGGTTCCTGTCGGATTGTCTCTGGTTGCTGCCTGTTCCTGTGGGAGTGTCTCTGGTCGCTGCTGGATCCTGTGGGCGTGTCACTGGTCTCTGCTGGTTCCTGTTGGAGTGTCTCTGGCCACTGCTGGTTCCTGTGGGAGTGGCCCTGTTCTCTGCTGGTTCCTGTGGGAATGTCTCTGGTTGCTGCTGGTTCCTGTGGGAGTGTCTCTGGTTGCTGCTGGTTCCTGTGGGAGTGTCCCTGGTCCTGCTGGTTCCTGTGGGAGTGTCTCTGGTTGCTGTTGGTTCCTGTGGGAGTGTCACTGGTCTCTGTTGGTTCCTGTGGGAGTGTATCTGGTCGCTGCTGGTTCCTGTGGGATTTTCTCTGGCCACTGCTGGTTCCTGTGGGAGTGTCTCTGATTGCTGTTGGTTCCTGTGGGAGTGTCTCTGATTGCTGTTGTTTCCTGTGAGAGTGTCTCTGATTGCTATTGGTTACTGTGGGAGTGTCTCTGGTCTCTGCTGTTTCCTGTGGGAGTGTTTCTGATTGCTGTCTGTTCCTGTGGGAGTGTCTCTGGTCTCTGCTGGTTCCTGTGGGAGTGTCTCTGGTCTCTGCTGGTTCCTGTGGGACTGACACTGGTCTCCGCTGGTTCCTGTGGGAGTGTAGCTGGTCTCTGCTGGTTCCAGTGGGAGTGTCTCCGTCTCTGTTGATTCCTGTCGGTGTGTCTCTGATTGCTGTCGGTTCCTGTGTGAGCGTCTCTGGCCACTGCTGGTTCCTGTGGGAGTGTCTACGTTCGCTGCTGGTTCCTGTGGGTTTGTCTCTGGTCGCTGCTGGATCCTGTGGGCGTGTCTCTGGTCTTCGTTGGTTCCTGTGGGAGTGTCTCTGATTGCTGCTGGGTCCTGTGGAAGTGTCTCTGGTCTCTGTTGGTTCCTGTGGGAGTGTCTCAGGTCTCTGTTGGTTCCTGTGTGAGTGTCTCTGATTGCTGCTGGTTCCTGTGGGAGTGTCTCTGGTCTATGTTTTTATACCTGTGGGAGTGTCTCTGGTCTCTGTTGGTTCCTGTGTGAGTGTCTCCGGCCACTGTTGGTTCCTGTGGGAGTGTCTCTGATTGCTGCTGGTTCCTGTGGTTGTGTCTCTGGTCTATGTCTTTTTTTCCAATGGGAGTGTCTCTGGTCTCTGTTGGTTCCTGTGGGAGTGTCTTTGCTTGCTGCTGGTTCATGTGGGAGTTTCTCTCGTCTCTGTTGGTTCATGTGGGAGTGTCTATGATTGCTGTTGGTTCCTGTGGGAGTGTCTCTGGTCTCTGCTGGTTCCTGTGGGAGTGTCTCCCGTCTCTACTGGTTCCTGTGGGAGTGTCTCTGGTCTCTGCTGGTTCCTTTGGGAGTGTCTCTGGTTGCTGTTGGTTCCTGTGGGAGTGTCTCTGGTTGCTGCTGGTTCCTGTGGGAGTGTCCCTGGTCCTGCTGGTTCCTGTGGGAGTGTCTCTGGCTGCTGTTGGTTCCTGTGGGAGTGTCTCTGGTTGCTGTTGGTTCCTGTGGGAGTGTCTATGGTCGCTGGTGGTTCCTGTGGGATTTTCTCTGGCCACTGCTGGTTCCTGTGGGAGTGTCTCTGATTGCTGTTGGTTCCTGTTGGAGTGTCTCTCATTGCTGTTGTTTCCTATGGGAGTGTCTCTGATTGCTGTTGGTTCCTGTGGGAATGTCTCTGGTCTCTGCTGGTTGTTGTTGGAGTGTCTCTGGTCTCTGCTGGTTTCTGTGGGCGTGTCTCCGGTCTCTGCTGGTTCCTTCGGTAGTGCCTCTGGTCTCTATTGGTTCCTGTGGGAGTGTCTCTGATTGCTGTCTTTGCCTGTGGGAGTGTCTCTGGTCGCTGCTGGTTCCTGTGGGAGTGTCTCTGGTTGCTGCCTGTTCCTGTGGGAGTGTCTCTGTTCGCTGCTGGATCCTGTGGGCGCGTCTCTGGTCTCTGCTGGTTTTTTTGGAGTGTCTCTGGCCACTGCTGGTTCCTGTGGGAGTAGCCCTGGTCTCTGCTGGTTCCTGTGGGAGTGTCTCTGGTCTCTGCTGGTTCCTGTGGGAGTGTCTCTGGTTGCTGTTGGTTCCTGTGGGAGTGTCTCTGGTTGCTGCTGGTTCCTGTGGGAGTGTCCCTGGTCCTGCTGGTTCCTGTGGGAGTGTTTCTGGATGCTGTTGGTTCCTGTGGGAGAGTCTCTGGTATCTGCTGGTTCCTGTTGGAGAGTCTCTAGTCGCTGCTGGTTCCTGTGGGAGTGTTTCTGGTCTCCGTTGATTCCTGTGGAATGTCTCTGACTGCTGTTGGTTCCTGTGGGAGTGTCTCTGGTCTCTGTTGGTTCCTGTGGGAGTGTCTCTGGTCTCTGCTGGTTCCTGTTGGAGTGTCTCTGGTCTCTGCTGGTTTCTGTGGGCGTGTCTCCGGTCTCTGCTGGTTCCTGCGGTAGTGTCTCTGGTCTCTGTTGGTTCCTGTGGGAGTGTCTCTGATTGCTGTCGATTCCTGTGGGAGTGTCTCTGGTCGCTGCTGTTTCCTGTGGGAGTGTCTCTGCTTGCTGCCTGTTCCTGTGGGAGTGTCTCTGGTCACTGCTGGATCCTGTGGGCGTATCACTGGTCTCTGCTGGTTCCTGTTGGAGTGTCTCTGGCCACTGCTGGTTCCTGTGGGAGTGGCCCTGTTCTCTGCTGGTTCCTGTGGGAGTGTCTCTGGTTGCTGCTGGTTCCTGTGGGAGTGTCCCTGGTCCTGCTGGTTCCTGTGGGAGTGTCTCTGGTTGCTGTTGGTTCCTGTGGGAGTGTCACTGGTCTCTGTTGGTTCCTGCGGGAGTGTCTCTGGTCGCTGCTGGTTCCTGTGGGATATTCTCTGGCCACTGCTGGTTTTTGTGGGAGTGTCTCTGATTGCTGTTGGTTCCTGAGGGAGTGTCTCTGATTGCTGTTGTTTCCTGTGGGAGTGTCTCTGATTGCTGTTGGTTCCTGTGGGAGTGTCTCCGGTCTCTGCTGGTTCCTGTTGGAGTGTCTCTGGTCTCTGCTGGTTTCTGTGGGCGTGTCTCCGGTCTCTGCTGGTTCCTTCGGTAGTGTCTCTGGTCTCTATTGGTTCCTGTGGGAGTGTCTCTGATTGCTGTCGGTGCCTGTGGGAGTGTCTCTGGTCGCTGCTGGTTCCTGTGGGAGTGTCTCTGGTTGCTGCCTGTTCCTGTGGGAGTGTCTCTGGTCGCTGCTGGATCCTGTGGGAGTGTCTCTGGTCTCTGCTGGTTCCTTTTGGAGTGTCTCTGGCCACTGCTGGTTCCTGTGGGAGTGGCCCTGGTCTCTGCTGGTTCCTGTGGGAGTATCTCTGGTCTCTGCTGGTTCCTGTGGGAGTGTCTCTGGTTGCTGTTGGTTCCTGTGGGAGTGTCTCTGGTTGCTGCTGGTTCCTGTGGGAGTGTCCCTGGTCCTGCTGGTTCCTGTGGGAGTGTCTCTGGATGCTGTTGGTTCCTGTGGGAGTGTCTCTGGTCTCTGCTGGTTCCTGTTGGAGAGTCTCTGGTCGCTGCTGGTTCCTGTGGGAGTGTTTCTGGTCTCCGTTGATTCCTGTGGGAGTGTCTCTGACTGCTGTTGGTTCCTGTGGGAGTGTCTCTGGTCTCTGTTGGTTCCTGTGGGAGTGTCTCTGGTCTCTGCTGGTTCCTGTTGGAGTGTCTCTGGTCTCTGCTGTTTTCTGTGGGCGTGTCTCCGGTCTCTGCTGGATCCTGCGGTAGTGTCTCTGGTCTCTGTTGGTTCCTGTGGGAGTGTCTCTGATTGCTGTCGGTGCCTGTGGGAGTGTCTCTGGTCGCTGCTGGTTCCTGTCGGATTGTCTCTGGTTGCTGCCTGTTCCTGTGGGAGTGTCTCTGGTCGCTGCTGGATCCTGTGGGCGTGTCACTGGTCTCTGCTGGTTCCTGTTGGAGTGTCTCTGGCCACTGCTGGTTCCTGTGGGAGTGGCCCTGTTCTCTGCTGGTTCCTGTGGGAATGTCTCTGGTTGCTGCTGGTTCCTGTGGGAGTGTCTCTGGTTGCTGCTGGTTCCTGTGGGAGTGTCCCTGGTCCTGCTGGTTCCTGTGGGAGTGTCTCTGGTTGCTGTTGGTTCCTGTGGGAGTGTCACTGGTCTCTGTTGGTTCCTGTGGGAGTGTATCTGGTCGCTGCTGGTTCCTGTGGGATTTTCTCTGGCCACTGCTGGTTCCTGTGGGAGTGTCTCTGATTGCTGTTGGTTCCTGTGGGAGTGTCTCTGATTGCTGTTGTTTCCTGTGAGAGTGTCTCTGATTGCTATTGGTTACTGTGGGAGTGTCTCTGGTCTCTGCTGTTTCCTGTGGGAGTGTTTCTGATTGCTGTCTGTTCCTGTGGGAGTGTCTCTGGTCTCTGCTGGTTCCTGTGGGAGTGTCTCTGGTCTCTGCTGGTTCCTGTGGGACTGACACTGGTCTCCGCTGGTTCCTGTGGGAGTGTAGCTGGTCTCTGCTGGTTCCTGTGGGAGTGTCTCCGGTCTCTGCTGGTTCCAGTGGGAGTGTCTCCGTCTCTGTTGATTCCTGTCGGTGTGTCTCTGATTGCTCTCGGTTCCTGTGTGAGCGTCTCTGGCCACTGCTGGTTCCTGTGGGAGCGTCTATGTTCGCTGCTGGTTCCTGTGGGTTTGTCTCTGATTGCTGCTGGGTCCTGTGGAAGTGTCTCTGGTCTCTGTTGGTTCCTGTGGGAGTGTCTCAGGTCTCTGTTGGTTCCTGTGTGAGTGTCTCTGATTGCTGCTGGTTCCTGTGGGAGTGTCTCTGGTCTATGTTTTTATACCTGTGGGAGTGTCTCTGGTCTCTGTTGGTTCCTGTGTGAGTGTCTCCGGCCACTGTTGGTTCCTGTGGGAGTGTCTCTGATCGCTGCTGGTTCCTGTGGGAGTGTCTCTGGTCTCTGCTGGTTCCTGTTGGAGAGTCTCTGGTCACTGCTGGTTGCTGTGGGAGTATTTCTGGTCTCCGTTGATTCCTGTGGGAGTGTCTCTGACTGCTGTTGGTTCATGTGGGAGTGTCTCTGGTCTTTGCTGGTTCCTGTTGGAGTGTCTCTGGTCTCTGCTGGTTTCTGTGGGCATGTCTCTGGTCTCTGCTGGTTCCTGCGGTAGTGTCTCTGGTCTCTGTTGTTTCCTGTGGGAGCATTTCTGATTGCTGTCGGTGCCTGTGGGAGTGTCTCTGGTCGCTGCTGTTTCCTGTGGGAGTGTATCTGGTTGCTGCCTGTTCCTGTGGGAGTGTCTCTGGTCGCTGCTGGATCCTGTGGGTGTGTCTCTGGTCTCTGCTGGTTCCTGTTGGAGTGTCTCTGGCCACTGCTGGTTCCTGTGGGAGTGGCCCTGGTCTCTGCTGGTTCCTGTGGGAGTGTCTCTGGTCTCTGCTGGTTCCTGTGTGAGTGTCTCTGGTTGCTGTTGGTTCCTGTGGGAGTGTCTCGACTTGCTGCTGGTTCATGTGGGAGTGTCTCCAGTCTCTGCTGGTTCCTGTGGGAGTGTCTCCGTCTCTGTTTGTTCCTGTAGGAGTGTCTCTGGTCTCTGCTAGTTCCTGTGGGAGTGTCTCTTCTCTCTGTTTGTTCCTGTGGGAGTGTCTATGATCGCTGTTGGTTCCTGTGGGAGTATCTCCGGTCTCTGTTGGTTCCTGTGGGAGGGTCTCCGGTCTCTGCTGGTTCCTGTGGGAGAGTCTCTGGTCTCTGCTGGTTCCTGTGGGAGTGTCTCTGGTCTCTACTGGTTCCTGTGGGAGTGTCTCTGGTCTCTGTTGGTTCCTGTGGGAGTGTCTCTGGTCTCTGCTGGTTCCTCTGGGAGTGTCTCTGGTTGCTGCTGGTTCCTGTTGGAGTGTCCCTGGTCTCTGCTGGTTCCTGTGGGAGTGTCTCTGGTTGCGGTTGGCTCCTGTGGGAGTTTCCCTGGTCTCTGTTGGTTCCTGTGGGAGTGTGCCTGGTCTCTGTTGGTTCCTGTGGGAGTGTCTCTGGTCTCTGCTGTTTCCTTTGGTAGTGTCCCTGGTCGCTGCTGGTTCCTGTGGGAGTGTCCCTGGTCTCTGCTGGTTCCTGTGGGACTGTCCCTGGTCTCTGTTCGTTCCTGTGGGAGTGTCTCCGGTTTCCGTTGATTCCTGTGGGAGTGTCTCTGTTCTCTGCTGGGTTCCTGTGGGAGTGTCTCTGGTCTCTGCTGGTTCCTCTGGGAGTGTCTCCGGTCCCTGCTGGTTCCTGTGGGAGTGTCTCCGTCTCTGTTGGTTCCTGTCGGAGTGTCTCTGATTGCTTTCGGTTCCTGTGGGAGCGTCTCTGGCCACTGCTGGTTCCTGTGGGAGTGTCTCTGGTCTCTGTTGGTTCCTGTGGGAGACTCTGATCTCTGTTGGTTCCTGTGGGAGTGTCCATGGTCGCTGCTGGTTCCTCTGGGATTGTCTCTGATTGCTGCTGTTTCCTGTGGGAGTGTCCCTGGTCGCTGCTGGTTCCTGTGGGAGTGTGTCTGGTCTCTGCTGGTTCCTGTGGGAGTGTCTCCAGTCTCTGCTGGTTCCTCTGGAAGTTTCTCTTGTCTCTGTTGGTTCCTGTGGGAGTGTCTCTGATTGCTGTTGGTTCCTGTGGGGGTGTCTCTGGCCACTGCTGGTTCCAGTGGGAGTGACTCTGATTGCTGTTGGTTCCTGTGGGAGTGTCTCTGATTGCTGTTGGTTACTGTGGGAGTGTCTCTGGTCACTGCTGGTACCTGTGGGAGTGTCTCTGCTCTCCGTTGGTTCCTGTGGGAGTGTCTCTGATTGCTGCTGTTTCCTGTGGGAGTGTCTCTGGTCTCTGTTGTTTCCGGTGGGAGTTTCTCTTGTCTCTGTTGGTTCCTGTGGGAGTGTCTCTGATTGCTGCTGGTTCCTGTGGGTGTGTCTCTGGTCTAGGTTCTTTTTTCCAATGGGAGTGTCTCTGGTCTCTGTTGGTTCCTGTGGGAGTGTCTTTGCTTGCTGCTGGTTCCTGTGGGATTTTCTCTCGTCTCTGCTGGTTCCTGTGGGAGTGTCTCTGGTTGCTGCCTATTCCTGTGGGAGTGTCTCTGGTCGCTGCTGGATCCTGTGGGTGTGTCTCTGGTCTCTGCTGTTTCCTGTTGGAGTGTCTCTGGCCACTGCTGGTTCCTGTGGGAGTGGCCCTGGTCTCTGCCGGTTCCTGTGGGAGTGTCTCCGGTCTCTACTGGTTCCTGTGGGAGTGTCTCTGGTCTCTGCTGGTTCCTGTGGGAGTGTCTCTTCTCTCTGTTCCTGTGGGAGTGTCTCTGATTGCTGTTGGTTGCTGTGGAAGTGTCTCTCATTGCTGTTGTTTACTGTGGGAGTGTTTCTGGTCTCCGTAGATTCCTGTGTGAGTGTCTCTGTCTGCTGTTGGTTCCTGTGGGAGTGTCTCTGGTCTCTGTTGGTTCCTGTGGGAGTGTCTCTGGTCTCTGTTGGTTCCTGTGGGAGTGTCTGTGGCCACTGCTGCTTCCTGTGGGAGTGTCTCTGGTCACTGCTGGTTCCTGTAGGAGTGTCCCTGGTCTCTGCTGGTTCCTCTGGGAGTGTCTCTGGTTGCTGCTGGTTCCTGTTGGAGTGTCCCTGGTCTCTGCTGGTTCCTGTGGGAGTGTCTCTGGTTGCGGTTGGCTCCTGTGGGAGTTTCCCTGGTCTCTGTTGGTTCCTGTGGTAGTGTGCCTGGTCTCTGTTGGTTCCTGTGGGAGTGTGCCTGGTCTCTGTTGGTTCCTGTGGGAGTGTCTCTGGTCTCTGCTGTTTCCTTTGGTAGTGTCTCTGGTCTTTGTTGGTTCCTGTGGGAGTGTCTCTTGTCTCTGTTGGTTCCTGTGGGACTGTCTCTGATTGCTGCTGGTTCCTGTGGGAGTGTCCCTGGTCTATGTTTTTTTTTCCAATGGGAGTGTCTCTAGTCTCTGTTGGTTCCCGTGGGAGTGACTTCGATTACTTCTGGTTCCTGTGGGAGTTTCTCTGGTCTATGTTGGTTCATGTGGGAGTGTCTCTGGTCACTGCTGGTACCTGTGGGAGTGTCTCTGCTCTCCGTTGGTTCCTGTGGGAGTGTCTCTGATTGCTGCCGGTTCCTGTGGGAGTGTCTCTGGTCTCTGTTGTTTCCTGTCGGAGTGTCTCTGGTCTCTGTTGGTTCCTGTGGGAGTGTCTCTGATTGCTGCTGGTTCCTGTGGGAGTGTCTCTGGTCTATGTTCTTTTTTCCAATGGGAGTGTCTCTGGTCTCTGTTGGTTCCTGTGGGAGTGTCTCTGGTTGCTGCCTGTTCCTGTGGGAGTGTCTCTGTTCGCTGCTGGATCCGGTGGGTGTGTCTCCGGTCTCTGCTGTTTCCTGTTGGAGTGTCTCTGGCCACTGCTGGTTCCTGTGGGATTGGCCCTGGTCTCTGCTGGTTCCTGTGGGAGTGTCTCTGGTCTCTGCTGGTTCCTGTGGGAGTGTCTCTGGTTGCTGTTGGTTCCTGTGGGAGTGTCTCTGGTCTCTGTTGGTTCCTGTGGGATTGTCTCTGGTCGCTGCTGGTTCCTGTGGGATTTTCTCTGGCCACTGCTGGTTCCTGTGGGAGTGTCTCTGATTGCTGTTGGTTCCTGTGGGAGTGTCTCTGATTGCTGTTGTTTCCTGTGGGAGTGTCTCTGATTGCTGTTGGTTACGGTGGGAGTGTCTCTGGAATCTGCTGTTTCCTGTGGGAGTGTTTCTGATTGCTGTCGGTTCCTGTGGGACTGTCCCTGGTCTCTGTTCGTTCCTGTGGGAGTGTCTCCAGTTTCCGTTGATTCCTGTGGGAGTGCTCCGGTCTCTGCTGGTTCCTGTGGGAGTGTCTCCGTCTCTGTTGGTTCCTGTCGGAGTGTCTCTGATTGCTGTCGGTTCCTGTGGGAGCGTCTCTGGCCACTGCTGCTTCCTATGGGAGTCTCTCTGATCTCTGTTGGTTCCTGTGGAAGACTCTGATCTCTGTTGGTTCCTGTGGGAGTGTCCATGGTCGCTGCTGGTTCCTCTGGGATTGTCTCTGGTTGCTGCTGGTTCCTGTGGGAGTGTCCCTGGTCGCTGCTGGTTCCTGTGGTAGTGTCTCTAGTCTCTGCTGTTTCCTGTGGGAGTGTCTCTGGCCACTGCTGGTTCCTGTGGTAGTGCCTCTGGTCACAGTTGCTTTGTGTGGGAGTGTCTCTCGTCTCTGCTGGCCCCTGTGGGAGTGTGTCTGGTCTCTGCTGGTTCCTGTGGGAGTGTCTCTGCTCTCCGTTGGTTCCTGTGGGAGTGTCTCTGATTGCTGCTGGTTCCTGTGGGAGTGTCTCTGGTCTCTGTTGTTTCCTGTGGGAGTGTCTCTGGTCTCTGTTGGTTCCTGTGGGAGTGTCTCTGATTGCTGCTGGTTCCTGTGGTTGTGTCTCTGGTCTATGTCTTTTTTTCCAATGGGAGTGTCTCTGGTCTCTGTTGGTTCCTGTGGGAGTGTCTTTGCTTCCTGCTGGTTCATGTGGGAGTTTCTCTCGTCTCTGTTGGTTCATGTGGGAGTGTCTATGATTGCTGTTGGTTCCTGTGGGAGTGTCTCTGGTCTCTGCTGGTTCCTGTGGGAGTGTCTCCGGTCTCTACTGGTTCCTGTGGGAGTGTCTCTGGTCTCTGCTGGTTCCTTTGGGAGTGTCTCTGGTTGCTGTTGGTTCCTGTCGGAGTGTCTCTGGTTGCTGCTGGTTCCTGTGGGAGTGTCCCTGGTACTGCTGGTTCCTGTGGGAGTGTCTCTGGTTGCTGTTGGTTCCTGTGGGAGTGTCTCTGGTCTCTGCTGGTTCCTGTTGGAGTGTCTCTGGTCTCTGCTGGTTTCTGTGGGCGTGTCTCCGGTCTCTGCTGGTTCCTTCGGTAGTGCCTCTGGTCTCTATTGGTTCCTGTGGGAGTGTCTCTGATTGCTGTCTTTGCCTGTGGGAGTGTCTCTGGTCGCTGCTGGTTCCTGTGGGAGTGTCTCTGGTTGCTGCCTGTTCCTGTGGGAGTGTCTCTGTTCGCTGCTGGATCCTGTGGGCGTGTCTCTGGTCTCTGCTGGTTTTTTTGGAGTGTCTCTGGCCACTGCTGGTTCCTGTGGGAGTAGCCCTGGTCTCTGCTGGTTCCTGTGGGATTTTCTCTGGCCACTGCTGGTTCCTGTGGGAGTGTCTCTGATTGCTGTTGGTTCCTGTGGGAGTGTCTCTGATTGCTGTTGTTTCCTGTGGGAGTGTCTCTGATTGCTGTTGGTTACGGTGGGAGTGTCTCTGGAATCTGCTGTTTCCTGTGGGAGTGTTTCTGATTGCTGTCGGTTCCTGTGGGACTGTCCCTGGTCTCTGTTCGTTCCTGTGGGAGTGTCTCCGGTTTCCGTTGATTCCTGTGGGAGTGCTCCGGTCTCTGCTGGTTCCTGTGGGAGTGTCTCCGTCTCTGTTGGTTCCTGTCGGAGTGTCTCTGATTGCTGTCGGTTCCTGTGGGAGCGTCTCTGGCCACTGCTGCTTCCTATGGGAGTCCCTCTGATCTCTGTTGGTTCCTGTGGAAGACTCTGATCTCTGTTGGTTCCTGTGGGAGTGTCCATGGTCGCTGCTGGTTCCTCTGGGATTGTCTCTGGTTGCTGCTGGTTCCTGTGGGAGTGTCTCTGGTCGCTGCTGGTTCCTGTGGTAGTGTCTCTAGTCTCTGCTGTTTCCTGTGGGAGTGTCTCTGGCCACTGCTGGTTCCTGTGGTAGTGCCTCTGGTCACAGTTGCTTTGTGTGGGAGTGTCTCTCGTCTCTGCTGGCCCCTGTGGGAGTGTGTCTGGTCTCTGCTGGTTCCTGTGGGAGTGTCTCTGCTCTCCGTTGGTTCCTGTGGGAGTGTCTCTGATTGCTGCTGGTTCCTGTGGGAGTGTCTCTGGTCTCTGTTGTTTCCTGTGGGAGTGTCTCTGGTCTCTGTTGGTTCCTGTGGGAGTGTCTCTGATTGCTGCTGGTTCCTGTGGTTGTGTCTCTGGTCTATGTCTTTTTTTCCAATGGGAGTGTCTCTGGTCTCTGTTGGTTCCTGTGGGAGTGTCTTTGCTTCCTGCTGGTTCATGTGGGAGTTTCTCTCGTCTCTGTTGGTTCATGTGGGAGTGTCTATGATTGCTGTTGGTTCCTGTGGGAGTGTCTCTGGTCTCTGCTGGTTCCTGTGGGAGTGTCTCCGGTCTCTACTGGTTCCTGTGGGAGTGTCTCTGGTCTCTGCTGGTTCCTTTGGGAGTGTCTCTGGTTGCTGTTGGTTCCTGTCGGAGTGTCTCTGGTTGCTGCTGGTTCCTGTGGGAGTGTCCCTGGTCCTGCTGGTTCCTGTGGGAGTGTCTCTGGTTGCTGTTGGTTCCTGTGGGAGTGTCTCTGGTCTCTGTTGGTTCCTGTGGGATTTTCTCTGGCCACTGCTGGTTCCTGTGGGAGTGTCTCTGATTGCTGTTGGTTCCTGTGGGAGTGTCTCTGATTGCTGTTGTTTCCTATGGGAGTGTCTCTGATTGCTGTTGGTTCCTGTGGGAGTGTCTCTGGTCTCTGCTGGTTCCTGTTGGAGTGTCTCTGGTCTCTGCTGGTTTCTGTGGGCGTGTCTCCGGTCTCTGCTGGTTCCTTCGGTAGTGCCTCTGGTCTCTATTGGTTCCTGTGGGAGTGTCTCTGATTGCTGTCTTTGCCTGTGGGAGTGTCTCTGGTCGCTGCTGGTTCCTGTGGGAGTGTCTCTGGTTGCTGCCTGTTCCTGTGGGAGTGTCTCTGTTCGCTGCTGGATCCTGTGGGCGTGTCTCTGGTCTCTGCTGGTTTTTTTGGAGTGTCTCTGGCCACTGCTGGTTCCTGTGGGAGTAGCCCTGGTCTCTGCTGGTTCCTGTGGGAGTGTCTCTGGTCTCTGCTGGTTCCTGTGGGAGTGTCTCTGGTTGCTGTTGGTTCCTGTGGGAGTATCTCTGGTTGCTGCTGGTTCCTGTGGGAGTGTCCTTGGTCCTGCTGGTTACTGTGGGAGTGTCTCTGGATGCTGTTGGTTCCTGTGGGGGAGTCTCCGGTATCTACTGGTTCCTGTTGGAGAGTCTCTAGTCGCTGCTGGTTACTGTGGGAGTGTTTCTGGTCTCCGTTGATTCCTGTGGGATGTCTCTGACTGCTGTTGGTTCCTGTGGGAGTGTCTCTGGTCTCTGTTGGTTCCTGTGGGAGTGTCTCTGGTCTCTGCTGGTTCCTGTTGGAGTGTCTCTGGTCTCTGCTGGTTTCTGTGGGCGTGTCTCCGGTCTCTGCTGCTTCCTGCGGTAGTGTCTCTGGTCTCTGTTGGTTCCTGTGGGAGTGTCTCTGATTGCTGCCTGTTCCTGTGGGAGTGTCTCTGGTCACTGCTGGATCCTGTGGGCGTATCACTGGTCTCTGCTGGTTCCTGTTGGAGTGTCTCTGGCCACTGCTGGTTCCTGTGGGAGTGGCCCTGTTCTCTGCTGGTTCCTGTGGGAGTGTCTCTGGTTGCTGCTGGTTCCTGTGGGAGTGTCTCTGCTTGCTGCTGGTTCCTGTGGGAGTGTCCCTGGTCCTGCTGGTTCCTGTGGGAGTGTCTCTGGTTGCTGTTGGTTCCTGTGGGAGTGTCACTGGTCTCTGTTGGTTCCTGCGGGAGTGTATCTGGTCGCTGCTTGTTCCTGTGGGATATTCTCTGGCCACTGCTGGTTTTTGTGGGAGTGTCTCTGATTGCTGTTGGTTCCTGAGGGAGTGTCTCTGATTGCTGTTGTTTCCTGTGGGAGTGTCTCTGATTGCTGTTGGTTCCTGTGGGAGTGTCTCCGGTCTCTGCTAGTTCCTGTTGGAGTGTCTCTGGTCTCTGCTGGTTTCTGTGGGCGTGTCTCCGGTCTCTGCTGGTTCCTTCGGGAGTGTCTCTGGTCTCTATTGGTTCCTGTGGGAGTGTCTCTGATTGCTGTCGGTGCCTGTGGGAGTGTCTCTGGTCGCTGCTGGTTCCTGTGGGAGTGTCTCTGGTTGCTGCCTGTTCCTGTGGGAGTGTCTCTGGTCGCTGCTGGATCCTGTGGGAGTGTCTCTGGTCTCTGCTGGTTCCTGTTGGAGTGTCTCTGGCCACTGCTGGTTCCTGTGGGAGTGGCCCTGGTCTCTGCTGGTTCCTGTGGGAGTATCTCTGGTCTCTGCTGGTTCCTGTGGGAGTGTCTCTGGTTGCTGTTGGTTCCTGTGGGAGTGTCTCTGGTTGCTGCTGGTTCCTGTGGGAGTGTCCCTGGTCCTGCTGGTTCCTGTGGGAGTGTCTCTGGATGCTGTTGGTTCCTGTGGGAGTGTCTCTGGTCTCTGCTGGTTCCTGTTGGAGAGTCTCTGGTCGCTGCTGGTTCCTGTGGGAGTGTTTCTGGTCTCCGTTGATTCCTGTGGGAGTGTCTCTGACTGCTGTTGGTTCCTGTGGGAGTGTCTCTGGTCTCTGTTGGTTCCTGTGGGAGTGTCTCTGGTCTCTGCTGGTTCCTGTTGGAGTGTCTCTGGTCTCTGCTGGTTTCTGTGGGCGTGTCTCCGGTCTCTGCTGGTTCCTGCGGTAGTGTCTCTGGTCTCTGTTGGTTCCTGTGGGAGTGTCTCTGATTGCTGTCGGTGCCTGTGGGAGTGTCTCTGGTCTCTGCTGGTTCCTGTGGGAGTGTCTCTGGTCTCTGCTGGTTCCTGTGGGACTGACACTGGTCTCCGCTGGTTCCTGTGGGAGTGTAGCTGGTCTCTGCTGGTTCCAGTGGGAGTGTCTCCGTCTCTGTTGATTCCTGTCGGTGTGTCTCTGATTGCTGTCGGTTCCTGTGTGAGCGTCTCTGGCCACTGCTGGTTCCTGTGGGAGTGTCTACGTTCGCTGCTGGTTCCTGTGGGTTTGTCTCTGGTCGCTGCTGGATCCTGTGGGCGTGTCTCTGGTCTCTGTTGGTTCCTGTGGGAGTGTCTCAGGTCTCTGTTGGTTCCTGTGTGAGTGTCTCTGATTGCTGCTGGTTCCTGTGGGAGTGTATCTGGTCTATGTTTTTATACCTGTGGGAGTGTCTCTGGTCTCTGTTGGTTCCTGTGTGAGTGTCTCCGGCCACTGTTGGTTCCTGTGGGAGTGTCTCTGATTGCTGCTGGTTCCTGTGGTTGTGTCTCTGGTCTATGTCTTTTTTTCCAATGGGAGTGTCTCTGGTCTCTGTTGGTTCCTGTGGGAGTGTCTTTGCTTGCTGCTGGTTCATGTGGGAGTTTCTCTCGTCTCTGTTGGTTCATGTGGAAGTGTCTATGATTGCTGTTGGTTCCTGTGGGAGTGTCTCTGGTCTCTGCTGGTTCCTGTGGGAGTGTCTCCCGTCTCTACTGGTTCCTGTGGGAGTGTCTCTGGTCTCTGCTGGTTCCTTTGGGAGTGTCTCTGGTTGCTGTTGGTTCCTGTGGGAGTGTCTCTGGTTGCTGCTGGTTCCTGTGGGAGTGTCCCTGGTCCTGCTGGTTCCTGTGGGAGTGTCTCTGGCTGCTGTTGGTTCCTGTGGGAGTGTCTCTGGTTGCTGTTGGTTCCTGTGGGAGTGTCTATGGTCGCTGGTGGTTCCTGTGGGATTTTCTCTGGCCACTGCTGGTTCCTGTGGGAGTGTCTCTGATTGCTGTTGGTTCCTGTCGGAGTGTCTCTCATTGCTGTTGTTTCCTATGGGAGTGTCTCTGATTGCTGTTGGTTCCTGTGGGAATGTCTCTGGTCTCTGCTGGTTCCTGCTGGAGTGTCTCTGGTCTCTGCTGGTTTCTGTGGGCGTGTCTCCGGTCTCTGCTGGTTCCTTCGGTAGTGTCTCTGGTCTCTATTGGTTCCTGTGGGAGTGTCTCTGATTGCTGTCTTTGCCTGTGGGAGTGTCTCTGGTCGCTGCTGGTTCCTGTGGGAGTGTCTCTGGTTGCTGCCTGTTCCTGTGGGAGTGTCTCTGTTCGCTGCTGGATCCTGTGGGCGTGTCTCTGGTCTCTGCTGGTTTTTTTGGAGTGTCTCTGGCCACTGCTGGTTCCTGTGGGAGTAGCCCTGGTCTCTGCTGGTTCCTGTGGGAGTGTCTCTGGTCTCTGCTGGTTCCTGTGGGAGTGTCTCTGGTTGCTGTTGGTTCCTGTGGGAGTGTCTCTGGTTGCTGCTGGTTCCTGTGGGAGTGTCCCTGGTCCTGCTGGTTCCTGTGGGAGTGTTTCTGGATGCTGTTGGTTCCTGTGGGAGAGTCTCTGGTATCTGCTGGTTCCTGTTGGAGAGTCTCTAGTCGCTGCTGGTTCCTGTGGGAGTGTTTCTGGTCTCCGTTGATTCCTGTGGAATGTCTCTGACTGCTGTTGGTTCCTGTGGGAGTGTCTCTGGTCTCTGTTGGTTCCTGTGGGAGTGTCTCTGGTCTCTGCTGGTTCCTGTTGGAGTGTCTCTGGTCTCTGCTGGTTTCTGTGGGCGTGTCTCCGGTCTCTGCTGGTTCCTGCGGTAGTGTCTCTGGTCTCTGTTGGTTCCTGTGGGAGTGTCTCTGATTGCTGTCGATTCCTGTGGGAGTGTCTCTGGTCGCTGCTGTTTCCTGTGGGAGTGTCTCTGCTTGCTGCCTGTTCCTGTGGGAGTGTCTCTGGTCACTGCTGGATCCTGTGGGCGTATCACTGGTCTCTGCTGGTTCCTGTTGGAGTGTCTCTGGCCACTGCTGGTTCCTGTGGGAGTGGCCCTGTTCTCTGCTGGTTCCTGTGGGAGTGTCTCTGGTTGCTGCTGGTTCCTGTGGGAGTGTCTCTGGTTGCTGCTGGTTCCTGTGGGAGTGTCCCTGGTCCTGCTGGTTCCTGTGGGAGTGTCTCTGGTTGCTGTTGGTTCCTGTGGGAGTGTCACTGGTCTCTGTTGGTTCCTGCGGGAGTGTCTCTGGTCGCTGCTGGTTCCTGTGGGATATTCTCTGGCCACTGCTGGTTTTTGTGGGAGTGTCTCTGATTGCTGTTGGTTCCTGAGGGAGTGTCTCTGATTGCTGTTGTTTCCTGTGGGAGTGTCTCTGATTGCTGTTGGTTCCTGTGGGAGTGTCTCCGGTCTCTGCTGGTTCCTGTTGGAGTGTCTCTGGTCTCTGCTGGTTTCTGTGGGCGTGTCTCCGGTCTCTGCTGGTTCCTTCGGTAGTGTCTCTGGTCTCTATTGGTTCCTGTGGGAGTGTCTCTGATTGCTGTCGGTGCCTGTGGGAGTGTCTCTGGTCGCTGCTGGTTCCTGTGGGAGTGTCTCTGGTTGCTGCCTGTTCCTGTGGGAGTGTCTCTGGTCGCTGCTGGATCCTGTGGGAGTGTCTCTGGTCTCTGCTGGTTCCTTTTGGAGTATCTCTGGCCACTGCTGGTTCCTGTAGGAGTGGCCCTGGTCTCTGCTGGTTCCTGTGGGAGTATCTCTGGTCTCTGCTGGTTCCTGTGGGAGTGTCTCTGGTTGCTGTTGGTTCCTGTGGGAGTGTCTCTGGTTGCTGCTGGTTCCTGTGGGAGTGTCCCTGGTCCTGCTGGTTCCTGTGGGAGTGTCTCTGGATGCTGTTGGTTCCTGTGGGAGTGTCTCTGGTCTCTGCTGGTTCCTGTTGGAGAGTCTCTGGTCGCTGCTGGTTCCTGTGGGAGTGTTTCTGGTCTCCGTTGATTCCTGTGGGAGTGTCTCTGACTGCTGTTGGTTCCTGTGGGAGTGTCTCTGGTCTCTGTTGGTTCCTGTGGGAGTGTCTCTGGTCTCTGCTGGTTCCTGTTGGAGTGTCTCTGGTCTCTGCTGTTTTCTGTGGGCGTGTCTCCGGTCTCTGCTGGATCCTGCGGTAGTGTCTCTGGTCTCTGTTGGTTCCTGTGGGAGTGTCTCTGATTGCTGTCGGTGCCTGTGGGAGTGTCTCTGGTCGCTGCTGGTTCCTGTCGGATTGTCTCTGGTTGCTGCCTGTTCCTGTGGGAGTGTCTCTGGTCGCTGCTGGATCCTGTGGGCGTGTCACTGGTCTCTGCTGGTTCCTGTTGGAGTGTCTCTGGCCACTGCTGGTTCCTGTGGGAGTGGCCCTGTTCTCTGCTGGTTCCTGTGGGAATGTCTCTGGTTGCTGCTGGTTCCTGTGGGAGTGTCTCTGGTTGCTGCTGATTCCTGTCGGAGTGTCCCTGGTCCTGCTGGTTCCTGTGGGAGTGTCTCTGGTTGCTGTTGGTTCCTGTGGGAGTGTCACTGGTCTCTGTTGGTTCCTGTGGGAGTGTATCTGGTCGCTGCTGGTTCCTGTGGGATTTTCTCTGGCCACTGCTGGTTCCTGTGGGAGTGTCTCTGATTGCTGTTGGTTCCTGTGGGAGTGTCTCTGATTGCTGTTGTTTCCTGTGAGAGTGTCTCTGATTGCTATTGGTTACTGTGGGAGTGTCTCTGGTCTCTGCTGTTTCCTGTGGGAGTGTTTCTGATTGCTGTCTGTTCCTGTGGGAGTGTCTCTGGTCTCTGCTGGTTCCTGTGGGAGTGTCTCTGGTCTCTGCTGGTTCCTGTGGGACTGACACTGGTCTCCGCTGGTTCCTGTGGGAGTGTAGCTGGTCTCTGCTGGTTCCTGTGGGAGTGTCTCCGGTCTCTGCTGGTTCCAGTGGGAGTGTCTCCGTCTCTGTTGATTCCTGTCGGTGTGTCTCTGATTGCTCTCGGTTCCTGTGTGAGCGTCTCTGGCCACTGCTGGTTCCTGTGGGAGCGTCTATGTTCGCTGCTGGTTCCTGTGGGTTTGTCTCTGATTGCTGCTGGGTCCTGTGGAAGTGTCTCTGGTCTCTGTTGGTTCCTGTGGGAGTGTCTCAGGTCTCTGTTGGTTCCTGTGTGAGTGTCTCTGATTGCTGCTGGTTCCTGTGGGAGTGTCTCTGGTCTATGTTTTTATACCTGTGGGAGTGTCTCTGGTCTCTGTTGGTTCCTGTGTGAGTGTCTCCGGCCACTGTTGGTTCCTGTGGGAGTGTCTCTGATCGCTGCTGGTTCCTGTGGGAGTGTCTCTGGTCTCTGCTGGTTCCTGTTGGAGAGTCTCTGGTCGCTGCTGGTTGCTGTGGGAGTATTTCTGGTCTCCGTTGATTCCTGTGGGAGTGTCTCTGACTGCTGTTGGTTCATGTGGGAGTGTCTCTGGTCTTTGCTGGTTCCTGTTGGAGTGTCTCTGGTCTCTGCTGGTTTCTGTGGGCATGTCTCTGGTCTCTGCTGGTTCCTGCGGTAGTGTCTCTGGTCTCTGTTGTTTCCTGTGGGAGCATTTCTGATTGCTGTCGGTGCCTGTGGGAGTGTCTCTGGTCGCTGCTGTTTCCTGTCGGAGTGTATCTGGTTGCTGCCTGTTCCTGTGGGAGTGTCTCTGGTCGCTGCTGGATCCTGTGGGTGTGTCTCTGGTCTCTGCTGGTTCCTGTTGGAGTGTCTCTGGCCACTGCTGGTTCCTGTGGGAGTGGCCCTGGTCTCTGCTGGTTCCTGTGGGAGTGTCTCTGGTCTCTGCTGGTTCCTGTGTGAGTGTCTCTGGTTGCTGTTGGTTCCTGTGGGAGTGTCTCGAGTTGCTGCTGGTTCATGTGGGAGTGTCCCTGGTCCTGCTGGTTCCTGTGGGAGTGTCTCTGGTTGCTGTTGGTTCCTGTGGGAGTGTCTCTGTTCTCTGTTGGTTCCTGTGGGAGTTTCTCTGGTCGCTGCTGGTTCCTGTGGGATTTTCTCTGGCCACTGCTGTTTCCTGTGGGAGTGTCTCTGATTGCTGTTGGTTACTGTGGGAGTGTCTCTGGTCTCTGCTGTTTACTATGGAAGTGTTTCTGATTGCTGTTGGTTCCTGTGGGACTGTCCCTGCTCTCTGTTCGTTCCTGTGGGAGTGTCTCCGCTTTCCGTTGATTCCTGTGGGAATATCTCTGGTCTCTGCTGGTTCCTATGGGAGTGTCTCTGGTCTCTGCAGGTTCCTGTGGGAGTGTCTCCGGTCTCTGCTGGTTCCTGTGGGAGTGTCTCCGTCTCTGTTGGTTCCTGTCGGAGTGTCTCTGATTGCTGTCGGTTCCTGTGGGAGCGTCTCTGGTCGCTGTTGGTTCCTGTGGGAGTGTCTCTGGCCGCTGCTGGTCCCTGTGGGAGTGTCTCTGATTGCTGTTGGTTCCTGCGGGAGTGTCTCTGATTGCTGTTGGTTACGGTGGGAGTGTTTCTGGTCTCTGCTGGTTCCTGTGGGAGTGTCCCTGATTGCTGTTGGTTCCTGTGGGAGTGTCTCTGGTCTCTGTTTTTTTTCCTGTGGGAGTGTCTCTGGTCTCTGTTGGTTCCTGTGGGAGTGTCTTTGATTGCTGCTGGTTCCTGTGTGAGTGTCCCTGGTCTCTGCTGGTTCCTGTGGGAGTGTCTCTAGCCACTGCTGGTTTCTGTGGGATTGTCACTGGTCTCTGCTGGTTCCTGTGGGAGTGTCCCTGGTCTCTGCTGGTTCCCGTGGGAGTGTCTCTGGTTGCTGTTGTTTCCTGTGGTAGTGTCTCTGGTTGCTGTTTGTTCCTGTGGTAGTGTCTCTGTTTGCTGCAGATTCCTGTGGGAGTGTCTCTGGTCTCTGTTGGTTCCTGTGGGGTGTCTCTGGTTGCTGCTGGTTCCTGTGGGAGTGTCCCTGGTCTCTGCTGCTTCCTGTGGGAGTGTCTCTGGTTGCGGTTGGTTCCTGCGGGACTGTCTCTGGTCTCTGTTGTTTCCTGTGGGAGTGTCTCTGGTCTCTTTTGGTTCCTTTGGGAGTGTCTCTGGTCTCTGTTGGTTTCTGTGCGACTGTCACTGGTCTCTTCTGGTTCCTGTGGGAGTGTCCCTGGTCTCTGCTGGTTCCTGTGGGAGTGTCCCTGGTCTCTGCTGGTTCCTGAGTGAGTGTCTCCGGTCTCTGCTGATTTCTGTGTGAGCATCTCTGGTCTCTGTTGGTTCTTGTGGGAGTGTCCCTGATTGCTGTTGGTTCCTGTGGGAGTGTCTCTGATTGCTGTTGGTTCCTGTGGGAGTGTCTCTGGCCACTGCTGGTTCCTGTGGGAGTGTCTCTGGTCGCTGCTGTTTCCTGTGGGTGTGTCTCTGGTCGCTGCTGGTTCCTGTGGGAATGTGTCTGGTCTCCGTTGGTTCCTGTGGGAGTGTCTCTGTTTGCTGTTGTTTCCTGTGGGAGTGTCTCTGGTCGCTGCTTGTTCCTGTGGGAGTGTCTCTGGTCTCTGTTTTTTTTCCTGTGGGAGTGTCTCTGGTCTCTGTTGGTTCCTGTGGGAGTTTCTTTGATTGCTGCTGGTTCCTGTGAGAGTGTCCCTGGTCTCTGCTGGTTCCCGTGGGAGTGTCTCTGGTTGCTGTTGTTTCCTGTGGTAGTGTCTCTTATTGCTGCTGGTTCCTGTGGGAGTGTCTCTGGTCTCTTTTTTTTTCCTGTGGGAGTGTCTCTGGTCTCTGTTGTTTCCTGTGGGAGTGTCTTTGATTGCTGCTGGTTCCTGTGGGAGTGTCTCTGGTCTCTGTTGGTTCCTGTGGGAGTGTCTCTGGCCACTCCTGGTTCCTGTGGGACTGTCACTGGTCTCTGCTGGTTCCTGTGGGACTGTCCCTGGTCTCTGCTGGTTCCTGTGGGAGTGTCCCTGGTCTCTGCTGGTTCCTGTGGTAGTGTCTCTGGTTGCTGTTGGTTCCTGTGGTAGTGTCTCTGATTGCTGGTGGTTCCTGTGGTAGTGTCTCTGGTCTCTGTTGGTTCCTGTGGGAGTGTCTCTGGTCTCTGTTGGTTCCTGTGGGAGTGTCTCTGGTCTCTGTTGGTTCCTGTGGGAGTGTCTTTGATTGCTGCAGGTTCCTGTGGGAGTGCCTCTGGTCTCTGTTGTTTCCTGTGGGAGTGTCTCTGGTCTCTGCTGGATCCGGTGGGACTGTCACTGGTCTCTGCTGGTTCCTGTGGGAGTGTCTCTGGTCTCTGTTGTTTCCTGTGGGAGTGTCTCTGGTCTCTGTTGGTTCCTGTGGGAGTGTCTCTGGTCTCTTTTGGTTCCTGTGGGAGTGTCCCTGGTCTCTGCTGGTTTTTGTGCGACTGTCACTGGTCTCTGCTGGTTCCTGTGGGAGTGTCTCTGGCCGCTGCTGGTTCCTGTGGGAGTGTCTCTGATTGCTGTTGGTTCCTGTGGGAGTGTCTCTGATTGCTGTTGGTTACTGTGGGAGTGTCTCTGGTCTCTGCTGGTTCCTGTGGGAGGGTCTCTGATTGCTCTTGGTTCCTGTGGGAGTGTCTCTGGTCTCTGTTGGTTCCTGTGGGAGTGTCTCTGGTCTCTTTTGTTTCCTGTGGGAATGTCTCTGGTCTCTGCTGGTTCCTGTGGGACTGTCCCTGGTCTCTGCTGGTTCATGTGGGAGTGTCTCTGGTTGCTGTTGGTTCCTGTGGGAGTGTCTCTGGTCTCTGCTGGTTCCTGTTTGAGTGTCTCTGGTTGCTGTTGGTTCCTGTGGGAGTGTCTCTGGTGTCTGCTGGTTCCTGTTGGAGTGTCTCTGGTTGTTGTTGGTTCCTGTGGGAGTGTCTCTGGTGTCTGCTGGTTCCTGTGGGAGTGTCTCCGATCTCTGTTGGTTCCTGTGGGAATGTCTCTGGTCTCTGTTCCTTCCTGTGGGAGTGTCTTTGTTTGCTGCTGGTTGCTGTGTGAGTGTCTCTGGTCTCTGTTGGTTCCTGTGGGAGTTTCTCTGATTGCTGTTTTTTCCTGTGGGAATGCCTCTGATTGCTGTTGGTTCCTGTGGGAGTGTCTCTGGTCGCTGCTGGTTCCTGTGGGAGTGTCTCTGGCCACTGTTGGTTCCTGTGGGAGTGTCTCTGATTCCCGTTCGTTCCTGTGGGAGTGTTTCTGATTGCTGTTGGTTGCTGTAGGAGTGTCTCTGGTCTCTGCTGGTTTCTGTGGGTGTGCCTCTGGTCTCTGTTGTTTCCTGTGGGAGTCTCTCTGGTCTCTGCTGGTTTCTGTGGGAGTGTTCCTGGTGTCTGCTGGTTCCTGTGGGAGTGTCTCAAATCTCTGCTGGTTCCTGTGGGAGTGTCTCTTGTTGCTGTTGGTTCCTGTGGGAGTGTCCCTGTTCTTTGCTGGTTCCTGTGGGAGTTTCTCTGGTCTCTGTTGGTTCATGTGGGAGTGTGTCTGGTCTCTGTTGGTTCCTGTGGGAGTGTCTCTGCTTGCTGTTGGTTCCTGTGGAAGTGTCTCTGGTCTCTGCTGGTTCCTGTGGGAGTGTCTCTGGTCTCTACTGGTTCCTCTGGGAGTGTCTCTGGTCTCTACTGGTTCCTCTGGGAGTGTCTCTGGTCGCTGTTGGTTCCTGTGGGAGTGTCTCTGCTTGCTGTTGGTTCCTGTGGAAGTGTCTCTGGTCTCTGCTGGTTCCTGTGGGAGTGTCTCTGGTCTCTACTGGTTCCTCTGGGAGTGTCTCTGTCCGCTGTTGGTTCCTGTGGGAGTGTCTCTGGTCTCTGCTGGTTCCTGTGGGAGTGTCTCTGCTTGCTGTTGGTTCCTGTGGGAGTGTCTCTGGTCTCTACTGGTTCCTGTGGGAGTGTCTCTGGTCTCTACTGGTTCCTGTGGGAGTGTCTCTGGTCTCTACTGGTTCCTGTGGGAGTGTCTCTGGTCTCTACTGGTTCCTGTGGGAGTGTCTCTGGTCTCTACTGGTTCCTGTGTGCTGTACTTGCTTCCTGTTGTGTGAGAGTCGTTGCCGGTTTCTGTCTGTGTGGTTCCAGGATCCGGTGCCGATGCTCTTTTCTCCCGATGGCCTTTGTGGAGAAGCAGGAACAGCAGCAGCGCTGCAGGGAGAGGTCGGTACCCGGCCGGGGGGAGGGCAGCGCAATGCTACAGCTTCTTTGGCAGCTCCCGGCTTTGGGTAGAAAACTAGGCCCGAGAATTGAGCCAAACCTGTGGGTGCCGGTGCGTGTCTCGGGGGTGCCGAGCCCGGGGTCGGGGTCGGGGCCGGGGCCGTGGGAGGGGGTGTGGGGGCCGCGTTGGTAACTCGCCGTGAGCCGAGGCCGTGCGGTCGGTTTTCAGGCTGTAACTGCAGCTCATCATTAGAAGCTTCATTTTGTGTTGAGAGTTTGATATGTTGCAGTAAAGAGTTTTTATTTTCTTACTGGTTCCTGTTCTCAGACTTGGATAATTTAGGTTTAATTTTTAAATGCCCTTGCGTGTTTTGAATTTTCCGCAGCTTCTTGTTTACTTTGCTAAAGTTGACTTCCTTGCCCAGAGGTTTACAGTTTAAAATAATTTCAGAGTTTCTTGCCTGTTGTTGTTTCACTGGTGTTGCAGTTTACAAAATAAACTTGTACTAATCCATTAAAAAAAAGTAAACTGTTTTCCATTCCATGTCCTGTATCATGTGGTAGTTTGAACAGGAAAACTCCTCAACCTCCACTCAGGCTGTTTTGAACTAGTTGTTATATTTTCCCTGATATTGACTCAGTGTTTTCCCATATTTGTACGTATGGAATTAAGTCATGGCTCAAGATGTTTATCCAGTGAACAACTGAGCCATAGAGGCCAGGAAGATTTTTTTCCTTTGCTCATGGGATGTGGGTGTCACCGGTTAGGCCAACATTTATTACCCACCCCTAATTGCTCTTTAGAAGATGGTGCTGTGCTGCCTTCTTGAACCCCTGTAGTCTGTGCCAAGTTTAATAAGATGCCTGTGGCAGTGTCTCTGGTCTCAGATGCTAAGTTTAATAATCTCTCCTACCCACAGTGGTGATAAGGGTTACATTTTCTCTCAGTGCTTCAGGATTAGGAAGCTGGAACTCAGATAAGCTTCATGCTCTTGATCACTATGCAGGAAATTATTTTCAAAAAGCAGAATATAGACATAGTGTGAGGATAGGATTGCCATTGCTTCTGCAGTTAAGTAATTTGCTGATGCCCATTCTTGAAGCTCAGAGATTAATAAAGGGTACCACCAGTTGGACAAGGTATCTGCTATGATCCAGTGTTTATGAAATGAATACTTTCAGGAAGGGAGAAATTAAGAAACTATTAAGTGCAAGCCATAAGGTTGTAATTTAATAGCCTTCTGACTGATGTCCAGGCAAGAATTATTTGTAATCCAAAACAGAGTATTGAGTTACAGCCTTTACTTTGTTGTCCTATATTTGAGTATGTCACCATGCAGGGTGACATATATGGCTCCTGGGCTTTCTGCTTCTTAACTGAAATGTACCTGTCCTAATCTTTGCCATGCCATTGTAACTTTAATTTCTTCTGTGGCCATTTTGGCAGCCAGTCTGAACCTGAGTCCATTACATTGCTATCTCCTTTATTTTCCCACTTTTATTTCGCTCACCTGTTTCCTTTCTCTGTGTCCACTTTTGGATGATTATGTTCTGTGTTTTCCTACATTAAAGGTATTATATAAATGTAAATTGCTACAATGGAATATAAGGCATTCAATGATATCAGGTCGAGTGCGAGTTCTATCTGTGTAAGTCCACCGTAACCATTTGTGGATAATTCACTTTCTTTCAATCAGCATATAGTATGTGTATAAATTTTATATTAAATTTTAAGTGTAATAAAGGTGAGTGATCCATCTCGACCTCCTCTGGAGGTCCCCAGCATTACGGTCTTCAGCCAATTCGATTCACTCCACGTCATATCAAGAAATGGCTGAAGGCACTGAATATGGGCCCTGACAATATTTCGGCAATAGTGCTGAAGACTTGTGCTCCAGAACTTGCCACATCCCTAGCCAAGCTGTTCCAATACAGCTACAGCACTTGCATCTACTTGGCAATATAGAAAATTGCCCAGTTATTACCTGTACACAAAAAGCGGGACAAATCCAAACTGGCCAATTACTGCCACATCAGTCTACTCTTGATCATCAATAAAGTAATGGAAGGGGTCAGCAACAGTTTTGTAAAGTGGCACTTGCTTAGCAATAACCTGCTCACTGGTGTTCAGTTTGGGTCACTCAGCTCCTGACCTCATTACAATCTTGGTTCAAACATGGACAAAAATGCTGAACCCTAGAGGTGAGGCAAGAGTGACTGTCTTTGACATCAAGTATTTGAGTGAGCGCGGCATCAAGGAGCCCTAGTAAAACTGGAGTTAGTGGGAATCAGGGGGAAAACTCTCTGCTGGTTGGAGTCATACCTAGCACAAAGGAAGGTGGTTGGAGTTGTTAGAGATCAATCATCTCAGTTCCAGGACATTGTCCCTTGGGGTAGTGTCAAAGGTCCAAGCAATTCTACAGCTTTATCAATTACCTTCCTTCCAACATAAGGTCAGAAGTGGTGATGTGCAATCATCAGCGAACAATGTTCAGCACAATTCGCAACTCCTAAGATACTGAAGGAGTCCATGTCCAAATGCACAAGAACTGGATAATATCCAGGCTTGGGCTGACAAGTGGTGAGTAACATTCGTGCCACACAAGTGCCTAGCAATGACCATCTTCAGCAAGAGAGAGAATCTAACCATCGCCCCATTGACATTCAATGGCACTACCATCGCTGACCCCCCGTTACCTACATCCTGGGTGTTATAATGGACCAGAAACTGAACTAAACTGTACCTGCCACATAAATACTGTGGCTACAAGAGCAGGTCAGAGTCTAGGAATCCTGTGGCTAGTAACTCACCTCCACCATCTACAAGTCAGAAGTGTGATAAAATACTCTTCACTTGCCTGGATGAGTACAGCTCCAAAAACACTAAAGAAGCTTGACACTATCCAGGACACAGCGGCCTGCTTGATTGGCACCCCTTCCACAAACGTTCACTCCCTCCACCACCAACGAGCAGTAGCAGCAGTGTGTACCATCTACAAGCACTGCAAAAACTCACCAAGGCTCCTTAGCATCTTCCAAACCCATGATAGCTACCATCTAGAAGGACAAGAGCAATAGATATATGGGAACAGCGCCACTAGAAGCTCCCCATCAAGCCACTCACCATCCTGACTTGGAAATATATCACCGTTCCTTCACTGTTGCTGGCTGAAAATCTTGGAATTCCCTCCCTAACAGCACTACGGGTGTACCGACACCATGGGGACTGTAGCGATTCAAGGCGGCAGCTCGCCACCATCACTTCAAGAGCAATTAGAGATGGGCTATAAATGCTGGCCTAGCCAACAATGCCCACATCCCGTAAACAAATAAAAAAAAATGTCTTTTGTATCCTAGAACTATGGATGACTCCACTGGCTATGGTGTCACGGTTGGTGGAATGCTGAGTGCTTCAGCTTTGCTCTTGTCTGGGCATCCTCAACACTCTGAGTATTACTATTGAGCAGCAGCCTGAGCAGGCAATGCCCCTTCATTACACTTCATTGGTGGTCAACTTAACAGCAGGGAAATGAAGAGCATTCTCCACAATAGCATGTCTGTCCTCAGTTCTATAAACACCTCTAAACATCTTGCCTAGTTGCCCCATGCTAGACCTCAATTTCTTACCCAACCTGTGGTGTCTTCCATTGCCTGCTGTGACAGTATGTCAAGTTTTAGTGCTGCATTCCCTGAGTTTGTGCAGGACCAGCCTGTTGACCCAGTCCTAGCTCCAACACCTCCCAACTGAAATGCTGCTGACTCTTCAAGCAGATATGCATATTACCACAGGGTGCCCACCTCTTCATTCCGTTGCACTCAGACCGTGTTCTCAGATGGTACTAAAGATTAATTGAAACCAAATCGCTATGGATTAATTTGTTTTATGACTGTATTTTTTTGTCCTTTCTTATGTTTTGATTTTTCATTGACTTTTGGCCAGCTACAATGCATCCCCCTTATTCCTCTTAGCCTAATGCTGCAGTGACCCCAGTCCCCAATTCTCACACCCTTCTTCCCAAGGAGATCCAATTTTTTTGTCAGTAAGATGTCATTTTAGTTGACCTTGTTGATCCAAGTTCTCTGTCATGTTGGTTTCTTCTTTCTGTGCCTAGCCCATGACTCAGTCCCAATCTCTGACAGTTTGGATTGTTCTGTGGATTTTTTTAAAGGTAAAAGCTGTAAGTTGAATAAATCAATACTGTACTTATGAGAGGTTTACAGAAAGAGTGGGAGGGGGACGGAAGCAATGAAAGACACTTACAGGAAGGAGACTGATTGAAAAGGGTCATAGGGTGTTAGATGTACAGAGGAAATAAGAAAGCATCAAAGCTGTCTGGAGAGTGGAAGACAAAAAAAAAAGAGGGATCAGCTACGAGTCTAGCTACTTACTTGTTCCTAATTGAGTAGAGGCCCAAAGTTAAATCCAATTCAAGACTGGGAAAGCCTGGCACTTCATTGGTGGCCAACTTAACAGCATGGCAATGAGCATTCTCCATGCCCCACATCATGTCTGTCCCAGCCACTGAGGTCCAGGCTACCTCTCTGTTAAATAGGAGTGAGAAAGAGGAGACAGCTGGACTGACACACTAGGCTTCAGTATCATGGCCTGGGACCCTTGAGCAAGTCAGTGCTGAGGAAATGCAGGATAAGCTCCTCAGTAAGAATCGTTTACTTTTTATCTACAAGCAAGGTTATGAGGATGCCCTAATTTCTTCTCCATTATTAGTAATGATTTTTATATTAAAATGAAGGTAATGCTGGCAGAATCTATGCTATTAACTGAGGAAGATTGGCAGTTAACAGATTTTTGCAGATTAAGATCATGATCCTGTTGGATGTTTAGTGACACACCTGAGAAGCCCTGTTTGCTAAGTATTTAAACAAAGTGAGCAAAAGATTCTGCACCTAACCTGTGAGTCAGGCTAAACTGATTATATTGCACTTCAGAAACATAAATGTATTCAAAATTCTGAGGGGTATGGACGGATTAATAGTGAGAAACTGTTCCCACTTGAGAGAGCATCAAGAACTAGAGAGCACAGATTCAAAATAATTGGCAAAAGGAGTAAATGTGATGAGGAAAATATTTTTTTACCCAGAGGATGGTTGGAGTCTGGAACAAAGTTCCTGAAAGGGTGGTGGAGGCAGGTTCGATTGAGGTATTCAACAGGGAATTGGATTGCTGTCTGAAAAAGGAGAATGTGCAAAAATACAGGGATAAGGCAGGGGATTGGGGCTAGGTGGAATGCTCTTTCAGAGAGCCAGTGCAATGGGCCAAATGGCTGCCTCCTGCACTGTAAAGACACTGTGATAGCCAAGGCAATGAACTACTGTTTGCCTCAAGCTGGCAGTTATATATCTGCTATAAATTGTGATTTCTGCTCCAAGCTAGAAAACTTTTTTTTTGCTTGCTTCATTGCCTTCCTAATTTTATGTTAGTATTGTATATTTGACTTAATGCTAAATTTGGAAACTACCTGTTGTTTTAATACAGTTTTGGAAATCTGAAGAAGTGTCCATGCAAATGTATCTATATTGCTTAAAATAATATATATTGATGAACCTGACACCTTCAGCTTGTCATTACTAGGAGGGTTTTTATTGAAGAGAGAGTCAATTGAAAGGAAAAGGGCTAGATCGCTTACTTTTAGATTTGGTAAAGTACTAAAATTGCTAACGGCTTAGGTATCTCTCAGCCCAGAATGGTAATGTCCTTCCACAAACTTATGCAAATCAGCCAAAAGGCAAACATCTGACTGGTAGGAAACATAAGCCATAATTTCTTTGAACTGATTTATGCTAAAATTTACTCTGGCTTCTATGCTGATTATACTAATAGCAACACAAAAATTTCTTGAGAATCTTAGTAGCATACAGTAGGGTGCAAAGACCAATATAAAGCCAGCAAAAACCAGGACAAGAAATTAGGGCTCACAGGAAGTATGGGACATATACCATATACCACTTCTTCAAGTCTCTTTTAATCATAGTGATTTGAAATTTGAAGGCATCAAACCATCTTTAATCTGCATCAAGCATGAAAAGTTTAAAAGAAAAATACAGTTATGATTTTTCTCCTTTTAATATATCAACTTTTGATGTGATAAAGCATTCAAGGATATAGAAAATACTTTTCAGGTCTTTATTTTAAAAGAACAGAAATAGTGACTTTATATTCCGCTACAGCTAATATATTTAATATAACTTTATACTGTTCCGAACTTATGTAAATGTAAGAAATTTATGGTTTCTGTTTTTTGCCCTGGGGCCAAGCAATGTTAATCAGCTAATTTGGGTTTCAGTGGATGTGATGGGGGAACACACTATCGATTAAGGAAACTTGCACATATTGATGCTTCAGTCTAAAGCTGGTGTAAGTTACTCGCATGTAAAATTCTGCGAGGTGGTGGGGGGTGGAGGGGAGAAGAAATGGCACAACTCTGCTGTTACCTCATAGTTAAATTTGCCAGAAAATTCAGAACCATTGTTTTACTTCCACAAGAGTCATTCTTAGAATATTTTTAGTACGTTTTTTAGTTTTCTGAAGTAATTTGCTGTATATTGTATATGTACTTGGCTTATTGGTAGAATTTTCTCCTATTTTATTGTGTCTGCATAATATGTGCCATCCTGTGTGTGTGTCTGAGGGTCATATATTTCAAAGAGATAAAAAGGAAAAGAGTAAGTAAAGTGAGTGTTGGTCCTCTAGAGAGTGAGAAGGGGGAGTTAATAGTAGATAAAAGGAAATGGCGAATGAAATAAACAAATATTTTGCTTTCCTCTTCACCATAGAGAATACAAAATACATTCCAGTAATAGCTTTAAAGCAGGAGGTGGAAGGGAGAGGGGAACTTGGCAAAATTACAATCACTAGGGAAGCGGTACTGAGCAAACTGATGGAGCTGCGGGCTGACAAGTCTCCTGGTCCTGATGGATTTCATCCTAGGGTCTTAAAAGCGGTGGTTAATGAGGTAGTAGATGCGTTGGTGATAATTTTCCAAAATTTGCTAGATTCTGGAAAGATTCCATCGGACTGGAAAGCAGCTACTATAACCCCTTTATTCAAGAAGGAAAGGAGGCAGAAAGCAGGAAACTGTAGGCCCGTTAGCTTGACGCCTGCCATGGGAAAGGTGTTAGAATCGATCAGTGAGGAGGTTGTAGCTGGGTACTGAGAGAAACTCAAGCTAATCGGGAAGAGTCAGCATGGTTTTGTCAAAAGGAAATCATGTTTAGACAATTTATCGGAGTTCTTTGAAAGAGTAGCACGTGCTGTGGATAAAGGGGAGCCTGTAGATGTGCTCTGCTTGGATTTCCAGCATTTGATAAGGTGCCACATCAAAGATTATTGCAGAAAATAAAATCTCATGGTGTAGGGGGTAACATATTAGCATGGATAGAAGATTTGCTGGCTGGCAGAAAACTGAGTGTATGCATAAATGGGCCTTTTTTCTAATTGACATGATGTGACAAGTGGAGTCCTGCAGAGGTCTATGCTAGGGCCTCGACTTTTTACAATTTATATCAATGATTTAGATGAGGGGAGTGAAAGCATGGTGGCTAAATTTGCAGAAGACACAAAAATAGATTGTATGTTGTGAACAGGATGTGAGGTTGCAGACAGATAAAGATAGATTGAGTGAGTGGGCATAAATCTGGCAGATGGAGTATAATGTGAGAAGATGTGATGTTCACTTTGGCAGGAAGAATAAAAAGCAGAGTTTTACTTCAGTGGAGAACAGCTGCAGAATTCTGAGGTGTAGAAGGATCTAGGTGTTCGTCACAAAAAGTTAGTATGCAGGTAATTAAGGCTAATAGAATGTGCTATTTATTACGAGAGGAATTTAACATAAAAGTTGTTACGCTTCAGTTATACAGGGCATTGGTGAGACCGCATTTCGAATATTGTGTGTAGTTTTGGTCTCATTATTTAAGGAAGGATGTAAATGCATTGGAGGCAGTTCAGAAGAAGTTTACTTAATACCAGTTGTCTTATGAGGATAGGTTAGACAGACTGGGCTTATTTCCACTGGAATTTAGAAGAGTGAGGTGCAACTTGATTGAAGTATATAAGAGAGTGGGGATAAGGGGGTCCTTCTCAGGATGGAGGCCGGTGACTAGTGGAGTTCCGCAGGGGTCAGTGTTGGGACCACGACTTTTCACTTTTATACATTAATGATCTAGATGAAGGAACTGAGGGCATTCTGGCTAAGTTTGCAGATGATACAAAGAAAGGTGGAGGGACAGGTAGTATTGAGGAGGCAGGGAGGCTGCAGAAGGATTTGGACAGGTTAGGAGAATGGGAAAAGAAGTGGCAGATGGAATACAACGTGGGGAAGTGTGAGGTCTTGCACTTTGGTAGGAAGAATAGAGGCATGGACTATTTTCTAAATGGGGAGAGAATTCAGAAATCTGGAGTGCAAAGGGACTTGGGAGTCCTAGTCCAGGATTCTCTTAAGGTTAACTTGCAGGTTGAGTCGGTAGTTAGGAAGGCAAATGCAATGTTGGCATTTATTTTGAGAGGACTAGAATATAAAAGCAGGAATGTGCTGCTGAGGCTTTATAAGGCCGTGGTCAGACCACATTTAGAATATTGTGAGCAATGTTGGGCCCCGTACCTCAGGAAGGATGTTCTGGCCCTGGAGAGGGTCCAGAGGAGATTCACGAGAATGATCCCAGGAATGAAAGGCTTAACATATGAGGAACGTTTGAGGTCTCTGGGTCTATACTCGATGGAGTTTAGAAAGATGAGAGGGGATTTGATTGAAACTTACAGAATACTGAAAGGCCTGGATAAAGTGGACGTGGGAAAGATTTCCATTAGTAGGAGAGACTAGGACCCAAGGGCACAGCCTCAGAGTAAAAGGAAGACCTTTTAGAACAGAGATGAGGAGAAACTTCTTTAGCCAGAGAGTGGTGAATCTATGGAATTAATTGCCACAGTCGGCTGTGGAGGCCAGGTCGTTGAGTGTATTTAAGACCGAGATAGATAGGTTCTTGATTGGTAAGGGCATCAAAGGTTACGGGGCGAAGGCGGGAGAATGGGGTTGAGAAACTTATCAGCCATGATTGAATGGTAGAGCAGACTCGATGGGCCGAAAGGCCTAATTTGTGCTCCTATGTCTTATGGTCTTATCCTGAATGGTATTGACAAGGTGGATGCAGGAAGGATGGTTCCTCTTGTGGGTGAGTCTAGAACTAGGGGGCACTGTTTTAAAATTAGGACAGAGATGAGGAGAAATTTTTTTTGAGGGTTGTTTGACTTTGGAACTGTGCTTCAGAAAGTTAGGCAAGGGAATCAAAGGTTGGTAGATGGGAATGTGGAATTTGAAAGACAAACAGATCAGCCATGATCTTATTGAATGGGGAGCAGGCTCGAGGGGCTGAATGGCCTACTTCTGTTTCTTCTGTTCATGATTCTATGATCTTAAAGCTACTTGGTTCTTGAATACAGTAATTTATGTGTTTGGTTTAAACCTGCAGTGACTTAGCTTGTAAGTAAATTATGTATAAATTTAATAACTGTGCTACTTTATCCGCTAAATAATAATCTATACATATATATATATAGCTTTGGCGTTTGGCAGTGGAAAATAATTTCTTTTTGGTGCCCTAGCTCATATTTATTTTTCATATCAAACAGGTTTTCTCTGCTGATGCTTGACCTCGAAGAGTATTACTTTGACCATCACACATTTTATTATGTACTCACCAACAACAAAGGAGAAAGAAGGTATTGTATGAAATCTGGAAATGTCAACTCAAGTTATTGTGTTGGGTAATTGTTGCCTGCTTCTTGTCACTTGCAAGCAACACTGTTGTTTGGCAAATGGGAGGCTGTATGAAGTATAGCTGTGATGTGAAAAAGCAGTTAATCTTATACTAAGAAAGAAGCTAACCACAATGCATTTGGAGAATAATATTCCCTGATGTTCGTTACAAGTTAAGAAATTCCTCTAATTTTAAGCTTGCCATGGGCTAGAAACGGAGTTGAATTTCTAGTCTTTGATCTGAGGTTAAAGGCCAAATACTTTGGCCCATGTTCTTTTGAAAGTTTTTGAAAATAATTAAATGATGCACTTTTTAAAAACAGCAGAGATGCTACAGATGCCTCTGTCACCTTGGTTTAGGGATAAGACTCGCTACTGCCCCCCTTCTGATTGACATCTGGTGACTTGCTGCAAATGGATGAATTTGAACGTCAGGTGATGCCAGGGATGGGCCCAGTTGTGATGTCCTTTATGGTTGCTAGGCTGCCACTATCTATACTCAGATGATGGATGGCCACTTGGATAGGGGCTGTCAGTACTTGTGGTATATTTTTCCATCATTTTGATTCTCTTTTTAAAAAGTCAACTAATATTTTTCAGCTTTTATGTTTAATATTTTTGTGGTGTACAATTTAACAGAAAAAATACAGATCCTGAGAAATCCTTCCACTTGTCCGTGCAAAAAAAATTCTGATGACAAAGAACTGTATGCCCCAATCAAGTGTTTGTCATACTTGATGTTTATTTTCTTTATATCCTTTACAGTTTAAAAGAAATTGAATCTGGTCAACTTTGAATTGTGTTAACAACAATAGCGAACACATACCTGGTACTTTCCTGCTCTTTTATAAGAATGTCCATAACACACTTAATGACACAATTGAAATAACAGTGTTGCCTTGTTTCATTTGCAAACATTTGTGATTCCATGTTAGAGTAACACTTTCAATGGGAGAAAGTTTCATTTTCATTTCCTGCACATTCTGCACTGTTCCCAGCTGACCAGTTGCTGTGAGGCCTGAGCTCAATATGATTAGTTTTCTATTACAATACGTTTACATGGACACTGCACATATAATTCCTTTGTTTGTTGCAGAGCAATTAAAGGTTCCCTGAAGATATGTTCAAAATCACTGATCTTTGAACCGGATCAAATATCAGAACCTGTTTTAAAGGTATAGTCAGTAAGAACTGTTTCACATGTGTATAGTACCTGGTATATGTTAGTCATTATTTATGTATCTTTACAACGCTTTAAAAGTTTTACATATCCCGTGTGCTTATTCTTCATGACTGGGTATTAGGTGTAAGCTGGCAAGGATTAAATTTGCCACATACGTCTATTTGCCTTTCAGTTCTTTTAACTCATAATTTTCATTTCCAATGTAGGTGGTGTGACTTTCTGTAGCACCTACTCTACTCATGTTATCTATTCCCCCGGATCCAATAAGCTTCTGGCCCCAGATTCCGAGTTTTGCCACTGGCCTGATGAAAAAGAACTGTGTTCCCCCAATCAAGTGTTTTGGTATAACTGACCCTTATTTTCTTTATACCTTTTACAGTTGATAAGAAACTGAATATGTTCATCTTTGGATTGTGAGCAAGTTCTTAGTTACTTCAGTTTTCATGTTTCAAGTCTTCAAATCACGTGGGCCATACTGTAGTAAAAGCAAAAAACCGTGGATGCTGGAAATCCAAAGCAAAAATAAAAATACCTGGAAAAACTCAGCAGGTCCGGCCGCATCTGCAGAGAGGAACACAGTTAATGTTTCGAGTCCATATGACTCTTCAACAGAAGACTTGAAACGTTAACTGTATATCTCTTAAAGTTTTTCTTTAACATGTGTTGCCCCAACCAGCAGTCTGCACCCACTACCAGAAAAATGCCTGGCACCCCAGAATCCGCGACCAATCACCACTTGCAGGCCTGTCTGCATCAGGAGATGATGTAGCCTGTGGTCCTTGACAGCAGTTTCTATCCCACTCCCTACTACATCATCCCATTTCACCCATCAGCTCCCAGTCAAAGGTATAGAAGGAAAGGAGAGAAAGAGGAGAAGAAGAGAAAGCATTTGAGGAAAGAGAAGGCAGAAAAAGAGAAACACAAGCATAAGAGGAAAAAGAAAACAGAAATTTGGAGGTTGGAGAGACGGAGGAATAGGGACAGCAAAAGAGGGAGTTAAACAGAAGAGAGAAGAGCAGCCACAGGATAGCAGCAGATAGCTAAGGAGGAAAGAGTTTTTCTCCTGACCGGCTATACCACAGGGTTTTCAAATATATAGAAAGGAATTTCAGGTTAGCCCAGTTTGTATCCTGAAATTCAAGTAGTGTGGCATGTTGTGAAATTTTAAACATGTATGACACACTTTCTGGAACAATGAAGCACTTCTTTTGCAAGCGTATGCAAAAAAAGGGAAATTTCTCATATCTACACAAGCAGAAAAGCTAATTGAGCTGAGGACATGTTTATCTTGTGGATGATATTTCTGGCCCTGAGTTCGCTCTTGGTAGCATTGTATACTAAGTTATACTATGGTTTCTGTGTTTTTGGTCAGGATTGGCATTATCGCGAATAAAAGTATTTGTTTAAAAGTATGTACTCAAAGGACTGTGAATCTTTAAAATTCTCTATCCTAGGGGGCTGTGGATGCTCAGTCATTGATTATACCCAAGACAGAGATTGATAGGTTTGTTGGATATAAGGATAGGATTGAAAGTAGAGTTGAGGTAGAATGTCAGTCAATGGCAGAGCAAGCTCAGAAGGCTGAATGGCCCGCTCCTATTTCATATGTAATATTTTGTATGTAATGTAATAGCATAAGAGACAATAGGCGCATGCAGGAGAGCAAATAAAAGTGCGCTTGAGAGATGGTGTAGAAAAGAGAAAAAGTACACATGCAAAAGAAATTAGGATGTATATATTGAAAGCTTACTTGGTGATATAATCTTAATTTTTTTAATGAGTTTGTGTCATTGAAATAGGTGCTGCAGCTGTAAGAAATTATGCTTTGAAATTCCCTACTTCACAACACATCCTTTTTTTCGTAGAAAAAGTGCAAAACATGGCAATGATCAAAAATATACATTTAACTGTCTTTAAAAAGTGCCCATAAGAAATAAAAACGGAACAGCATTAATGTTTCAGGGCTGTCACCTTTCATCAGAACCAGTTGTTAACTCTGTTTCTCTACCAATGCTGCCTGACCTACTGAGTATTTCCAGGATTTTCTGTTTTTATTTCAGATTTCCTGCATCCGCAGTATTTAACTGCTTTATAAGAGTTGTTTTCAAATTTTCTGTCAGAGGCTCTCTGCAAATATTGGTATTTAATCACAGGTCTCTTGTGCTAATTTCCAAAGATCACTTTCAATGAGCCAATATTAGACGGTGCTATTAATGCAAACTTTTATTAATATCGGTGAGATTTTAACTTGCTTAACACCTATCCCCTTACACAGAGTTAAAATTGGGCCCACTGTACATGGATTCTGATCTGTTGGAATTTCAGATACATAATAGAAATCTAGATTTTGCATTATGACCTCGTGAAACCTTTGGGAATGTCCCATTGACCCTAGGATATGCAAATTTCAGTTTATAAACCATTGCTTTACAATCAGTTTTCTCAAACATTATTACGAGGATCTGTTCTATTAGCACCCAATATGTGAATTAATATTTTACATGTATAACTTTGAAATAAGATGGAAATGTTTCCACTTTTTATTGTGAAGACTGCCATTACCATTCTGTGTGCAATGTCTTTATATTTCTTCTAATGAAAATTAATTTGCTTTATATGAACTTAAGTCCTTATGTATAACTTAGAGATTGGAACTTTTGCTGTACACTGACCTTTGAAAATTTGCAGTTCCTTTTCAGAGAGTGCAGCAGAATTGAAGAGATAGAAGATAAGAAAAGTAATAATCCTTTTGAAGAGTGAGTTTAGGCTTATATATATACAGGTTTTCAATTTTATTTGAGATACAATACTCAGTGAGTGGTGAATTCATGTTTATTTCAATTAAATCATGCCTTTCCAGAAATCGAATTTGTGGATTTTGCATCACGTGCTGTCAGGTAAGAATCTTTTAACCTTAATTTCTCGTGTATGCGCCTTTCTCTTTTGTATACTCTGTCTCTGGTGCACACTTTTTCTCTCAGTTTTGCATACTGCAATTGTTTGTCATGCTCACACTTTCCCTCATTCAATCTATCACTTGCACATACCTGTGGCTTGCTCAGTGCCTCCTCCCTCCACTTGTTTCTCTCTCTTTATTCCTTGCTTTCCCTGCTGTTTTTCATTTCCCCTTTCTTACCATTCTCATTTTAGCCTATCTCTTTCTTTGTCTTTCGGACCTAGGCCTGGAAAAGTTAGTAACACAGGACTCTGGCAAGCAGGCTAGAGGCTGCAGCATTGGGTGCTTGATGGGAAGAGGCTATGCTGGGAGGGAGTGATGAGAGCATCTGGGTTGCTAGATTTCCAGGGACTGCTGAAGCACAGATACTGACCTCTAGTCTCAGTAGCCTTCTATAAGCCACTTTAAGATCTTGTTTGGTAGGCTGGTCAAGAATTGCCTCAAGCCTTGCAGCATTGAATCACATGAATTTGGTGTTAACTGTAACAAAACTCATGTGATGGAGGATGCTGGCAAACATAGCAAAATGAAACATAAAGTAAGCCGTTTTGAAGGGTGAATTTCAAAAGATTTCCTGTGTCAGGAAGCATCTTCAACTGCTGAATGGTGCATTATTACAAGAAAATGCCTTAGCTGAAGTGAAATTCGTTTATTTGGTTATGTGGATGTGATGGCTCAGAATTTGTGGATCTAATGTTTATCTTTTTAAAAATATTTAAGTGTAAGAACAATGATTCGAGTGGATTTAATATGTTAAAACGTGGATGGGAAGTGTGCATAGGGGCAATAAGCACTGAAGAAGCTCAAATGGCCTACATACAACGGCTTAGCTTCATTGAAATATCAGGGCAGCAGTGCTTCTGCAGACTGCTTCTATTAAGGCAGGTGGTTGCTGACCTATGCTGAATGCCAGAGGTGGGATAGTTGTGCCCACCACATCCCAATGATCAACCATTGCCTGTGGCAATGAAGGTAACCATGGTACTCAGCTCTTGTACATCAGGATTGTTTCAGGGATTATCTGGAGCAAGCAGCCTATGGGAACTCTGACAGATGTCCACACATTACACGTTGCTGCTCCAATATCTGCCACTTTGATGATGACTCCCAAGGCTCACCATCTACAGGAAACTGAGCATTGCTGGGCCTGCCCTTAATCCTCTGATGGGGAGTGGCTGGAACAGCTACTGTCTCCATCGCCAGCTGCTGCACATTTGTGTTACGCCCATTAGCTGGTGCCACTCATTCTAAGAGCATGTCAATGCCCACAACATGAAAGAAGGTTTGGTGCCCATGATCATTGTTTTCCTCATCCTCTCTGGACTCCACACCCACCTTCTCCTTTGCGACAGGCTAGCCTGCTGCAGCCCATCCAATCTCCATCACACCCTCTCTGCATGACTAGAGCAATGAAGGGTTAACCACCTCCTGTGAGTACACCAGCTCCTGTGTGCCTCTACTTCCTTGCATTGAGCTTGTTTCTCCTGTTTGACAGTGATGCACAGTGTCACGCTTGTCTCATGACCCAGCTGTGCTTGTCAGACTGTGCCACTTTAAATGTCTACCGATGCGCCACTTGGAGACAGGCTGCAAGCAGCCATTGACCCTGATCCCTGCAGTGAGTAATTGTGTGGCTCACTGCAAGGTGGCCCTTGGTCATTCCCTATGCTTAGTTCAGCCACATCTCCTCCTATTGCATGGACATTGTACAAGACATGTAGGGCTGCCACCTTGCCATTACACATACCACTCAGCTTGCCTGACCTCTCAAGGTTATTGAATCACTTCTGGCACTGCACCCATGTTCCTGTGACAACTCTACAGCTGTTCGCTTTCTTGCCTATCTCCAGCCATACTTTCTTTATGATAAAAACAAAAAACTGCGGATGCTGGAAATCCAAAACAAAAACAGAATTACCTGGAAAAACTCAGCAAGCCTGGCAGCACGGCGGAGAAGAAAAGAGTTGACGTTTCGAGTCCTCATGACCCTTCAACAGAACTGAGTGAATCTAAAGAGAGGGGTGGAATATAAGCTTATATTTCACCCCTCTCCTTAGATTCACTCAGTTCTGTTGAAGGGTCATGAGGACTCGAAACATCAACTCTTTTCTTTTCCGCCGATGCTGCCAGACCTGAGTTTTTCCAGGTAATTCTGTCTTTCTTTATGATACTTTGCTGGCCTTGTCTCCCAGCCTCCCCCCCACCCCACAACCCCCACCCCGGCTGTCCTGTCATTTTGAAATGCTACAAATCCTGGACAATATATGGAGGTGGATGTTTTTCCCATTTTACAAAATGTGTTTCAGAATAATCTTTTTGAGAAAAATGGCACTTTATGCATTCTAAAATTAGATTTTCTTATATCCTTGCCAGAACAGATTTGTAACCTAGGTACTATGTTTTTATTGATTACAACAGAGGAAAACTTGAAAACGTAGAATAATCCTGTAAAAATTAGCATTTTAAGGCTTTCCATTTTCTTATCACTTTACATAATTACAGGGGCATATTAGCACAACAACGTGTGATGGAGTTGTTTAGAGAGAGAGTTTATTTACTCATAGTGGGCTTCCAACCCTGGCACAGGATGGAGGGAAAAAAATTTGGTAGCTTTAGAACAGCATTGGTGGAAGCCTGAGAACAGGACTGCCATTTTAAATGTGGGCGATGTATATTTCAGTTACAACCTTGGGGAAGTGGAGCAAAGATAAAGGCTGCATTACACTGTGTGTGTCAGATTGTCGTGGATTGGTAAGCTGCCAACTCAAATCAAGTCTACTGTTGAAGTTGCAGTTGAAGCTTCAAAATGTGGGAGAATTTTTGCATTTTGCTGTGGCAGTCATTGTGTTTTGTTTTCTCTTTTAGATTTGTTTAATCAAAGAAGAAAGACTAGTGGCTCCATATAAAATTGAAAGAGTAGGTTGATTTCTTACTTTCCTTAGTTATTAAACTGCGCTGTTGAATTCTGTCTATGTTTGCACTAAATTTGTCCTGTGAAAGAACAGAATTTTAACTTGCATTAAAATATATAATGCCTGCAGCAAGCTCCCTCTTTATTTGATGTGTTGTTTTGCTTGTAATGGTCTCTTCACACATAGTTAAGTGTGATCTACTCAGAAGTTCATTGTAACACTTTTCAAATTAAATTTAGTAGATTGTGGCTTTTGAAGATGTGGTATTTGTAGAGCCTATGTCCACTATAATACTTCTGTATTAAATGAAACTGCATCAGCCCCAGTTTGTTTTGTAAATGTGCCAAGTGGCCTTATTGCTGTAGAACCATCTAATCAAAATGTGCTTGAGGATTGTTAAACAGCATAAATTCTACAACCCATTGAAAATCACTCTTCTATGTTTGAATTAATTTTTTCAAAATCATAAGTTTTGCCTTTGTTCAGGCTATTACCCTGAAGTATTTTTGTCATATTTTTATTTGTTTACTTGAGCTCATGTTACTGCATTTGGAAGTTTCTACAATTTAACAATACTGGGCAAGTACTGAAGGTTCTCCTGTGAAAGACTGCAATCCAGGAGGAGATGAAAAATATCAATCATTGGCATAAATTAGATGAAGTTTTGCTGTCCAAATTTTTCCCAACACTTTTTGATTTTGATTTTCCAAAAAAAAGGTTCCTATGAACCAAAGTCTGCATTTTTATATGAATCACTTTGCCAGATTGAAAAGATTACTCATTAATTACAGTATATTGCTCATTGAAGATGCCTACTTCCGATATCTCAAAGTTGGGCAATAATACATTCAGATCAGGGTGCAAACTATTTGGTTGGATTTTGTAACAATCTAAATGCACAGAAGTGCAAAGAAACAGAAAGATAATAGAATTAGTCCACATGGTGTCAGTATAATCTATTTTCAAATGGTATCCTTGTCTGATAGGCAGCAGCAAGACTTGTAAATCTAACAAATTTGTTTCTTGATAGATCTTCAAAATGGATGTTTATGAACAATGCAACTGTTAGTCTGTTGAAGGAAGCTGGTTCTTTTTGCAGAACTAAAGCTTTACAGTTGTGTTTTATGCCTCAGTACTTTCATTTTAAAACCATTTGTTTGAAGAAAACATAAAGTGACAGTTTCTGTATTGTGAGGCACGGCTTTAATAACTAAATGGAGTGGTGTAGCCTGATGTGCTTTGAAACCAGTGACAAAAAAAAACCCGTTAGGGGCAGACATTTCTTGTTGAATGCAATGTCTTGGTCTAATTTTATGTATCGATTCGCGTGTATTAGTTACCACATAACCAAATTTCCAGAAGAGCAGTGGATCTTCAATTAGACTGCAACTGCCCCTGTCCCAAGCAATAGCTGGCTGATGCCCTTTATTTCTTAGAAAATCACATAAAATTTCTGCTATTGTAAAATATTTCAATTTTCCTTGTACTGTGCAGTTTAGCTCATGTTTCATTGACAAGCTAAATAAGAATTGGCATGCTTATATTAAACTGTATTGAAGCCTTTCTTCTTGTACTCATTAGCACAATTTGCAAAATGTAAAAGGAACAACTTTTTATTTAGTATGAGAAGAGAATTTATACTGTATGAGCCATCCTGCGCTCAAATTCACTTTTAAAATGGAGCAGTCAAATGAATCCGCTTTCCTTGATGTACTAATTGAGAAATCTGCCATGGAGTTTGCTACCACAGTCTACCGCAAGCCTACCTTCACTGGTCAGTATATGTGTTGGGATTCTTAAAGTTCCACATGCTATAAGATTGGCCTTGTCGGCAACCTCGTAAATGCTTTGCTCACTATGCAAGCTCGATGCCGAAATAGGGCGTATCAAAGGCATCCTGCAGGATAATGACTACTCTGATCAGATCATTTCACGCTGTATATTGCGCAAACTGATGAACAGGCCTAAGGCTGTCACATTCAGCCCTGAAAAGTGCCCAAGCTACCTTGGATTACCCTGGAAGGGCAAGGTATCTCAGAAATTGGAACAACAGGTGAAGCTAGCTGTTTCATGCTGCTGTTATGCAGCAGCAACATGACTGGTATTCACCACTAATAGGACGTTGCCGTCAAGCCAAAAAGACGCTTTGCCTATTACACAAATGAGTAATGTGGTATATGAATTTCAGTGCCACTGTGATGCTAGGTTTGTAGGCCGTACGCCTCAGAGACTGGTAAATCGTATTAAACAGCATGTCCCAGCTGCTGTTCATAGCGGGCAGGGTACAGACCGTACCCAATCAGCCTGTGCTTCCAAAACTCAAAACGTAGTGTCAACATTAGATGTGATTCCATGATTGAACAACATTTGCTAAACAATGCTCAGTGTGCTATGCTGACAATCAATTTAAGATTGTCAGTTGGGCTTGCAGCATGGCATATTTGCATGTACTGGAACCTACATATATGAATACACAGGGCCCTGTTCTTTTCAGACAGAAAGAACATGTACACACATTGCACCTGTTTCAGCTAAACAAAATAAGTGACAGCCATTCGCTGGATCATTCCTCAGAGCAATGGCCTTGATCAAGCTGCCTGGTTTAGATTTCAAACAATACTTGACAGTTAATTGTCAGTCACCAACTGGTGCATTCTCCATGACTGCCTCTACCAATCAGAGTCCACTTGTCAATCACTCAGCACCTTCTCATACAGTATAAATTGTTGTTCCCTTTACATTTGGTATTCTTGCAAATTGTCCTGGTACGTGCAGGGTGAAAAGCTTTGACAAAAAAAGGTTTCTGTTTTTCAGCAATGCAAAAATTCTATACTACCAAGTGACGATTTGAAAATAATTTGAGTAAGTTAAGTAGTTTCATCTACTTTTTAACCAGGGCCCAAAGGACTATGTTTTCAAGATAGAGGACATTACAAAAGCAGAAGATGTTGTGCAAAGTTTACTCCAGGTAAAATGTTATGAGGTGAAAGTACTTTTGAGCCCGACTGTGATTCCTTGTAATTTATTTTTGTTTACCACCATGCATAATCACAAAGTTAATGGTAGAAAATATTTGATGTTTGATCATCTTGGACAATAAATAAACTATACAAAACAAAAACAGAATTACCTGGAAAAACTCAGCAGGTCTGGCAGCATCGGCGGAGAAGAAAAGAGTTGACGTTTCGAGTCCTCATGACCCTTCAGCAGAACTGAGTAATATTAGGAGAGAGGTGAAATATAAGCTGGTTTAAGGTGGGGGGAGAGAATTCGGGGGGTGGGGGGGGAGTTGTTGTAGGGACAAGCAAGCAGTGATAGGAGCAGATAATCCAAAGATGTCACAGACAAAAGAACAAAGAGGTGTTGAAGGTGGTGATATTATCTAAATGAATGTGCTAATTAAGAATGGATGGTAGGACACTCAAGGTACAGCTCTAGTGGGGGTGGGGTGGAAAGACTAGCAGGGCATAAAAGATTTAAAAATAATGGAAATAGGTGGGAAAAGAAAAATCTATATTATTGGAAAAGACAAAAGGAAGGGGGAAGAAACAGAAAGGGGGTGGGGATGGAGGAGGGAGTTCAAGATCTAAAGTTGTTGAATTCAATATTCAGTCCAGAAAGCTGTAAAGTGTCTAGTCGGAAGATGAGGTGCTGTTCCTCCAGTTTGCGTTAGGCTTCACAATGCAGCAAGCCAAGGACAGACATGTGGGCAAGAGAGCAGGGTGGAGTGTTAAAATGTCAAGCGACAGGGACGTTTGGGTCTTTCTTGCGGACAGTCCGCAGGTGTTCTGCAGAGCGGTCGCCCAGTTTAAGTTTGGTCCCTCTAATGTAGAGCAGACCGCATTGGGAGTAACGAATGCAGTAGATTAAGTTGGGGGAAATGCAAGTGAAATGCTGCTTCACTTGAAAGGAGTGTTTGGGCCCTTGGACGGTGAGGAGAGAGGAAGTGAAGGGGCAGGTGTTGCATCTTTTGCGTGGGCATGGGGAGGTGCCATAGGTGGGGGTTGAGGAGTTGGAGGTGATGGAGGAGTGGACCAGGGTGTCCCGGAGGGAACGATCCCGACAGAATGCCGCTGGGGGGTGAGGGGAAGATGTGTTTGGTGATGACATCATGCTGGAGTTGGCGGAAATGGCGGAGGATGATCCTTTGAATGCGGAGACTGGTGGGGTGATAAGTGAGGACAAGGGGGACCCTATCATGTTTCTGGGAGGGAGGAGAAGGCATGAGGGTGGATGTGCAGGAGATGGGCCGGACACGGTTGAGGGCCCTGTCAAAGACCGTGGGTGGAAAACCTCGGTTAAGAAAGAAGGAGGACATGTCAGAGGAACTGTTTTTGAAGGTAGCATCATCAGAACAGATGCGACGGAGGCGAAGGAACTGAGAGAATGGGATGGAGTCCTTACAGGAAGTGGGGTGTGAGGAGCTGTAGTCGAGGTAGCTGTGGGAGTCGGTAGGCTTGTAATGGATATTGGTGGACAGTCTATCACCAGAAATTGAGACAGAGGGGTCAAGGAAGGGAAGGGAAGTGTCAGAGATGGACCATGTGAAAATGATGGAGGGGTGGAGATTGGGAGCAAAATTAATACATTTTTCCAAGTCCTGACGAGAGCATGAAGCAGCACCGAAGTAATCATTGATGTACCGAAGAAAGAGTTGTGGGAGGGGGCCAGAGTAGGACTAGAACAAGGAATGTTGCACATACCCCATAAAGAGACAGGCATAGCTGGGGCCCATGCGGGTACCAATAGCCTCACCTTTTATTTGGAGGAAGTGAGATGAGTTAAAAGAGAAATTATTCAGTGTGAGAATAAGTTCAGCCAGACAGAGGAGAGTAGTGGTGGATGGGGATTGTTCGAGCCTCTGTTTGAGGAAGAAGCTAAGGGCCCTCAGACCATCCTGGTGGGGGATGGAGGTATAGAGGGATTGGCGTCCATGGTGAAGAGGAAGCGGTTAGGGCCAGGGAACTGGAAATTGTTGATGTGATGTAAGGTATCAGAGGAGTCACGGATGTAGGTGGGAAGGGACTGGACAAGTGGAGAGAGAAGGGAGTCAAGATAACGAGAAATGAGTTCCGTGGGGCAGGAACAGGCTGACACGATCGGTCTGCTAGGACAATTCTGTTTGTGGATTTTGGGTAGGAGGTAGAAGCGGGCTGTCCGAGGTTGGGTGACTATCAGGTTGGAAGCTGTGAGAGGAAGATCTCCAGGGGAGATGATAACTATGCAGTCATTCCAACTACTTTCATAATCGGTAACGATCCATTCAAGACAGTGGAACTAGTGATACAATTTACTTAGGCAACATGATTTCTTCCAGTGGAGACTCTTTTTTTCTAATTAATGTAGACATGTTGCATTTGTAAACTCTGCAACAAACTATCTCCACATATGGAAATCAAACATAAGTTGCAAATCTTCAAATATGTCTCTACAACACATTAGTAATATCCATTTTTATACTTGGCTCAAAAACTTGGGTATGCTCCAAAGTAATAAATAGGTAAATTGATGTATTTGATTTGCGATCCTTCGCACATGACTAAAGGTTAAGCCTCAGGACAAAATTTTAAGTGAGACTGATTAACTGCCATTGTCTGGGTTGATTGATCATTACAAGCTCGTCTCATTACAACCTCATGCTCCAAGCTTGATCCTGTTAAAGCATTCAACACCAAGTTACTGCCAAAGTGGAAAAATGAACTCAGACAGGAACAACAATGTAAAAGTGCTCTTTGACATTAGGGTCCTTACTGCTCATGAGGCACAAGTGAGGATCCTGAACCATAACAGTTGACAAAAAACTGTCTGCCATATAATTTGGCTACATATGCAATAGCCTTTGAATATAATATATCCAATATAATGGATTGCATAATATTCGTTATCAGCCATGGATAAGCCCCTAAATAATGATGGCCTTGCATTGCCATGGGAAGTTAATTAAAAGGTGGCATACAGCATCATATTTGAAATTATTTGCTTTGCTTATATTGCCAATTGTAGTTTTGGTTAAAATACTTCACCTGTATAAAGACTGACTAAAATGATGAAATTACTAATGTTTCCTTTATAGCTACACAGAGCTTCTCAGTTGGACAAAATGGCAGACCAGATTGCCATGGTAAGTGATTTCAAAATGAAGTACAATCATTAAAATCAGGTATGCAAATAACCTTAACTCAGCACATTAATTTTATTTGTACTAATATTTTTTGGTATGAAACCTGCCTTCCTCCTCTAATTCTTTTTCTTCCCCCCCTTCCCATTGTAGATCACAGCTATTTTGCAATCTCGTTTGGCTCGGACCTCATTTGATAAAAACAGGTACTATTCATGGGCTATAATGGCTTAATGAGTAATACTCAAAGCCTAATAATATGACTATTGAATGCTCTTTCTAGTGAATGCTCTTTCTAGTGCACGAAATTGAGAACAGGTTTCCAGTATCGAAATAGAAATTTCCACTGCTTTTAGCTTTAAGTAATCTTGATGGACGGTGCTAATATCACTTGATGATAACACTTAGTTTTCGTCAATGCAGTGTATGAGTGGATAATTTTTTTTTACCAATAAATGTGTGTAATAGAAATGGTGGGAAAATGTTCTTTTGTAATTTATGAAATAGTTGTACTACTGAACTAGGTTATGAATGCTGGACAAATTAAGAACCAGTTACTGAAGTATAATATATTAGTTTTGATGTGCTTTTTTCAAGATCGTATGATTTTGAATGTTCTCACTTTTATTTCTTCATCTTCGGTTGTGTCAGAATATTTTTAGCACAGTTTTTTTAATGGAAAAAATGGTTTTTGATGGTCAACAAATAAATAAATATTTATTGCTCATTAGTTGGAATACTAATCAGCAAAAAGCAAATCTAAGATGAGCCATATTTCCTAAGATCGTAACAGCCTTGTCCAGTGCATGTTAAAAGCTATAGTGTTCATTTTCTGCAAGTATGAGATCAAATGGGCTGAAGGGTATTTACTGGATCCTATCTCAAAAAATTAATTCTCAAATTATCGGTTAAAAATGAACACCGCTTTAAGTAGAATTGAGTAGAAGTATTTGCAAACTACCAACCACAACCCCCCCCCCAACCCCCCACCACCACTACGATAACGTCTACATTTATATAGTGCTTTTAATGTGCCAAACATCCTGAGGCCTTCATAAAATATATATATGAGATAAATAAGAAGTAGGGGAAGCAATCAAATGCATGATCAAAGTTCTTAAGGACATTTGAAGCTGACAGGATTTTGGGAAAGTTCAAGCGTGTGGTGTCCAGACAGTGGAAAGCTCCCTCTTTGTTAATAAATATTGGGAAAACCAAAGCCAATGTCTTTGATCCCCATCACAAACGTTATTCTCTAACCACCAACTCCTATCTCCCTCGCCATTGTTCGAAGTTGAACCAAACCATTAGCAACCTTGCCATCCTGTTTTACCCTGAGCAGAGCTCCTGATCCCATATCCTCTTCAATGCCATGACCACCAACTTGCACCTCTGTAAATCTGAGCTCATCCAGCACTCTGTTGTCCATATGCTAACTTGTACCAATTCCTGTTTATCCATCACCCATGTGGTTGCTGACCTCTGTTAGCTCCTGGTCCGGCAACGACTTGATTTTAAATTTTTCATGCTGGTTCTCAAATCCCTCCATGGCCTCACCTGCCCTTACCTGTATAACCTTATAACCTTCTCCAACTCTGCAACCCTCTGAGATTCCTGTGCTCCTACAATTCTGACCTCTTGGCCATCCCTGGTTTTCATTGTTTCACAGCTGGTGGCTATGCCATCAGCTTCCTAGGCCCTAAGCTCTGGAATTTTCTTCCTCCTTTCAGACATTCAAAAACCTTCCTCTTTGACCAAACCTTTGGTCACCTGTCCTAATATTTCTTCAGTGACAACTTCTGTTTGTTCAGGCTCCTGTAAAGCATCTTGGAATATTTTGTTACATTTAAGCTACTATCTAAATATAAGTTATCATTTTATGGCTGCTGACTCATTTTAGGAATCAATTCCTCTAATAGCTTTATACATGAAAATAAAATACTATTTTTATGATGCTTGAGTTCCAGTAATTCTATGACCTGTATAGTTTTGTAATGTATATATTGTCTATTTTCATATATATATTGCTGTTAGGATGATATTGTTAACCCTCCCCTTATTTTGTCAATCCTTAGTAACTGGTGTCTCTTATAGATTTCAGAGTGTTACTGAAAGGCCCCACATGGAGTGTGAGGCTGAAATGGTAACTCCTTTGGTATCTAATCCTGGACATGTTTGCATCACAAACCAAAACTTGTATTTCCAGCCTCTGAATGGCTATCCTGTAAGTTATTTGCTGTTGCTACTTTACCCAGTATATAACTTCAAAATTTTGCTTAGAATCCAGAAGATTCCTTAATGTTGTATATTTACTTTAAAACCTCAGTTTTTTTAAAGTGTTTTTAAATTGTTTTCTTCCCCGTTGTTGAGCCAAAAATAAGTTGCACGCACCCTTTACTGACTCAGAATATATGCCTTGCCTGTTGTTGTGTTGAGCCATGCAGACTAGGAAATCCTAGACTTAATCAGTGGTTACCTTGTTACCATGACAATGGCCTTTGCACAATCAACGGTATCTTTGCACTGTTTTTTTTTGCAATCTGTTGTAAGTGACCTTGTTAGAATTATTTCCCCTTTTTCTAAAAAAAAACATCTTATTGAGAAAAAACATCATTTCAGAATCCCAAATGTTTCATCCAAAGTACAAGGGATTTAGTGTTTGATGTTGGTTCTCAGATAACCAAAACACTAGTAGTTAAAGTAGACTAAAATTTCTATTATCTGTCATGCACATGCAATGGGGTGGTGCCAATTAATCAAAAGATTAAGAGTTCCTAAGAGTTCCGTGTTTTCAACCAATCAGAAAGCTCCTGGATGATCTTGTGGTGATGCGGTTGTTGAGGTCTCGAGAGATACGGGCGTGCACAAATCTAGTGAGTGGCAATGAGGCAACATGGTGCAGTGGTATCTAGATTACCCTAGTGGCCTAGATAACAACCACCCATGAGCATTTTAGCAGTTGAGTGGGAATGGCACTGACAAGCAGCAAGTGTTAGCATCAGCTTCTGAAGGAAGAGACACAACACCGGTCAAAAAGCAGTCCCAACAGAAATTCCAGTTACTAGAACATGTCACTTGGTAGAGTGCCAGATAACAAAAATTTAACTGCAGATTCTTAAGCACAATTTAGCTTAAAAAGTTTATAAACGGTTTTTAATTGATCATTTTTGCATTTGGTTAATATTTGATAGAAAACAATGAACGGGTTAATAATAATTTGAGCTTTTGGAAAATAAAGAATTGACTAGACTGTTAATATTGTACAGCTTCCAAGTGTGCATTTAACAGTCCCAATTTAAAGTTGCAGTGTAAATACAGAGTCAGAAGTGGTCTGACTCATGGAGAGCCTAAACAACCAATATAATTATGGCCTTCACCAGTTTGTCAAGCTATTTGTTCCAGTCGTGGGCAGTCTTGTTAAGTCATCACATCAGAATGCCACATGACATGGAAGCTGGCTTCAAAAGGAGGAAGTGAGTAGATTTGGAAGAGCTACAACAAAAACACTTGGCTCTTCATTTGCTGCATGTCATATAAATGCATTCTGAGAAATGAGGGCTGTTGAATGTGATGCTGTTTAATATTGGCTGAATTAAATTCAGCAAACTTGATCACCAACTTAAATGTGAAGATGTGTAGGTTATAGTGTGAAAGACATCTTTTCACAAGGCTTATCTATGGAGCTTTACAATCCTTCTATTCTCCATTGGCTTGTATGGAGCAGGCAAGCCTGGACTGATACAAGCCAGGGATTGTCATTGGCGTAAAAGCAAAATACTGCGGAAGCATTGGTATAACTGCTCCACAGCGAGGGATCTTTTGTCAGCCTAGAAACAACTGGCCTCAGTGAAATTTTGTTCCCCAAATTTGTTTATGGTGCACTGAAAGAGATTCATGTTATCTCACCTCTTTCAAGCATATGCACTTTGCATAGGCTACTGGGGGAATGTATGTTCACAGAGAAGCTTTGTATACAAAAGGTTTCGCCTAAACCTAAAATTCCATCTCTTTTTCAAATAAATCAAATGAATCTAACTGGAACGAATTGACGGGAAAAATGGGTTTCGGAGACAATCGGATGGGTTTGTGGACAGAAAAGGGATTGCAATCTATTTCCACAAGGGGCAGGCATATCTGTTGAATAAGGAAGCTTGAATATAGTAAGGACTTTTCTACTGAAACTCCTGCAGTGTATGTGCAATGTAATTTCGGTGCAGTAAAATATTGCAAGACTTATTCAAAACTGAGTTACGTTATAATCTCATTTCTCAGAATTGAAGCCATCCTGCATTATCTAACATACTTGATGCAATTCAATTCTTTACAAGTTCTTTAACCATTGCACCCCACATCACAAACATTTGAATTTCTTTGTTATAAGTGAAGTAATTAGTGAATCTTTTAGGGTGAACAGTGGAATATCAAAGAAATCAGCATATAAATTTCACTTGCATGGCCAGATTGCATATTTGGCTAAAAGACAAGAACAAAGTAAACACTAATGAGACATTGATGAGTAAAGACATACAGAAAAATTTAGGGTAGGGCAAGACATTAAAAGTGCTGACATGAGGGGGGAAGAACACAACAAGAGAGAATTCAAAGTGATTATGAAAGAAGTAAAAAAAAGGCAGGTAAAGAGGAACTATGAAATTAAATTATTGAGGAACATGAAACAAAAATAGTGAAATATTCGGCAGGGACATAAGTAAAATCACAGGCAGCTATAGCAAAATGGCAGAAATATTATATATTAGGGGAAGGACCTACTGGGTATGACTTCGGAAGTGAAATTAGAAATGAATATACCCATACTTAAAATAAAAAGATATTAAATGAACTAATCAAATGCAAAAGATAAAATTCCTGGGTATGATAGATTGCATCTGTGTATTTTAAAAGAATCGAGAGAGGAGATAGCAAAGGCGTTTTTACACATATATAATGGCCCAGAATTTGCTGTTGCAATGATGGCGAAACTATCGGCGTTCACTGTCAGTACTGTGTAAAGTAGACAGCAACATTTGACATCTGCACACGCATAGTTGAACACGGAAACTGGAGGTTCCAATCAGGGTTCTCTGTTGCAGTCTTCACAGATGTAATCAGCACAGAAATCAATGCTTGGATGTTAACTTCAACTTTTCAGGCACTATTCTCACAATACAACCATTGCAAGTTTAATACTTGTTGAATGAGATGTAACTTTTTTTTAGTGATGTACTAAGTAATCATTCCTGCTGATAAGCTTCACTGGCCCTGAAAAGCTTATTTTTAAAAGTTTTTTTGATATTTCAGTTTCATTCTTAATCCCAGTTGTATGTCTCAATCTTTATTTCAATCTCTTAAATGACTAAAAAGTGAATAGTAGTGCTTTTCACTTCGTAGTTTGCTCTGAGAATTTTTCAATCTAATTGGCTTTTTAAAAATTAATTTACGGCCAGCATTTATTGCCTATCCCTAATTGCCCTTGAGAAGGTGGTGGTGAGCTGTCTTGAACTGCTATAATCCATGAGCTGTAGGTACATCCACAGTGCTGTTAAGGAGTTCCAGGCTTTTGACCCAGTGACAGTGAAGGAACGGTGATATATTTCCAAGTCAGGATGGTGAGTGGCTTGGAAGGGAACTTCCAGCTTCTGGTGTTCCCATGTGTCTGCTGCCCTCATCCTTCTAGATGGTAGCAGTCGTGGGCTTGGAAGGTGCTGCCTAAAGAGCCTTGGTGAGTTTCTGCAGTGCACCTTGTAGATGGTAATCACTGCTGCTACTGTTCATCAGTGGTAGATGGAATAAATGTTTGTGGAAGGGGTGCCAATCAAGTAGGCTGCTTTGTCCTGGATGGTGTCAAGCTTCTTGAGTGTTGTTTGAGTTGTACTCATCCAGGCAAGTGGAAAGTATTCCATCACACTTCTCACTTGTACCTTGTAGATGGTAGACAGGCTTTGTGGAGTCAGGAGGCGAGTTACTCGCCACTGGATGCCTAGCCTCTGACCTGCGCTTTTAGCCACAGTATTTATATGGCTAGTCCAATTCAGTTTCTGGTCAACGGTAACTCCCAGAATGTTGATAGTGGGGGATTCAGTAATACCATTGAATGTCAAGGGGTGATGGTTAGATGCTCTCTTGCTGGAGATGGTCATTGCCTGGCACTTGTGTGGCACGAATATTACTTGCCACTTGTCAGCCCAAGCCTGGATATTATCCAGGTCTTGCTGCATTTGGACATGGACTGTATCAGTTCCTGAGGAATCACGAATGGTGCTGAACATTGTGCAATCGTCAGCAAACATCCTCACCTTATGATGGAAGGAAGGTCATTGATGAAGCAGCTGAAGATGGTTGGTCCGAGAACACTACCCTGTGGAACTCCTGTAGTGATGCCCTGGAACTGTGATGACTGACCTCCACCAACCATAACCGTCTTCCTTTATACTAGATATGACTCCAACCAGTGGAGAGTTTTCTCCCTGATTCCCATTTACTCCAGTTTTGCGAGGGCTCCTTGATGTCACATTTGGTCAAATGCTGCCTTGATATCAAGGGCAGTTACTCTCACCTCAATCTGGAGTTCAGTTCTTATGTCCGTGTTTGAACCAAGGCTGTAACGATGTCAGGAGCTGAGTGTCCCTGATGGAACCCAAACTGAGCATCAGTTAGCAGGCTATTGCTAAGCAAGTGCCACTTATGGAGCCTCCTCCTTCAGTGAGTTGTTTATTTGTCCACCACCACTCACAACTGGATGCGGCAGAACTGCAGGGCTTCGGCTTGAGCCATTCATTGTGGAATCGCTTAGCTCTGTATATCACTTGCTGCTTATGGTGTTTGGCACGCAAGTACTCTTGAGTTGTAGCTCCGCCAGGTTGGCGCCTTGTCTTTAGATATTTTTGGTGCTGTCCCTGGCATGTCCTCCTGCACTTTTCATTGAACCAGGATTGACCCCTAGCTTGATGGTAATGGTAGAGTGGGGATATGCTGGGCCATGAGGTTACACATTGTGGTTGAGTTCAATTCTGGAGAGGCAATGATAGTAGCTGGACTACTAACCCAGAGACCCAGGGTAACGCTTTGGGGACCTGGGTTTGCATCCCACCACGGCAGATGGTAGAATTTGTATTCAATAAAGGTCTGGAATTAAAAGTCTAATGATGACAATTAAACCATTGTTGATTATTGCAAGAACCCTCCTGGTTCACTGATGCCCTTTAGGGAAGGAAATCTACCATCCTCACTTGGTCTGGCCTACATGTGACTCCAGATCTGCTGTTCCTAGATGCCAGAGATTCCCTTTAGATGGCACCAAAATAAAACTGACAATGTAATAGAGGAAACTGACACTGCAGAGCTAGCTTGGGCTTCATGAACAGTTTTCTTTAAGATCTTTTTATCATCCAATGTTTTCAGTCTTCAGGGATCATAACATTATGTCTAGGAAACTATAGACAAGTCAGTTTACCATTGATGATAGGAAAAATGATAGAATCACCACTAAAAGAGAAAATAGACAAAAGTATCTAGAAACCAGAAATAATATAATGAATAGTTAGCACGGATTTTAAAACGGGAAGCCTTTCCTATCCAACCTGATTGAACTTGTTGAAAGGTAGTAGAGAGAGTTGGCAAGGGTAATGCAAAAAGACCTTCAATAAGGTGCTACATAATAAAGTAATGAACAAGGTCAGCGCATGTGGAGTCAGGGGACAAGTAGCAGAATGGATAGCCAGTTGGGTACAAGACAGAAAGCAGGGTTAAAGGGTAGCTATTCGGAGTTGCAAACTGGATAGGTGGAGTCCCAGTGGGATCAGTGCTGCGACCACAATTTATATTAATGATCTAGACTTTGGAATCTAAAGCACTATTTCCAAATTTGCGGATAACACCAAAGTGGGAGGGGTGGAGAGGAGTACTCAGTGCTGAGGAACACTGAAACAAATTACAGGATGACATTAATAAGCCTTTATAATTGACATTTAATTGGCAAATTAATTTCAACACAGAAAAGGATGAGAATTGGGAAGCCACATAATACTTGGAAAATAAGAATAAATAGATGAGGTGGAGGAGCAAAAGAATCTGGGAGTACAAATACACCATCTACTAAAAATAGTGATGCAGGTTAATAAGGCCATAAAAAAAAGCATTAGAGTTTAATTCTAGACGGATAGCATTGAAAAGAAAAGTGATTGAGAGTTATGCTAATAGAGTTAGAAAAGGAAAGACTAAAGAGGTTTAAGTGGAACATAATACTGCATGGACTGACTGGGACAAATATTTCATTTCTGTGCTGTTTGTTCTTGTAATCTATATTATAAAAAGCCTGTGTAAGTGTGTGATATCAATGTCTTATTTTATAATACTCCTAAATAACTGATACATATAATAGGATAACAATGTAATGTCTTTTAGGAGACAGTTGTACAAGTAAAGTTGCACGAGATAAGACGTATTTACAAAAGGCGGCATGGATTAAAACCTTTGGTGAGTAACTAATGACATTAATTTGTTTGCATGCATTTTGAAGCAATTTGCAATTGATGTACGTAATTGAAATATTAAAAGAATTTCAAAACATTTCAATCATTGTTCAATGTTATATATTTCCTAATATCATCCCTAGAACAATAAGTTGCCTGTTTTTAAAGTGAGATGTTCACTTAAATTTCACCATAGAACTTTGGTGATTATATAATGTTTGCTATCATACAGGTTGCCCTGGAGTTGTAATACAGTGATGTTAACACTTTATTTTGCTCACTCCACTGTTTCTCCCTTTAGGGCCTTGAGGTTTTTTGCACAGAAGATGATCTTTGTTCTGATATCTACTTGAAATTTTATAACTCCAAAGATCGTGATGAACTCTACTACTATATTGCAACCTTTTTAGGTTAGTTATACACAAAATATGTCACTCGTGTATTTTAACTGACTTTCCATTTAATTACCAAACGTCAGTTGCCAATTCTAGGCGGAAAAAATATTAACCCATCATCTTTTCCCAAATATGTGTGAAAACTGACCATATTTTTTGAACTGAGATAGACGGATTCAAGTGGTAGTCAACCTTGGAACCTGAATTAGTTTGCCTTGGTCTGGTTAAAGTGCTACAACATGCTCTTTTATTTGTTGACAGATATAAGGGTTATTTTGACAGATTACAAATTAATTCAGTAAAACCAATGTCAGACTCGTGTAAACTGAATTTATACATTGATAAGATTCTTTTTCAAAAGTCAAATCTTTTCATCAAAATATTGTGAATCACCGTACTGTCTTTTTCTGCCTTTTCCTGTTTATTTTTTGTGAGCAATGTTCAGGGTCAATCGGGGAACTGTCGTAGAGGATTTGTTAAATCCCTCAGTACAGATAAGCTGAATTTATGTGCAATAGTGATTGCTGAAACACTCTGGGTTAATAAATAAAAATTTAGCTCCTCCATTCTCAATATGACTCCTCAAACCTATCTCCTTGTTTCAGTCGCCGTTTAACTAAGTGCTTATCAGAAATATATTTAAAGACTGCTTGATGATTACCTCTCCTCTACAGTGTATTTTATGGTCTATCAGATGTGAATTTCATAACCTTTTAAGCATTGCAGGATCAATGAAAATTAGTTTTATTTACTACTTCTGCCATGTCCCATGTCTTACCATTAATTTAATTTCATACTTTAACATTGTAGAGTGCCCTGAAAGTATCCTCATTTTGAGCAGTTTAAATGTTTTTAGCTGTTGATCAGAATCATAAAGTAACATGTTGTTGCTCAGTTTGTCAATTTTTGTGGTTTGACCCAAGTTCAAATCAAATTAGTATGTATGAGTTGAAGTGTGAAAGTGCTAAGAGGTGGGATTCCCTGTGCGACTAATTCCTAATCTCAGTGGAAATACTAAAAAGGAATGAATCCTTTGCCAACAGAAGAAAGAAAAACAAGCAAGTCACAATTGAAGTTTTTCTGTATGTTTCCCTTGTCACAGAATGGAATTATAGAAAAAAATGGAGATAAGTGAAGTCAGTTGTTTAGGTTTATCTGCTCTTCCTACTGCTTAAGTGTCTGTTCACACCACTCCCTCTTTGCTGCAGTAAAGGATACCTTATAATTGCAAAACAAAAACAGAATTACTTGGAAAAACTCAGCAGGTCTGGCAGCATCGGCGGAGAAGAAAAGAGTTGAAGTTTCGAGTCCTCATGACCCTTCCACAGAACTGAACAGGTCATGAGGACTTGAAACGTCAACTTTGTTCTTCTCCACCGATGCTGCCAGACCTGAGTTTTTCCAGGTAATTCTGTTTTTGTTTTGGATTTCCAGCGTCTGCAGTTTTTTGTTTTTATCCCTTATAATTGCAAGTGCTTTTGGGTTGGTTTCACACACCAGAGCTGAATTTTACAGTCCCCAATGGTGGGTTGGCAGACAGGGCGGGGAGTGGGATGGTGGGTGACCATGAAATTGGGCACCATGCTTTGGGCGCTGTTTCTGGTGCCTACCTGCCTGCCCTAATTTTATCAATTTTACCAGCAGTGGGGAAGTGTTGGGAGGCCCGACTGTCCGTGGGCTAGTTAAAACCCTTAACTGGTCAATTAATGGCCGCTTAAGAGCCTCCTGCCACTGGGATGTAACTGGAGAAGCCCACACCAAGGGCAGAATTTTACGAGTCGGCGAGTGGGAGCGAGGCCTGCTCGCCGACATATAAAATGACACGCGGTGATGTCGGGGGGAACTCCCGACGTCATCGCGCCCGAGTTAAATTTTCAGGAAGGCGGGAGTGCAGCAAAATCAGCTGCACACCCACCGACCTGTCAATGGCCAATTAAGCAATTAAAGGACCTGCCCGTCCAACCTTAAGGTTGGTGGGCAGGCTAGGAGCCCCGGCGGGAACTAGAAAAAACATGAAACCTCATCCACGGGTGGGATGAGGTTTCATGTAGGCTTTAAAAAATTTTAATAAAGATTGTGTAAAAAATTATGGACATGTCCCAACTCATGTGACATTGTCACATGAGGGAACATGTAAGGGAAATTTTATTTTTCTATTTTTAGCTGTTTTACATTTAGAGCCAATCTCCCTGAGGCTGCACTTTTTTGGGATTTTGGGACCCCCCCCACCCCCCCCCCCCCCCCCCCCCCCCCCCCCAACCCCCGCCCTCACAGGGAGCGCATAGCACTTCCCTGCGGACGTCACGCTGGGTGAGGCCTTAATTGGCCCGCCCACGTAAAATGGCGCCACGCCTCCGATCGGGAGCGCCGATTGGAAGCGTGCCCGTACGCGCCCGTAATTCAACTTCACCCCCAACGGGTTGGGGGGGGGGAAGGGAGTTCAGCCCCAAATGTGCAGCTGGGCAGCTTTGACTGCTTGGGCTGGTGGCCAGGCAAAGTTGGGGCAGTACCTCTGTTATGGGCTCGCTGAGCCTGTTGGGGGTACCCCAACATACTCACAACCCCAAATTTCCCCTCTTTGCAAACCCTCCCCCCGCCCATTCCACAACCCCTTGCTTAACTCACTGGCCCACCAACCTGGCCCCAGCGCCACCTACAAAACGTAGCCCCGTTTTGGGATTGGAAAAGAGCCAGGTCACCTCACCTGTCCCCCTTCTGCCAAAAGAGATGAATGGGATGAGAAGTAAGTAAACCCACTTTCTTAAAATTCCTCCTCCTCCTCCTTCAGGTACCATGCCCTAAGAGTGCATTGATAACCATGGACTTGCGTTAGATTGATCCATTATTGTGCTTGGCAAAGTATTGCAGTGGTTTGCTGCTGTCTTCTAAAGTGTGGCTGACCAGGAAACTCTCCTCTTGCCACCTGCCATCAGGCCTTCCATGGCCATGAAGTCCTGAATTTGGACTTGAACCCGGAGCTTTTGACCCAGAGATAGGGACACTACCACTGTGCCACAAGACCTGTCTGTTATAAAACAGCATACCAGAAAAAAAATTGAGATAACATGCTAATCCTACCTAATTTAAAGCAAGATTATAGGATGTTTAATTTCATTTTGCAAGCTACATATGATTTAAAACAAAAAGATCAGAACAGAATTACTGGTTCCTTTGTAGAAAGAAGCTATCATTTAGCTACATTATGTAACAGTAATTGTGAAGGCTTTGTTTCCCTCAAAATTTCTTTCTACAGAAAATCACATTACTGAGCACACAGCTGAAAGCTATATGCTACAATGGCAAAGAGGGTATCTCTCAAATTATCAGTATCTTCTGCACCTCAACAACCTGGCTGACCGCAGCTGTAATGATCTGTCCCAGTACCCCATCTTTCCTTGGATCATAGCTGATTATACTTCCTCAGAACTAGGTAACACTATCAATTATTATTTTCCAAAACCAGATGATCAATTTGTTTTTAAAATGGACATGTTTTTAATGGCGTTATGTACACTTCTGTGCAGAAATAATAGCACATCTCTAACTTCTGTTTTGAAACAGACCTGTCAAATCCTGAAATATTTCGAGACCTTAGGAAGCCAGTTGGTGCCTTAAATCAAGAGCGGCTGGATCGATTGTTGGTATGGCTTCTTTTCAAACGGATAAATCACGTTTGGTGAATTGAGCATACCTTGATAGCTTTTTGGTTGAAAGTTTCTTAATAATAATTGACTAACTGTTGATAGTTTCAGATGGTTTTAGTTAATAATATTCAGTCATTTGGCCAAATCTTGTGTGCAGCAGGGTGCTTACGTTTCTATATGTTAATAGCTTTAAAAGCAATTTAGTGGAAACTATAGTCCTCTTGACATTTCCCATCTTCATTTATTTAGTGCAGACTACTTAAAATGGTGGTGGTTAAACATAACCACCACTTGCTGTATGCATTAGATCTACAAGTGTTGAGCACAAAGTTGAAACTTCTGATTACCGTGTCACCACAAATAAATTATTCACTCCGGTTCTAGTTATTACTGACTGGGGGTCTCTTTCATCTATGCGTGCCTGATTTGATTTTAACTGTTTTACCTGTATGATGGTGAATTCTTCAGGCCCAAATCGAACTGGTGTAAACAAAAGTAATAACTTTCGATGGAGTGGCAATTAATTTGGATTGCCACTCCACTCGAAAGCTGTTACCTTGAAATCCAGCCAATCCTATCCTGTCCGACCTTCTGATTCAGGCAGGCAAGATCTGGGCAGTGCAGCGCGTTCCCAGCACCTAGCATCAAGGGCTGTGGAGTCAAAGGTAAGAAAGCTACGCCATTTTTTTTAACAACACTAGCTGTCTAAACCAGATAAGTTTAAAGGTCCAGCCAGGTTTAAAGGTCTTGTACAAGGTAAGTAGGTAGAATTGGCAGGGGTGGGGGAGTGTCGGGCCAAAGGGGATGGGCCTTGTGGGGGTTGGGGAGTGGTTGAGTCTGGTTGAACCTTGTCGTGGGGGGGCGGGGGGGGGGGGTGCCTGTCGGTGTTGGGGGGGGGATTCGAGTTTGGTCAGGCCATATGGGCAGGGGGGTGGTGCTTGAGTTGGGTCGGCCCTAATGGGGAGGGGGGTGGGGAGGGTCAGGCCTTGGGGAGTGGTGATGGGGGCGGGGAGTCCCGTGTGGGGGAAAGAGTCCCATAGAGTGGCGGGGAGACAGGGGTGAGAGTCCCATTTGGGGTGGGAATGGTTTTGCACTTGCAAGGCAATTGCCGTGCAAACCTTGGGAAATTCTAGTGGGGGTCGGGGGAGCGTTCCCCAGTGCGTCTTTGGGGTACTAATATGATGCCCTGGAGCTCGGAAATTATGGCTTATTGTTGACTGCTTGAATGCCATTCCTATTACTCTCTCGTCTATGATTGACGGTACTGTATTTTGCAGTTTTCCTCTCAGCCCTATGTTTTAATGTTTCTGACTTCAGAACAAGTAACAGTAGTATGATTTTGTTGTAGAAATTTTGAGGGGAAACAAAATCTTCGCAATTACTTCAGAATGTAACTAGATACTAGTTTCATGTGATTAACTTAAGTGAATTTGTGAGTTTATCACTTGTGATTTAATTCATAATAGTCTGTTTTGTGTATAGTTTAATATTAAAAAAGCAGTAACCACAACATAATTTGGTTTGTTCATGCTGAATAAGACCTGGTGTCCTAATCCCAAACTCCAAAAGCAAAGTGAGGCAATAAAATGTCTGCATAGCTGCTTCCTTGCAGATTTTTTTTTGCCTGATTTTAGTTTTGCTAAAGTAGTGTGTTGTCACCTTAATTGTGTCTTAGTTGTCTCTCCTAACTAACTTCCCGTCCTCCACTCTGAATAAATTTCAGCTCATCCAAAATTGTGTTTACCCTATCCTTCATCACGTCCTACTCACCCATCCCTCTATGCTCATTGACCATTATTGCCAGTCCCCTAATGCTTCACATGTAAAATTGCTATTTATATGTTTAAATCCCTTCTCGGCATCATTCCTTCCTATCTTACCTCTGTAATTTCCTTCAATCTTACAACTCAGAACTCTGCATTACTCAACTCTTTCATCTTGTGCATCTCCCACACCACAATTAATAGTTATGCCTTCCAAGCTCTGGAATCCCAACTCAATACCTCTCTATCTCTCTCTCCTCCTTCAAGACTCTCCTTAAAACCTAGCTCTGACCAAAGTCAGCCCCCCAGTGCCGCCTTTGGCTCATCTTCCAGTTTTGTTTGATTATGCTCCTGTGAAATATCTTGGGACATTTTTCTATATTAAAGGCACTATATAAATGCAAGTTGTGTTGTCAAATGGCATGAGTTAGATTCCAGTGTAGGCTAAAGTCAGCTGAAATGAATTCCTGTGTAAAATGAGTTCAGATAGTCTGCATGGTTCTAATAAATTTGAGGTCAATGCAATATTGCCCATAGATTGGTGCAAGTTGTCAATCTCACACTAACACAGCATAAAGCTGAGAAGTGCAGACATTATGCTGAGTTTGGGGCTAAGTTACATCTAAGGTACATTGTTAATGTAAAATGAACATGGCTTCATTTTATATATCACCATGCCTGTGAATACCTGCTGACAGTGTCTAAATGGTGAAATGTTCTTTTTCTCAGTATCAACATTTCCTGTTGACTTTTGCAAACATTCAAGGTGGGCGTAGGCACAATGATTTTACAAATCACATCGCCATGTTCCTACTAGTTATATCTAAATCAAATTGAGTAAGTAAGGACAAACACAGCAAATAGATTCACAATGTTCTTTCATTTTAGGCTCGCTATCGAGAAATGCCTGACCCAAAATTCATGTATGGAAGTCATTATTCTTCCCCAGGTTATGTCCTCTTCTACCTTGTGAGAGTTGGTAAGGTAACATTTTTTTTAACTACTGATTGGTTAAAAATGATCTCTGATGACGTTTATGGGTAGAAAATCAAAATGCACATAAAAGCAAATAAGCATATCTTCCATTGCAACCTGCCCACTATAATACTGTAAAATCTGTTACTGATGTTATCCTATCCATTACACCATCTGTGATTTTTTTTAAAATCAAATTGTTCATCAGGTTTCTAGGTCTTTATAAGGGCTTATATCTTCTGGCAGTGGCATTGGATTGCCTCTGCACAAAGTGAATTTCCCCGACTCTGTGCGGTCTTTCGAGTCCGGCTTTCACAGAAATATACAGCACATTGCAGCGCCTCTCTGGAAACTCCGTCAGATCACAGTAGAGTCGGGGAAGACAGGATATGCCCTCTTTTTACGGCACTAGCTGCCATATGGTAAGTTTAAAGGTGTCAGTAAGATATAATTTTCATAATGTTATTTGTAATTTATTGTAAAGTAGAGTAATAGTGGGGTTGTGACTATGTATGTGTGTGTGTCTGTGTGTGGGATTTAATTGAATTAGAGACAGCTGACCTGAAGGCTTTAATGTAAAAAGAGAAACTAAATTTGATATGATAAATAGGTAAACATGGGGGAAGTTTTAGAATGTAAGGTGTAAAGGGAATATTTGCATTTTTGAATAAACCAGACTAGCTTGAATTTAAAAGAGGGGGTGAAATGTTTCACCTAGTCAGGAGAAGTTAAGAAACAAGTGTGTTTATTTTTCCCAAAGATTACTGGCAAAATTGGTACTATGATAGATTTTTATAAATAGAGAGGTAGAACCCAAAGACATATTTGCATTCAATGGAGAAAATATGTACAAAAGGGAGAAGGCTGTGTGTAAGGGAAAGCATTCTAAGATCTAACAAGCGTGAAAAGCCTCCACCCTTTCTCCCCAAACTGCTGTCTGCAAGAACTGAAGTGAAGAAAATTCACTTTGAATTCGACTATTCAGGGTGTCATGTTACTTTGCCTGGGCCTTTTAAAATCTGTGTCTTTTTACTGTTGCCTTAGATTAACTAGGGGAGCTAGGAGCTATCATAACAGTAATTTGTAAACCTATGTATGTGCTTAAAGTCTCTTTGTTATTAATAAAGGTTTAATTTAGTTTTGTAAGTAACCTCTAAGCCTTGCTGGCCTTTTTACTGAATTCAAAGCCCCCACCGCGAAATAAATACAAATTGCAAATAGTTGTGGCAGCTGTTTAAAGTTTCACTCTGGGATTTGAGCAGCTTGTCATTTACCACCCGCTTGTCATAACAAAAGGTTCAGTTTGAATGTTAAATGAATGGATGACTGTGTGGGTAAGTGGAAAGTGGGTGGAGGCGGTAAGTAGCTGAGTGGTAATCGAGTTGGGTGGTGGTGTGTGTTGGGCCTGGTCAGGAGGGTAGTCATGAGGTTGGCAGGGGTAGGCAGGTCGGGCAGGGAGGTGTGGTCAGGATGGGAGAAAGGTCGGCAGGGGACTTGTGCTGTGGATAGTTAGGTGGTCATGGGTTGTAGTCAGTTTGGGAGGTAGTTGGGTGGTCAGGAAGTTAGTCGGGTCTGAGGGGTGGGGGTGTGGTGTAGTGGTAGCCAGGGCATCAAGGTGGTAGTTGGATCAGCTGTGGGAGGGGTGGGGGGGAAGGGGTGCGGGGGGGGATGATCAGGAAGGTGGTTAGGGTTTCGGGAGATTGATTTTGGGGTCATTTCTGTAGTTAACCAGTTGGTAGACTAGGTTTTAATCTGTCTAACGTTTCCTGGTTAACTATCCAGGTAAGTAATGCCGAACTGTCCAAAGTCTCCGACTCTAACTCAGAATCGTTGGCATTCGCGGAGATCCCTGGGAGCAGGGGAATTGTCCATTGGAAGTTGAAACTTCCAGGGCAATTCCCATGTAGGTCTGCAAGTTAGGACTTCCAGAGTCCTGGATGCATATCTTCGGTTGTACATTGGTGCAATATTTTTAAAGAGTGACCTAAAAACATTTTTTTTATGATGGCATTAAACCTCTGATCAAATTGTAGCTTGTAAATATGTAATCTATTGAATGCTATGCAGAAGAGAATTGTTATTGAGTAAGCAGCTCCAAATTTATCACATTTTTATTTACTATTTACCATCCTAACCCTTCACCAAATTCAACTGCAGCTGTGAACATACTGCCAGTTCATCATGTTAGGAAATAAGAGATAGTTCAAGTAAGTTATATTTGTATTTGTGGGTGTTAGGAATGAGTTTTAGTTTTACAGTTTAAGTTTGATTTATATTTCTGTATCTGTGTGTTAAGAAAGGTCAAATGGAGTTTTAGTTCCACTTTTAAAGGCTGCTTGCATTTCTAATGAGAGGTTTATGACCCCTGTAAAGAAAAAGTAAGCACACGAGTAGAAAGAATAATGCTGTTGCCTAGCATCAGCGGGGCCAGATAGGCAGGTTCCTCCCACAGACATACACAAACAGCTTAAGAAACAGCAGTTTAAAATTCAGTTGAAGTCAGGACTCCAGAGAGACTGGACACTGGGAGAGGGAACTGCAGATTTCCCAAAAGAACATAAAGATCCCAAGCGAAGAGAAAACCCAAAAATCCAGGAAAGTGAAAGCGGGGAATGTCCAAAGGAGTCCCTGTAGTGAAAGGAAGTAAAGGAATCTGGGAAAAGGTCCTGTTAAGTGAAGTTAAGAGTGAGGGGCAGAGAGTAAGACACCAAGTTTCAGATTTAAAGTGAGAATAGCTTGCAAGAAACAAGGTTCAAAGAGCGAACTGTGAAGGTCTGTAATTCTTTGCTATGGCATGTGAAGTAGCGGTGTACTGTTAAGGCTGAGTTGGTGAGAGAGAGTGCATGGAAGACAGCTTGAATGCATGTGGTGACCCAGGGAAGAGGAACATCAGAAGGAGAGTTCGGAACCCGAGAGGTGAACCCTTGTGAAAGGTGTCTGAGAGAAAGCGTCGGTTTGGGAGAAGATTCCAAGGTGAGGTTTTGGAGAGTGGAGATTGGAAACCCTCCTGTCACGGATGGAATTCCGTGTATCTGGTTGGCTCAAGTTGTTACAAACACATGGAGGGGGTTGAGGAGAGATCCATGGCATCTGGTTGAGGTGGCATCTGTCACTTGAGGTCAGAGTGTGGTGTGTCTGACCACAGGGTGCCATAAGTTTACATGGACTGGGTACTTGCTGTGCACATTAAAGTATAAGATAGCTTTTGTGACTTGTGTTCCCCTTACAAATCTGTATATATCTGTAATGATATAGTTGTGGGTGAAAGAGTATTGTAATATAGTTCATCAGCTGATTCCTGTGACTATGTTCAGTAGCTACTATTTAAACAAACAAATAAAAGTTAGGATCTATCAGGTTGGTTCCACTCTGGGATCAGGCTTCTACAGGGGTAATCTCAGATAGGGATCATAAGAATCAGGCAACTACAATGGAAAAAAAAAAGAGTATTCAAAAGTGTGTTCCAATGCTGCAATCTTGACATGACCAATGTGGCACTATAAAGTTGCACCACCTGCATATAGGTCGCTAAAGCCAAACAGTTCAGAACGTGAAAGGGCGAAAAGCAAGGTAAAGATTAAAACAATTTTTAAATTACATATTGCCATCGGATGCTTTTTCTGACCTTTATTCTTCCATTATTTTATGTGGCACTTGTTAGTAATAAATTTAAAGATAAATATTATAAATGTGTGTTCCCAGCTAAGAGCCTTGATAACTGGTCGTCAATTTGGGCTTTTGTGCCTATGCTTCCCCACTGCACGTTTTTTTTATCAACTAAAATTAATAAATGAAAAGTAATTGGACATGTGTGGTTTCATGTTATATGCCCCTTATATCACTTTAATGTCTTTTTAACGTGCTTAGGTGTTGCATGTTAAGTGTATTTTTTAAAATTATCTTTTTTGCTGAAGGAGTTAAAATGAATTAATTTGTAAGTTAAATGTTAAACTGCAAATTCTGGAGATCTGAAATATAAACTGAGAATGCAGGCAATACACAAACTGCACAAAATATTAACTGGCGCTTATTCTTTACAGATGCAGACAGACTTTTATTTTTGCGGCATTTCCTGTTTCTAAATTGTAGGATTATATATGTGGACACTATTTTCAGAAAAGTGTCTTTTTTTTTCTTTTTCAGCCCCTGAATATATGTTGTGTTTACAAAATGGAAAATTTGACAATGCAGATAGAATGTTCAACAGGTTAGTATTAATACCTTTGGGACAATCTGATGCCTCATTAAAAATATTTGTGTGTTTGTATGTGGATATTTATATTTCTAGTAAATATCTATGCTATGTTTAGTTTTGCAGAGACCTGGAGAAATTGTTTAGAAGGTGCAACAGATTTCAAAGAGGTAGGAGATGAATGTTATATTTATTCTTGTGTCATCCGTGGAATAAAGTATCAGAATTACCAATTGTTCTGCTAATCATTTTTTCACTTTCTAGTTGATCCCAGAGTTTTATGGCACAAATTCCAGCTTCATTGTGAACAGTTTGAAGTTGGACCTTGGGAAGAGGCAGGGAGGCAAGATGGTAGACTCTGTGGAACTTCCACCATGGGCTTCAGGTACATAGACTTGGTAGAGATTTTTAAGTTGTTCTTTCTATATTCTATATTCCATGTTTGGAGGTACTTTGCATATTTCAGCACTCAATTCTTTATTTATGTTCACATATCTGGGCATTAAAGGATTTATTCCCTAAAAACTACAGCAGGTGTTGTTTAATTGATCAAAAGCTTCCTTCTAACAGAAATGCGAATCATGTAAATCTACATTCAGAATCATAGAATTGTACTGCACAGAAGAAGGCCATTTGGCCCAATGTGCTTATGCCAGCTCTTTGAAAGATTTATCCAGTTACTCTCACTCCTCTATTCTTTCCCAGGCCATAGCAATTTTTCCATTTTAGAGACCCTTGGTCAATCTTTTCCCTTACCAGTAATGCCTACATCCCATGAACGATAAAAAAGATGAGAGTAGAGAATAGTAAAGGAATTGGAAGCAAATATAAAATAATTACCTGTCATTAAATAAAATAATTACCTGTCATTACCTAATTACCACTGTCATCAACAGTGCTATCAAGTGGCACTCGCTTAGCAATAATCTGCTCACTGATGCCCAGTTTGGATTCTGCCAGGGCCACTTAGCTCCTGACCTCATTACAGCTTTGGTTCAAACTTGGACCAAAGAGCTGAACTCCCAAGGTGAGGTGAGAGTGACTGCCCTTGATATCAAGGCAACATTTGACCGAGTGTAGCATCAAGGTGCCCTAGCAAAACTGGAGTCAAAGGGAATCAGGGGGAAAACTCTCCATTGGTTGGAGTCATGCCTAGCACAAAGGAAAATGGTTGTGGTTGTTGGAGGTCAGTCCTCTCAGCTGCAGGGTATCACTTGAGGCGTTCCTCAGGGTAGTGCCCTCAGCCCAACCATCTTCAACTGCTTCAGTCTTCCTTCCATCATAAGGTCAGAAATGGGGATGGCTAGGCACTTGGTGGCACGCCGGTCAAGTTATCAGCTTTGCTGCTTGTTCACAGTGGCTCATCGGTCTAGTTCCTTCGCTCTGAGCCAACCCGAACAACCCTTGACCCCACCTGAACCGCCCGACCTCTGCCCCCATAGATTAGTGCTATTTTTATACCTGTGTCTTTTTTCTGTGATTTCCAGTTGTTTGCTACTGCATTCATGTCAAATAGGCCAGCAAATACCCCCATGGGTAGCACTGCAAAAAGGAAGCACAATAGCCAAGAAAGTGGAATGACTGTAGAAATGAGATAGAAGTGCTGGTATAGATGAGTCTGGGACTGTGATGGGGTGAAGGCGGGGGGTAGAAATGATTATGATTGGGTGATGCTGAAGATGGAGGCTGATGAGGTCCCGACAGCTGTGGCTGGATGGTGAGGTTGAGGTTGGAAAGGGTTAAGTGGATGTGGGGCTGATGGCCAGCAAGGTTTTAATGTAATATTGGGAGGAACACTCCTACTCACCAAAAGAAAAAATGGTGTTTGAATTCATATAAATAAAGTAGACCTCTGGTACTTGGAAATTAAAAGTTCTTCATTGCATAATTAATGAATTTATTCCAGGTTTATTGCAATGATCAGTGTTTATAATGAAATGAATAGCCAGCCATCTACACAGCCTTGTGTTAATAAAATGCTGTGTTTTTCTATCTTCTCTTAATATATTGCTCAGACAATTGGCATGCTCCTACTGCTTTAACATATTCCACAACTACATGCCCTGAAGCTTGTACAATATGATATGCAGTGTCAATTGTTTTAAGGGTGCTTTTACAATCAACTTGTTGGTCTGAGACTGGTGTCTGAAGATTGGTTCTTAGCCAGGTAGTACCTATTTACATTGCTTAGGTTCTTGTCGGAAACTTAACCCTACCCTCTTAGTAGCTAAGACGTGTGAATGGATGCCCACATACAGAGAGCATGCTTCCAGCAATTAAAACTTTAAGTGTATAAAGAGAAAGGGAGGGAGCAATGTCTACACACTTAATGTTGAACTTGAGGTAAAATTAGTTTAACAAGTGCCCAATAAATCCACAAAAATCTTCTAAGCAGTTTGTAAACACTCCTTGCTCACTTGGAGTGAGACTAATGCTCAATCAAATCACTCCTTGCGTTACTCCAGGACAATGTTGGTTCTTGACACCAGGGTCGAGGCAATGCCTCATATTGTGTCGCTCGTGAAGCGCTAAGGAGGCTTTGCATCAGTCTACCAATGTCCTCTATGTGGTGCTCTGCCAGAATAAGGGCGCATGTAATAATACCACAAAATGCAACTTAGTACTGATTTTTGTGTTAGAATTTTTAATTACAGCATTAGTCATTGATGACATTGAATGAGATAATAGTGAAATGAGATAGAGGCACTTTAGGGTAGGTGTTTTTTAAAAAGTCATTGAAAAATTAACAAAATTTGAACTGTTCGGCCAATTTGAAAACTAACACAATTTTTTGAGGGAGCATGTTAAACATACTACTTTGTCTGTTGTGTAGAAATACTATTTGCACTACTGTGTTAATGTGGCTAAGCAAGAGTTAAAGTTCATTGTGTCTTTTAGGCCCTGATGATTTCCTCCAGAAGAACAGAGATGCTTTAGAGAGCCAGTATGTTTCGGAACATCTGCATGAGTGGATCGATCTAGTATTTGGTTACAAGCAAAAAGGGAGTGAAGCTATTGCAGCCTACAATGGTATGATTTTCCTTGCATTGTTAGAGGAATACCAAATTTTGAAAAATAAATCCTGTTAAATTGTGACTCATTGTAATAAGGAATTTTGGTAAAGTAAAAATAGCATATTTAAGTGTAAATGTTTGTTTCCCCATGCCACTAAATAATTTCAGTGATTGAAATGTAAAGCTGAAGTTAGAAGTATAAAATGTGTTTTACCTTCCTTTCAGAATTATTACTAAATAAAAAGCTTAGCGTTCAGCGGAAGTAGAAATTGTAGAGACTGAATAGAAAGGCACAATCTTCATATCTGCTCCCCACAAACTTTGATGCACTGATCAGATATAGGGTATTATTATTGTCTTACCAACCTGTTTGATGGTAAGCCTCCATATAATGTCTGGACCATGTTTTATGAAGACATCAGTAGGCTCAGTCCACAGTGTTGGAGCTGGTTAAGTATAGGGAACAGGATAGAAGGGCTAATGGTTGGTAATGATTTTATTTACATTTACATCACCTTTACATCTATCTTTTCTTTCTTTACTTCTTCCATTACTACCCCTGTCCTATTACTATTCCTGTCCCTTTATGGCTTGTACCATCAACCCTTCTGTCATTTAATCTGTCTGCCTTCCACCATATGACAAGGAAGTTCTTTCCTCCATTTCCACTTTGTTCTATTTCTGTACTTGCTTAAAACTGTTAAACTTGTTACCTCTAGTGTATTCTGGTTTTGATGAAAGGGCATCAACTTGAAACATTGGCTTTGTTTCTTTCTCCATTGATGCTGCCTTACCTGCTGAATATTTCCAGCATTTCCTGTTTTTATTTAGGAGAGGAAGGATTGTGTGGAGCATCTGGGAGTGTCAGCTCAAATGTCATTGACATAAGTGAGTTCCATCCTGAGGTCCAGCTATAGAGAGAGCACAACTCCACAATTTGGAGCATTTTCTCCATTTTAACAAGAATTACTAGCAAGCTACATTATTTTCAATTAAAGAATGATTTATAAATATGTAAGTTGTTGATTTATTAAAGATGAATAATTTACCTTTTATCAATCCATACAACATTTCGATCACAATTCAGGAAGAAACTAATGAATACCAATTTGTGCATCAGGTGTGCCAAAACTAATTATGATGTATATGTTAAATTTTTTAGGCTCCATCAGATATTTCTGTCCTGCTCAATGCCAAAGATCACTCGCTCAAGCAAACCCTTGTTCTCTACAAAGTGTGACTTTATATCTGGTCATGTAGCATTGCCCTGGATCTAAATGAAAACTTTATCAAAATTAGCTCTCTGAATTAAAATGAACCCTCTTTTGACATCCTGGTCTTTGAAGAATAAACATGCTAGTAGACCATGTGAGCTATGCTAAAACTATGGTCAAGCTTATTGAAAATTTTTTTTAAAAAAGAAAATCAACAGAGCCCAATTTCACTTGTTCATAGCTCTTTGAGTGCAAAAATAACAGAAGACACCATACGTTGCTCACTTCCTCAGGATTGCTGAATGCTAGTATGTAATGTAAACTTATTTTTCTAATCACTACATAGCCTTCAGCCTGTCTAAATTGGCCCAAAAAATATAACATACAGAAAATTTTAAAGACTTCTATTTGGTCACTCCTCAGCCTTTTGTTCATTCTTTCCTAATGGGAATAAAACCACAGTTGTGGTGTCATCCCTGCAGATCTTTTTGCACCTTCTCCAGTGCCTCTGGATCCTATCTATACTCTTCCTCTTGGGCAGTCCCACGGGATCAAGGGATGATTTGCTTCCAATCCAGTTCGATGGATTCTGAGATGGCTGATAAGTCCAGTGTAGACTCTGCCACATGCAGAGCAGGTGGTGCTTGGAAGGTTACTTAGATGAGTTGTTTCAAGGTTTGTGCACTTGTTTTGACACCTAGACTTCGCCTTTGCTTGTTCCCAGTGAAGTCTCTGGAACTAACGATCTGTCTTCAGACCGACAGATTGACAACGTTTAGTAATGCTAATCTTTTTAGTACATCTCTATTCCTGTCCTGTCCATAACGGCTCTCTCCTTTTAGTGTAACCTTCCTTGTGAAAACAGATGCAAAGTACAATAAAATCTCAATGAGTTGAATCCCAGCAGACTCACCTCCAAATCCATGTTAAGCAGAGCTTTGTAATAACCGAAGAGGCCCACATGGCTGTATCTCTATGTAACTCAAAATGTCTACAAACGTGGTCTGTGTCAAAAACGACAGATTCAAATAGCAAATGAATACATACTAAAACAGTAAACGTGTGAAAAAATTTTTATTTAATTTGTTCATACCTTACAAGAATCTGACCTTGCAAATGAATGCCACTTTGCATTGAGAAAAAGCTGGGAGTTAGCTCTGGAAAAACTCTGTAATCTTTTTCTGCTCAACTGCTATTTTTTGGATGCATGCAACACAGCCATGTTGTCAGTGCAATCAAACATGTTTTTGTGCTGCATTGTGATATTTCAAAGCATCTCTATGGCTTTTATAGCATCGGATAGGGAAACAGATGGGTGAGTGGCCAGGAATTCATTGGACTCTTTAGGAACATCAGCCTCCTTGTGCTCCTTGGTTGAAGAACATCCTGCATCTATGATGATGTTGTCTCCCAGCTCTGTTGTGCATCGTCCATCTCCCCATGAGTTTCCATGATTGTCTCTGCTGGAATTTCCATGTTGGCCTTCCGCAGCCGAGCAAACGGTGCCTCGTCATCGGTTGGTTGGCCTCAGTCTGCTCCTCCTTGTTCTTGCTGTCTTGTGTAGTCGTAACGTGTTTGAACCCAATGTGGCGGAAGAAGTTGGCAGGTGTGGCTTCTGTCACCATCTTCCACGCTGTTTTGCCGTGTACACAACCTCTGGTAGAGTGGATTGTACTCCTTCTATCAATGATCTCAATAATCAGAAAGATCAGCTGTCGCTAATGGGCTTTCAAATTCCTAATCATCCTTGATCCATTGGCTGGAGTTTGGCCATGGTGTTGGGAAGCAAGAACATGAACTTGATGCTCTTGAGGCCAGCAATGTCGTGGTGCGCAGGGTAGTTGCCTGTATTGATGACAATCTTCCTTTTCTTTCATTGGTATGTTTTGTCAACTTTCCTGATCCATGCCTCAAAAATGCTGGAGGTCATCTGGGTGGTTTTGTTAGTGCCTTACTGCGTGTAGTTTCTTGACATTTGTGAAACAACATGGTTTCTTGCACTTTGATATCACAAGAAGCTGCAGCTTTTCAGTGCCATTCATGTTAGCCCAGACCATAGCAGTGTCACGTTCCTTGCTCTGTTTTTCCACTATTACATATTTCATCTTTAAACATCAAAGAACAGCCTGACAAAAGAAGATAAAACATTCCAGTTTCATCAGTGTTAAAAATGTCTTCTTGTTCAAGACGTGGGCAAATTCATTTTGGAGTCAATCAAGTGTCATTGCTGTCGTAACCTCACTGCTTACTGCCACGGAAGATGATCCCATACCTTAGAACCATAGAACACTACACAGAAAAACAGGCCATTTGGCCCCTCTAGTCTGTGCCAAAATATTATTCCGCTAGTCCCATTGACCTGCACCCAGTCCATAACCCTCCAGACCTCTCCCATCCATGTATCTATCCAATTTCTTCTTAAAACTTAAGAGTGAGCCCCCATTTACCACGCCAGATGGCAGCTCGTTCCACACTCCCACCACTCTCTGAGTGAAGAAGTTCCCCCTAATGTTCCCCTTTCACCTCAAAGCCATGTCCTCTTGTGTTTATCTCTCCTAATCTAAGTGGAAAGAGCCTAGTTGCATTTACTCTGTCTATACCCTCATAATTTTGTAAATTATCTTGAATCCATCCAGCCATCTGTCGCTGCTGGTGAACTCCATGTAGCTCAGCTTCTTTGCCAGGGCAACTCCCCTTTTCTGCAAGATTGGACTGGAGATGGGAATGTTCTCAGCACGGGCTGCTTTGAACCATGTTAGCAGAGCTTCTTCAAAGTTGGAAGCCTCTTGCTGGACAGAATGCCTGTTTGTTGAAGTGTTCCGAAATGTTCCCCTTGTGTTTCATAATGGTGGACAAACTTGATGGTAGAATCTCCTGCTCCTTTACAGTGTCCACTTTCAGCTTCATGCCATCGTTTTCCACTTGCTGTATCAACTTCACCTTTTCTCCAATTGACAACACTTTTAACTTTCAGATTTAACCACACTCACAGGTTTTAGGAGATCTCAACGTCAAATGATGTCTTATCCAATGCTCCATGGTTTTGTTCTGTTATGTGGTGTAACTCCACCCTGGTTGACAGGGTCATGTGACAAGTTTGGACAAATGCAGCTAATCCTGAGTTACCAGTGCAGAACTTTGGTTTATTGTGGGCATCGTTCTGTGGAATTTGCTATTCTGTCAGTGGGAATGGTTGATGATTTTGACAGAACTGGAATTTTGTGTCATCCGAGTTTGACATATTGCAATTTCAATGTACTCATCTCACTCTAGTGAAGATTTTCCCTTTAGGTCCTCAATAAGCTTAACTTTTTTGCTAGCAAGTATTTACACTGTACATCTTTCACAGGACATTACAGAATATTTTACACAAAATTGGATCATTTATAAGTTTAATCTGTTGGACCTACACTTGATCAGCTCCAAACAATATTTATCCTGCTGAGAAAACATGCTCAGCTGCCTTCTGATCTGTCAGTTCCTTTTACAAGTAGTATACTTGCATTGAATCATACTTTTTTTCCTAAATTATAGAAAAGGTTACATTTTTGAGACTTTCTGTGAACTGCTTCCAATGCAAGTATATCCCTTAAGTAAAGAGACCAAAACTATACACGATATAGGTGCAGTCTCACCAATTCCCTGTACCATGGTAACAAGGCTTCCCTACTTTTATATGCCATCCCCCTTGCAAGAAAAGCCAACATTTCATTCGCCTTCCTAATTTATTGTAACTGCATGCTTTTTTTTGTGATTCATGTACAACACCCAGATCCTTCTATACTGTGTCTCCATTTAAATAATATTTAAATAATAATATTCTGCTTTTCTATTCCCCCCACCCAAGTGGACAACCTCACATTTTCCCACTTTGTACTCCATCTGCCATTTTTTGCCCATCACTTAGTCTATCTACATCACTTTGCAGGCTTTTTATATCCTCTCAATTTGCTTTCCCACCTATCTTTGTATCATCAGCAAATTTAGCTACAATACAATCTGTACCTCCATCCAATTCATTAATATTAGATCCTAAATAGCTGAGGCCCCAGCACTGATCCCTTGTGCACGCCACTAGCTACAGTTTGCCAACCTGAGAATGATACAGTTATCCTGACTCTGTTTTCTTGCTGCATATTGTGCTGCATGGGACTGGAGGAACTAAGCCTAAGTGTGTTTCCTTGAGTGAGAGAGGAAAAGGAAAAAAAAGAATTGAGGGATTATGGAGTTCCGAAAGCATTGGACTTTATAAAGCCTTTTGAAAATTAAGTGGGGGCTGTAAAGGCAGAGGGACATCAGGAAGCTTAAGGCTGGCAGAAATCCCTAAGGTACAATGCCAACTACAAGGGAGGATGAAACAACAGTGGAAATTGCTTAGCTTCACTTTTTAGCACAGCATGATTTTTTTATTACACAGCAAGACTGTGATTTGGAATTCTTGAGGCTGAAACCCAGAAGAGAATACATATTCCTTTAAGGTTCCTATTTAAATGTTTTTTGTAAGTCATAGTCATCAATTCTGGTATAAAAAGAAAATTGTGGTGTTAATGTCCACTAAGAACTTACATTAATAATTTCACTTTGTTACAGTGTTTCATCCTTTGACTTATGAAGGAGGAGTTGATTGGGGCAGGTAATGAATATTATCAATTTTGCTTGCCTCTTGGAAACCCAATTTAGATAACTTTGTAGAAGTCGCAATACATCAGAATGAAGGATGCAATTTTAAATGATTAGCGCCGTGCATGAACTGTTTTGAGCCAATATGGAAATAAAATGCTATTGTCTTCATAGTAGCTTTCATTGAGTAGTTGCAAATGCAGCACTTGGATTAGTTTTGAGCCAATATGGAAATAAAATGCTATTGTCTTCATAGTAGCTTTCATTGAGTAGTTGCAAATGCAGCACTTGGATTAGTTCAATACTCACATTTGCAATATTTGCCCTCAGCATTGAGGATCCAAATCAGAAGATAGCAATGCTAACCCAGATCCTGGAATTTGGACAGACACCAAAACAGTTGTTCACTAGCCCACATCCTCAAAGGATAATGCCAAAGTTTCAGAGCCTTTCCAGAGGATGCAGCCGAAGTACTTCCATCACAGAGTTGCCTCCAGGTAAAGGTGCAGATATATGAACTGCGATTTTGGCTGTTTTCTATTAGTAATGAACAAATCAGTGATCCCCAGAGGTCTGGCGTTAATATGATGGGGTAATTTTAATTTTTTAATTTCACATTTATTTCAGTGCTTTGCCACCAATTTCAGTCTTAGGTTTGATTGCAAAGCAGTAAAGTAAATTAACTGGTAATGTGCCCTTTGATTTCTTCATTGTATGGTTGTCTTGATTTCCCCTAAATTTATCAATGCCATTTGCTTCAGCCACTCCTTGTGGTAGCAAGTTCCACATTCTTACTAGTCTTTGGGTAAATAAGTTTCTCCTGAGCTCCTGATTGAATTTATTGGGGACTGCCTTATATTTATGGCCCCTAGTTTTGGTTGTATTCCCAAGAGGAAACATCTCTACACCTACCTTATCAAACCCTTCATAATCATAAAGATCTCCATTACATTACTGCCTCAGTATTGATATCATCTTTGTAAGTCTTTTTTGCGCCTTCTCCAGTCCCTCCATGACCTGGGTTTTGTGGTTTTGGAATTCTTGAGGCTGAAACCCAGAAGAGAATACACATTCCTTTAAGGTTCCTATTTAAATGTTTTTTTGTAAGTCACAGTCATCAATTCTGGTATAAAAAGAAAATTGTGGTGTTAATGTCCACTAAGAACTTACATTAATAATTTCACTTTGTTACAGTGATTTCCCCTAAATTTATCAATGCCATTTGCTTCAGCCACTCCTTGTGGTAGCAAGTTCCACATTCTTACTAGTCTTTGGGTAAATAAGTTTCTCCTGAGCTCCTGATTGAATTTATTGGGGACTGCCTTATATTTACGGCCCCTAGTTTTGGTAGCATTCGCCACTCACGTTGAAAAAAGCTGTACACAAAGACCTAGTGGTCTCTGCAATGTTATTTTATCTTTCTTGAATTAGTTTGAATCTGACACCAAGTCAAAGAGATCTTCAGGCATCCACTAACAGTGATGCCAAAAAGCAGGATAAGCTGCCAATCGCACTGAAGAATTTTCAGACAGCAAACCTGGAAGTAAAATCCACTGATCATCTTATAAATAGAATAATGAAAAATAAAGATTGGGACATTGTTATGACACAGCAGTTGGTAAAGGCTAAGTTATTTAAAAACTGAGGGAAACTTTAAACAACTATCATAACTTATGTTTTCAATTATATGTTTGAAATGCAACTCTGAATTCAGAAATGAAACCACCAAGCCTCCAGAGGTTTTTCCTCCCCCTCTCTCTCTCTTTTCCTAGAGACGGAGGATGAACTGGTAGATTTGTGAGAAGAGCTGATAGCTGCCAGTATGGTGTACCTCTGCGAGTATACCATCTGGCTCACAAGCTTTGTTAGTTTGACACCACCACTGTGCTAAATTAGAGATTTCAAACAGATCCAGCAACTCAAGACTGGATATCCATGAGGCAGCAGCAGAATTGTACTTGACCAAAATCTGTAACCTCATGGCCCAGCATATCCCCCACTCTACCATTACCATGCCAGGGGATCGAACCTGGTTCAATGAAGAGTGCAGGAGGGCATGCCAGGAGCAGCACTAGGCATACCTAAAAATGAGGTGTCACCCTAGTGAAGCAACACACAACTACTTGCATGCCAAACAGCATAAGCAGCAAGTGATAGAAAGAGCTGGAGGATTCCACAAAGGAGCAGATCTAAGCTGTACAGCCCTGCCACATCCAGTCGTGAATGGTGTTGGCAATTAAATAACTCACTGAAGGAGGAGGCTCCACAAATACCCCATCCTCAATGATGATGGAGCCCAACATACCAGTGGAAAAGATAAGGCTGACGCATTTGCAACAATCTTCAGCCAGAAGTGATGAACAGTTGATCCATCTTGGCCTCCTCCGGAGGTCCCCAGCATTACAGATGCCAGTCTTCAGCCATTTCGATTCACTGCATGTGATATCAAGAAACTGCTGAATGCACTGAATATTGCAAAGGCTATGGGCCCTGACAATATTCCGGCAATAGTACTGACATCAGTGTGTACCATCTACAAGATACACTGCAGGAACTCGGCAAGCCTCCTCCTAAAACAGCACCTTCCAAGCCCACGACCAGAACTACTACCATCTAGAAGGACAAAGGCAGCAGCTCCATGGGAACATCACCACCTGGAAGTTCCTCCCCAAGCCACTCAACCTGACTTAGAAATATATTGCCGTTCCTTCACTGTCACTGGGTGAAAATCCTGGAACTCCTTCCTAACAGCACTTTGGGTGCACCTACACCACATGGACTGCAGCGGTTCAAGAAGGCTGCTTACCACCACCTTCTCAAGGGCAATTAGGAATGGACAATAAATGCTGGCCTGGCTAGCAGTGCCCACATCCCATTATTGAATTAATAGAAATTCCTGCCCTGGATTCTTGAGATGGTTAATGTTTCATCCATTAATAAATTTAACAGGTTTCAGGGTCCCTTTGTCCTTGCAGACGTCTAGTCTCCATTGGTCAAATCTCGACCGTGAAATGTAAAGGATGTTGGTGTATTTCCTTGGAATTTGATTTCTGCAGTCATGAGGGCATTAATGCCTCTTTAGAGATCACTAGGTACCTACTGTTTTTTGAAGGCTAAAATTCCTTTTGCAAGAGTTGTAGTTAGTCAGGCTTCAGTCCATGTAAAGCCATTGTCCATTTAAAAAAAAAGTTTTATAAAGTAGCCAGGATGATCTAGCTATATATATATATATATATATATATATATATATACATTGCTTTATGTCTATTGGACATGACAGATCAAAGATAGGATCTTAGGTGCTTCTCAATCCTCTTGTCAAGCTAAGATTTTTTTAAATTCAAATTGAATTATGTGTTGCTTTAAGTATCAATATGAAACAGTACACCACTTTCTCGTTGGATGCTGGAGTTCCCTATGCTGCAGTAACCAATTTTCTGTATTGCAGTTTCTTCCTGTGAAGATTCCTCATTTGAAGATTTGACAGAAGAAAGCATTAAGCTAGCATGGAGCAATATCAACAAACTGAGTATAGTTCACCAGCAAAAGATTCACAAGGAGTAAGTTGTATGTGTTGATTCCGTACAACTGAGTGACTAATAACCTAGTACGGATAAGGTTATTAACATATCTGCTGATGTAAATATATTATAGTTGGATTGTAGTTAAACTGGAATGTTCAACTGGTATTGTTGTGGCTTCTGATTGTCTTTGGATTTTATCTTGGCTCCCTTTTTACAATTAGGGCAGTGACTGGGATTGCTGTAGCGAGCAATGGAACTTCAGTCTTTACAACTTCTCAAGGTAATTTACTAAACTTCTGAGTGTTGATCACCTGTAACTAGGAAAACTAGCCATGTTTTCTCCCTACAGCTTGATACTAGGTTATAAATTTAGATGAGATGAAGTAAAACTAAATTTTTAGAAGCCTTTGTTTAGTGTATGACAAAGACCCTGCGGTGTCTAATTTTCTATATCTGCAGTCAGACTGAATCCTGACTAGCTACAACTCTCGCAAAATGAATTTCTAGCCTTCAGAAAACAGTAGGGACCTCATATCTCTAAAATGGCATTAATGGCCCCACGACTGCAAAAATCAAATTCCAAGGAAATGCACAAATTCTCTCCATTAAGTTACCAGTAATATTCTTGGTTATACTATAAGATTTTTTAAAAATATTGTTTAGCAGTCTGTGTTGCTGACCAGCATAGTATTCCATTTTTATAGTATTCTTTTGTTTTTGTTTGCATTCTGTAATGTCTGTATATCTTCCGATTCCAAACCTATTAATTTATATTTTACTTTCTTTTAATTCAAAACACAGATTCAACACTAAAAATGTTTTCCAAGGAAAAAAAATTGTTACAACGGAGCATGTCCTTTTCAAATATGGTGAGATCTGGCGCTGCAGAAAAAGAATAATAGTCAAATAAAGAATCCCCAAATGGAGTTCATTGCTCCTGAGGGTAAAGTAACAGATAATTTTAAACCAAACAAAGTACATGTTTTTGTCAAGATCTACTCCAGAGGCTTAGCGGAAAACTACACTTGCAGGGTACCACTGAGACATTCTAACCTGGAGCATGCCAAATCTGATGTATTCACGGTGTGCTGAGGTAGCTGGTCTCAGCACAGTGCTGATGGTGCAATAATTAATCTGTGTTTCTGGGTAAGGCAAGGTACAAATCGGTGAAGATTTTGCTATTAGTAACTTTCTGGTAAGCTGCTGAAAGTGCATGTGTGGCCATCGAATGACGGCAAGATTGAGCTTGACAGTAATGTCCTATAAGAGGGAATAACTATTGATGTTCATCATGTAGGCTTCCAATTGAAGAATGGCTTCTGTGATAAATAGAGGACAATGAGAAGCTATAGTTTAATCCTTCACGACAGGTGGGGAAAATCAGCAAAACAACCGGAGGATATTAAATATATTTTAATCCATAATCATCTCCCGGTTTTCACTGTTTTAAATTATGTGGATTCCCATCTATTTCAAGTCTGGTCATTCTCTGTTTGGATTCTTATCAGTGCTTCATGGTGTAAAATCAATAATAATATGTTTCTGTGCTTTTGAGGGGTGAAAGATCTTTATTAACATTTTGTCTTGTGCTAATTTAAAGTGGAAGTGTCACTAAGAGGGCCTATGTAAAAATGGTTACAAAATGTAATATCATTAAATAAACAACATCAGTAATTTCTGCAGGGCTTCCTCCATCTGTTACTGTAATTTCAGGAGATTGATGGAAATCCCACAGAAATGGCATAAGCCTTGATTTATGCTTTTCCTCCAGGTTTTCAACCAAGTGTCTGCCGTAGTTACAGCATGAGATTGCTGTGTTACGTTTGCCCTCATATATTGAATTCATTGGTCTGTGAACAGTCTGCCAAACTGATCCTTCAATCTTTTATTAGGCCCTGTCATCTTGTTTGTTACTGGAGGATACGACTGTTCTGTGTTCATCGTGGGATAATAATGTGTATGTATCAAATTGTTTAACAAATGTTGCTAATAATGGAAACGTGCTCAAAAAATATTGCACAATGTATTCAGGAGGGATAGGGAATATGGTACTAGTGATCAAGGATAATATTACTGTTCTATAGAGGGACAATATGTTAGAGGCTTGAAAAACTGAATCTATTTGGCTAGAGTTAAGGAGCAGAAAAGGAGTTGTTACATTGCTGTGTGTTTAGTATAGGTCCACGAAAGTGAGAAGGAAATGGACAGAAAATCTATAGACAAATTTCAGAGAGTTGTTAAAATAATAGAGTAATGATGCTAGGTGACTCCAATTACCCTAAGAGAAACTGGGGAAGAAATAATGCAAGGGCCTAGGATGGTGAAGAATTACCATGTGTGTACAAGGGAACTTTCTTAATTAGTATGTATCTAACTTGATGAAGAAAACAATATTGGACATATTTCTGAGGAATGTGGCTCTAATGGAGTCAGTTTCAGTTGGAGAGCATCTGGATAATAGTGATCATAATGTAATTAGATTTAAAGTAGTCAGTCACTGAGTCATTATGGGAGAGAAGGAGGCCATTCAGCCCATTGAGTCCATGCCGGCTCTCTGTAGAGCAGTCTAGCCCATCCCATTTTCCCACTCCATGCCTTAGCCCTGCAAGTTTAGTTCCTTAAAATGCCTATCCAATTTTGTTATGAAATTATTGATCCTCTCCGATTCCACCATCCTTGTAGGTCGTTCCTTCCAGGTCATTACTTCTCACTGTGTAAATAAGTTATTCCTCACATCTCCCCTTCATCTGTTGCCCAGAACCTTAAATCTGTGTTCCCTAGTCGTTGCATGATCAGCTAATAGGAGCAGATGTTCTTTGTCCACCTTATCTGAATTTGTCATAATCTTATGCACTTCTACAAAATTTCCCCTCAAACCTTTCCTCCATGGAGAACAACCCCAGCTTCTTCAAGCTAACCATCTAGCTAAAATCCCTCATCTCATAGAACGGTGACAACAGGGGGATGTTAGACCGAGCATGCCCGTGCCAGATCTCCAATAGCAACTCGACTGGCTCACTCTCCTGCTTTCCCTGTAGTCCTGAAAATCTTTTCTCTTATAATTATCAAATTTCCTTTGAAAGCCATAATTGTTTCTGCATTTGCCACACACAGAAACACATTCCAGATCCTAACCACTCGATGCATAAAAGATTTTTTCCTCCCGTCACTGCTAGGTCTTTTTGCATTCACTTTAAATGGTGTATTCTCTGGTCCTCAACCCTTTCTCCAATGGGAAGTTTCCCTCCATCTTCTGTGTCAAACCCCTTGTGATTTGGATCAGCTCCATTAACTCTCTTTTCTAAGTAGAGCAACCCCAGTTTCTCCAGTCGATCTTTATAAGTGAGGCCCCTCATCCTTGGAAGGGTTCTTGTAAGTTTTTTCTACACTCTTACCAAACCTTTGCATGCTTCTTAAAGTGTGATGCCCAGATTTGGGCACAATACTCCAGTTCAAGCTGAGCCTATGTTTTAAAAAGGCTCGTCATAACTTTCATGGTTTTGTACTCTATCTCTCCATTTATAAAGCCCAAGATGTTTCTTTCTGACTGGAGAAAAGTTTGCAGTGCATTCCACATGGGTCTATATTAGGACCATTGTTAGTCTTATATATAAACGAAATAGACTTAGGTGTAGGGAGTAGACCTTTGAAGTTTGCAGGTGGAGATATCCAAAATTTTGAAGTGTTTTGGTAAAACAAGTAGAGAGGTTCTGTTTCCTCTGGCAAGTTGGTAACACGAGGTCATAGATTTAAAGTAATTGGCAAAAGGGCTGGAGGGGAAAGTTATGAGAGATGTGGAACTATATCAGATAGCTCTTTCAAAGAGCTGGCACAGGTATGACAAGCCAAATGGCTTCCTTCTGTGGTATAAGATTCTATGATTCAAGTATGTTTAGTCGGCACATCAGTATTTTAGACAGTCTTTGATATTTTTCTGGATTCGTTGTTACAGATATTTTTACTCAGTAGCTTATGGACGAAGACAAGATACACTCATGGGTCACGATGATGCTGTTAGCAAGATCTGTTGGTACAAAGACCACTTATATACTTCTTCTTGGGATTCTACAGTCAAGGTTAGTGCTGCTGTTCATAAGTGATAGCTGATCTTTTGTGGCATTGCAGATGGGAAGTCCAGACAAGTGTTGTTTTCTGATGATGTGTGATTAGAGGAAAGGGAATAACTGGACCAGAGTATATAAATATAATGCAGATGTTGTAATTACAGTTCTCATACTTTGGTAGGAGATATCTCATTGCCAACAGATTGAGTAATTCTGGTAATGCAGCATTCCTTTAGGACTGCACTGGGACATTGGCCTCAGATTATGTGCTCAAGTTTTGCAGTGGACTTGAATCCACAACCAATTAAGTCAAACTAGCACTTCAAAAAAAAAACAGAAAAATGATATATGTGAGGTCAAGTTAATGTTAGATGCTGTGCATCCCTTAGTCCAAAGGAGTAAAACTCTGTTGAAGTGATTTCAAAGTTTGAGTTGGCTGCTAAACATTATATGAGGGAAAGTTAGTTGAGTCATTGATGACTAATGTCTGTTCCAACTTTAAGAAAACTGTGAAATACTCTATTTTTGACCCATTTACTGACATAGAAACAAAAGTTGTCATGAAATTTCTGACCAAGGGATTAAACCTCAAAAATAAATCTGTGTCTTTCAATAAAGACATACATTCTAGCATTTGCAGTTTTCTATTCTAATCCCATTACTCTGGATGGACCTTGAAACTAACCCCAAAGATGAATGGGCACCATTTAACCTACTGGAAGTTTCCACTTGAAATACCCTTTTCACTGAAACATTTATTCACCAGTAAGATTGTGTATATTTCGAAAGAGTGTGAAGGTGAGAATCTCCTAGCAGCAGGGAACCACAAATATATTTTCCTGAATAGAATCTCTTGTGCTTTGGAAAAAAAAAATGAAAGCCCTGTTCTTTCACTGAAATATGATAACAGAAGCCTATACCAGTGTTCACTCCCCTGTTTTCCTCCTCCTCCAAGCCTGCAGTGATCAGATCCCTGTAAGCTTTCCAGCACGCAGGGAGCATTATTAGCAGCATCAGTTATAGGTCATTTAACCTTGAATGCAGTTGTCTATTTGTATTTGTCATTTGACTTACGAAACAATTTGCACAGATATCCTGCTGTCCATAGACTATTGGAAAATGGCACATAGAGCAGTAGCAACAATTGAGTATTTATAGAAAATAAGTTTACACTTGCAGTCTCTGCATTAATAAAATGCAAAAATCAATAAAAAGATTCCTTTTCACAAGTTTTTTTAAGAACTTTGATAAGTTTGAAATGAAGTTTAAGTTTTATTTTAACAATAATAAACTTTGGTTTCATTATTTTCGTTGTACTTCAATATCTGTTGACCAGGATTTGCTATAGGTATAGGTACATTCATCAAATTGTCTTCACTTTTGATGATACTGGCATCCAGTTTGAAAACTTGAAAATATTTTATGGATCCTTCCTAGTGATTAACACCCATGACAATTATTAGCTTCCACATCATGGGGAAAGAATTGGTTAGCCAATAAGCAGATTCCTGCTGTGTATCCAGTGGGAACCTACCAGAAGGGCTGCAAACTTTGCTGATGTGCTTGGTCTCAAACTTGCCTTGCAGTTTCCTGTGATATTTTTTAGGCGCTCCTGCCTGCCCAAACAAGGCCACCACTCAAAAGGGTGGCACACCTCTGACTTCCAGCTCCTCTTTCTCGGACTCACATGGAGCTAATGCATGTTGGAGGCTGGTAAATGAATTAAGCAGAGGTGTATTGGCCTCTTGAGTGACTGACACCTTTTAAGGATAGGGGAGGGCAGGTCAGTATTGTAACCTGGACCCTGAAAAAAAGATAAATCGTAAGATGAACAAAGTGGCCTCCTTGCTTGGCACCATAAACTAGCATTTCAAAAGATGCCTTGACACTCATTCCTAACGCCCACCCCATTTGTATCCTGCAGGCTGGCAGCTGCCCTCCAGATGAACCCCTAATAGCACAGGCCCCTGCCTACCCGATACAAATAGGCTGATTCCACTATTGACCCCCACGTAATCTGGAATTCTCTAAAAGCAAAGCTTGCCCCAAACTCAGCAAAACAACAGTAACAGCAATTATTTGCATTTATATATTGCCTTTGGCCCGAATATTGGCGTCGGCGTGCAGGGGCGGGCCCGACACGCTGAAGCGCAAAATGACATGCGATGACGGGCGTGCATCCCAATGCCATGATGCGTCATTTAGACATTTCATGCTCCCCGAACTGTCAAAGACATTTTAAGGCTACTGGGAAAGTAATTGAGCTAATTAACAGCACTGCCCGTCCAACCTTAAGGTTGGCGGGCAGACAAGGAGCCCAAGTGGCCTTTGCGTTTTTCCAGAAACCTCATCCACGGGTGGGATGAGGTTTTCTGAAGGTTTAATAAAATCAATAAATTTTTGTTACATTGACATACATGTCACAGCTCATGTGACACTGTCACATGAGGGGACATGTCTAAATAATTTTCTGCTTTATTGAAAAAAAAACACAAAAATCTCCCTGAGGCACGGAGCTGCCTCAGGGACATTAAGTACATATTGAAATTTTTCAATAAAGCGAAAAATTATTTAGACATGTCCCCACTCGCCCTCCTCCCTCCGCCCACACAGATAGCGCTGAGCCCACGTAAAATGGCGGCATGCAGCCGATCGCGGGCAGTGATCGGCTCTGCGCCCGCTCCATGGCACTGAATGTAATAGTACTGACAATACCTGGGAAAATTGCTTACATGTAATGAATAATCTTCAAATCTACTTCCTCTAAGCCTGTTCCAGTATCTCACTGAGCAGCCTAAAAATACTGTGTTTGAGCAATATCCTGTGTTGTTTTCCACTTGCATGCATAATTTGGGCATGTGCACAAAATGAATAATAGAATTTTGCTGATGCTAAGCTAGGAGGCACAGCAAGATGTTTGGAAGTATACAGGAAGATGAGGTCATATAAGGCAGACTCGAAGATTGGAATCTTCCATTCTGGAGCCTAAGTTCAATGGTGGGCACAAGCGAGAGTGATTTCTGCTGGCGACCAGGACTGCTGGCCACGTGCTGTCTTGCACTGTTCAGTTTATTATATATGCATCCACAAGGAGCATGGTGAATCTTGCAGCAAGGGCGGGCAGGAAGTCGCCATCCCCTCCCTACCTCATGAGCGTCAAAGGTCCGGGTGCCATATTAAATGGAAACACGTGCAGCCTGCACTATTCCTTCCATCTTTGCCCAGCCACTGCTCCACTCTTTCCTGCTAACCCTTCCTTTCTTCCTTGGTCATCCTTCACGTACCTTGCACTGTCACCACTCGGTCTCAAGCACAGGCTGGCATTTACAGATGCCCCCCCAAAGAGGATAATGCATTGACAACCCACCATTAATCATGGAAGGAATCAGCGTCGCCAGGTGTGCATCAATTATATACAGTTGTGAATGTGAACATTCTCATTTCTCACTGGTGGGGAACTTAATTTCGAGGGGGATCTTACTTCTGGCGAGCTGCACTTTTAAGGAGCAGGCATGACATGCTTTTGCATGCAAAAGGGCTTCTCGACACGGTTCGTCAGGAATCTTGACCCGCCTATAAAGTCCTGAACGCATAATTGCTAAAGTTCATCCCGCCATCAGGAAACTGATTTTAGTCCTCACGCCAAATTAAGTTCCCCTGTTCACCAAACTTCCCACTGCTGGCAGGCCTGGGAGATTCTGCCCTGTGACTGTGGTGCATTGTCCCTCCTCCATCATTTCTTCCCCATTGTACAGCTTGGTTCCACTGTTGCTTACCCATTCTTAGCAAAAGCACATCCAGCAAAGCTTCTCTTTTGACCCCAGCACCATTACATTTGGAGTACCCCAGGGATCCATTTTTGATCACTTACTGTTACAATTGGTGACACTGCCTTGGACACAGGGGTAACTTTCACATCTTCAACACCCAGCTCTACCTTGCCACTGCTTTGGCGTTGGCAGACTAATGTTCTCAATCTTGGATGAGCTGCATTTCCTCTGGTTAAATATCAGGAAAACTAAAGCCATTGTCTTTCACTCGCACAACTCTGTAGCTTTGCCTTTGATTCCATTCTCTACTTTGGCCACGGTCTCTGGCTGAAACAAATTATTTTAAATCTATGTGTCATTGTATTCTGAACTGCATTTTCAACTGGAGATATCCTCTCATCTTCTGTCGAAGGGTCATGAGGACTCGAAACGTCAACTCTTTTCTTCTCCGTCGATGCTGCCAGACCTGCTGAGTTTTTCCAGGTAATTCTGTTTTTGTTCTCATCACAATGACTGGCTATCATCACCTCTAAGTTTGTCTGCCTCTACCCTCACCTCAGAAATCTGTCAATGAAACATTCCCAATGCATTTGTCACTGTTTACCTTGATGTTTCCAATCTCTCCTGGCTGGCCTCTAATCCTGTCACCTCTGTAAATTCCAGTTTATCCAGCATTGCCCTGCTCAGCCTCACACCTCTCCTCACTGATCTCAGGTGAATGAGTTTTCAAAGAAGAGCAGGAGAGTTATCCTCAGCATCCTGGCCAATATTTATCCCTCAGTCAACATCACAAAAAAAACAGATTATCTGGTCATTATCACATGTGGCTGTTTACTGTGTGCAGATTGGCTGCTGTGTTTCCTACATTACAATAGTGACTACAGTTCAAAAGTATCTAATTAGTTTAGGGATGTCCAGTGGTTGTGAAAAGCACTACATAAATGCAAGTCTTTTTTTCTATTAAATTGGCTTCCAGTCCTTCAGAATCTCAATTTTCTATATTGCAATCCTCATGTTTAAATCCTTTCATGGTATTGTTCTTCCCTATCTGCGTGGTGCCCAGCCCTACAAACCACCTCCTCATGTCTCCCACAAGCCCCAAACTCCCCCTTCCTCTGACTTGAGCTTCCTGCACATCCTCTCTCTTCACTCCCTACAGCTCCCTGGAATTTCCATCCTAAATCCTTCCTGTACTACCCTACTTAAAACCCACCCTTTGTCCGGACTATTGGTCAGTCCTCATAATATCTCCTTTAGTTTGGAATCCAGTTTTTTTGATTGAGCCTCTGAAGTGCCTTGAGGCACTTTTCTTTATTAAAGGCATTATATAAATGCCAGTTGTTATTATTTAAACCAGGATTCAAGCAGAGTCCAAAATAATATGTCAGCAGTGAATTGTGATGTCTGTGTATAATGAAAGTCATCTGTGATTGCATCATGACTCCTTTTGGAGCTACCAACATACTTAGGAATGTGCTTTATCACAGTTCTGTTGAAAATTGCTCTTTCTGCATTGAAACAATGTTTCTATTTTGGCCAATGCAAACCACTTTGCCCTGTGTCTAATATGATACATTTCTCAATTTGCCCACTTTGTTAACTGAATACTTCATGGCTCCTATTGGTTTATTGTGCTCATGCAATAAATGGCCCTGTCAGGAAAGAGGACGAATGTGACTTTCTCATAAGTACTATTTTCAGGCCCATTAAATGCTTAACCTAATATCTCAATAGTACCCATGAGATATTCTTTTGTGCCTATATAAGAGAGGTCACAATTGTTTGGAGATGAAATTATTTGCTTTGTTTAAAAAAACGTAGGTCTCTTTCCAGTACTGAAGGTTCTTTTTTTTTTAATTTAGGGAAATGATCTACTCATCTATAAACATACTTAATTTCTAACCCTGAACAATCAAGTTTCAGTAGCTGAATAAAATTAACTTTTACCTTTGGTCGGCTATAGGTCTGGAGATGTGCCTCTGCTGATCTCTCTAGCTCGAGAAAGAATAGTTGTGAACTAAAGGCTGAGTTGGAACATGATGCAGGTGTAAGTACACACCCTTTCAAGTAGCTTGTTATCTATGTGTTCATATGACAACTCAGTGGTCAAAATGTTTCTATTTGATGTGATCCATCTTGGTGAAAGGGAAAAGAGCTTTCTCAATTAAAGGAATGTGAACAAAATACCAAATTTGTGTAGAATTCATCCAAATAGAAATTGGGAGCAGGACAACTTGCAGCTTGGGACAAAAAGGAATTAATAATGAAAGAAAGACTTGTATTCATATTCCATCTTATCACATTGCAGAAACATATTGAAGCACCTTGAGGCATTGAATTGTTTTAGCTGTTGTTTAGGCTAAAGCAGGAACCGTATTATGCACAGCAAAACCAATGAGGTAAATGTGAAGTTCATCTGTTTGTGGTGGTATTATTGTAAGCAGTGTAGATAGAAGTTGTAAATTGAAAAAGCCATGTTGATAGATTAAATGTTACAAATACAAGGTTTTATAAGATGATTATGTTTTGGACTGTCTCTTTAATTCAGGTTAAAATGGAGGCGTGAAGAGGGTTATGTGATTTGCTATGGGGTCCAGGTGTACACAGCATTAAAATGTCAGGATCAGGCGCAGAAGAAAATAATCAAAGAGGCTAATGGAATGCCGGCCTTTATACCTACAGGACCAGAAAACATGGGGGTAGATGTCCTGTTTCAACTATGCAAATCCCTGATTAGACCAAGCCTTGGAATATCGTGAGCAGTTCTAGGCACCGCCTGTCAGGAAGGATATATTGACTTTGGAGGGCATGCTGTGTGGGGAGTCTACCAGGTATGCCAGGGCACCCCCCTCTCCCACCCTTCTCCCCAGTGGCTTCCTGGGAAGGAGCCTTATTTCCTTGGGGGTTCCATGCCCCATGGATGGGCCCTCCACTGGTAGTGGTCATCCCTGCAGCTCCAATGCTGCCGTTGGAAGATTCAACCCTCAGCTCACTGGGGTCTGCCTGCTTGGCTCTAGCGTGTTCATTCTCTCCAGCATGGAGGTACTCTCACGTCTTTCAACCTCAGCAGTGACTACCTCTTATCGATGGAGCTGCCGGCCCACTGATTGGGGTGGCAGTGCTGTTGGCAGCCTCTTACTTAGTCTATTCCTGTGCCTATGCTTTTATATAATTGAGGAAAGAATATTGTCCAGGAAACTGAGAAATCTGTGCTTCAACACGTGCCAGATGTCCACTCCAAGCTACAGCGACAGACCAATAATCCTTGATTATCTTATCTGAAGGATAATAAAATCTGTCACTAGAAAAGTTCTTCATTTGGTGTGTCAGCCAAAGTTGTGGTCAAGCCCTGAAATAGTCTATATAACTATAACCTACTGTCTCGGGCAAGCAACTGACTCAGGCTGGTACAAAACTAATAACAAATTAGACAAATTTATTAGATTGTTTTGTAATGTATATCGTATCACATAATAACAAAATATTTCTCCTTAAATTAGTCGTTACATTAAGGAAATTACACCGCTATGATCGCTAAATAGTAATAGTTCTGCCACATATTCTCCTTTTATTTAAAAAAAAATCTCTCACCTCCTGCACCCACATGTACAATCTTTCTCTTCCAATTTATTCTTTTGCACTTCACTGGCTTTTATCCTGCTGCCTATTTTAGATGAAAAACGCCAGCTGAAGGACCACAGTGCTTTTAAGGTTGGCAAGTTCAGAAGCTAAGTTAAGGAATAGTGATTATACACACCAAATCTGACTTTTAAGAGCATCTACATTGTAATTAGAAGGGAATATGTAGGGAGTTTCATAACTGAGGTCCTGAGAAGGAGTGTGTTCAACATCATGTGACAAGTCCTGATTTCAACAGAGAGAAGGAAGTATATGTAGAGTGCTATATTGGCAAAATGTCAGAGAAGACACTTCAGGGGCAGACTGAAGCAAGAAGTTTACAATGCAGAGAAGGGATAGAAAGCTGGAAATGAGAAAAGGCTCACCTATCATATCAAAGCTTTTCTTGTGTATCCAGTCCTGGAAAAAGAAGAAATGCTGAATAGTCTAGTCACCTTAAGAAGAGCATGCTAATAAATAATTTGCTGCGTTATTTTGATTCTTGGCAACTCATTAGTGCAACATGGATGCCAAGGGAAGGTGATAGGGACTCAGCATCAAAAAGTAAAATCCCAAACTCGGAAGTCAGCTCGTGTATGGTAAATTATAAATTCTTTCAGATTTAGATACAAAGCTCTATTCTCCTGGCAAATAATATGTTTATTTTAAAGTAAAACCTATTAAATGAACCTATATAACCAGTGCTCTGCAAATATTCAAAAAACATTGTTTCATTTTGTGGTGCCAGACAGACTTTGGAATTGGGTAAGTATGTTTGAAGTAGCTGTCAGGCCTTGCCTGCTGGAGAGTTTCGTTTCGTGCGTGTTGCATGAAGGAAAATTCTGGGCTCATGCTGTTTAGGATGAAAGTAACTTAGTTTGGATTTTTCTTTGACAGGTAAATACAATCAGCCTGAATCCTATAGGCACAATGCTTGTTTCAGGAAACAAGGAAGGGACTGTTAGTATTTGGGACCTCACCACCTTAACTGTTTTACATCAAATCCATTGTCATTTGGGTGCCATCAATGATGTTGCATTCAGCCCTGGTATGTTTCAGGCTTAAAAGTATTTTTATCAAATATAAACCTCATTACATAGTCTTAAATTGTGGAATGCTTTTCAAGTGCATGATGGTTTGCTTTAATTGTCAAGTGTATAAACAAATCCTTGTCATACTATTAAGGTGGTGCCTCGCTAAGCCTTCTAAATTATGATTGCTGTAATTTATATTATTAAATAATTTCACGGAACACAGCTGCATTTGACTGCCACACTCATAACAATATGTTTATTTTTAAACATGCAACTTGACCCTATGTTGAGCTAATGAAAAAACAGTTATAAAGTTTATTGTCTAACTGAACATTTCAGTAAATCCTGATAGATGGCCAAACTTATGTATGACTTAATTGCAGATAGTCATCATGTTCTCAGTGCAGGAGAAGACTGTTGTCTGAAAGTTATCGATGTACAGACAGGGATGTTGATCTCCTCTTTGCCTACAGATCAGCAACAAAGGTAACAATTCTTACAGTAACATAGAGTATGGCATTTATATGAAAAATAAATAGAAAGGTCACATCCCATAATAAATGGAATAAGGCAATATAATTTAAGTTGAAGTTTATATTTTGCCATAGAAATAAACTTGGGAGGTTTTTTTAAAAAATACAAAACTCTATTTACAGGTGTTTTTGCTGGGATGGAAACACTGTTCTTTCAGGCAGCCAGTCTGGTGAACTTTTAGTATGGGATCTGATGGCTGCAAAAATTACTGAAAGGATTCTTGCACATTCAGGTATGACCTCAGCATTGTTTTCCTATACTTGCTTAGCCAAAATGTGTCACTTTTCCTTGTTGTATTACATGAACTATCTGAAGTCATCTAAATGTTTGTATTACTACATTTTATAACTCCCTTCCTCAGTGCCTAATTATTTCCCTTCTATAATCTGTACTGGGGTCCTCATTTGAAAAAAGGCCTTCCTGCTTTGGAATTGACCAACTTATGAAGCCTCATCATCCAAGTATCACAACTTATATTTTTAAGTTCTGTTTTGATAACAAAGTTTATGATGATGGAATGGGAGTAGCTCCAAAGAAATTACCAGCCTTTGCAATTGGGCAAGGTCCAAATCTAAATAAAATATCAACACCACACTGGGTCAGAAAGATTTTTCTAACATAGTAGACTATCATCGTTGCCTGTGGGATTAATTTTCTTTCAAGAGTACAAGACATGAGCAGCTCAAAATCTTTTTTGTATGCTTGAAGAGAAACATTAGATTCCTCCCTGATCCTGAGGTCTTCCAGCTCTTAAGCATAATATCTCTGTCATTAGATGCTGTGGAAAATTACGTAGGTAGGAATATTTGCTACAAAGTTCTCAGAGAAAACTGTTACCAATTCTGAACTCACTAGGTATTTGATCTATAAATGATTTGGGGTAGTATTTGTCTATCTGGTACTCATAACTCTAAGCAGGGTGCCCTGTTTCATAGCTTGTGTCTTCCTGAGCACCAATTGAAGTAGTTAAGACTGGTTTTTCAGAACTTAGAGAACATATTGAAAGTGCAAGAATATTTTCCTAGAAAAAAATCACAGAACCATCCCTTAATGGTCCACGTAAGATGGACAATTTCTTAGGCAGCAAGCCACTGATCCATAAGATAAAATAACCTTGCTTTAGTGGATAGATTCTTTCATGCACTTGTGTTTAAGCAGCCCAAAATAGGAAAATAATTGGCTAATTTTCATGGACTGTTTGCCATAAAGGCCAGAAGTGACAGCTGGTTGCCCTTTCAGGGCTAACTGCCCTTTTACAAAAAAAATAATTGTGATGTTGGTGTTGCTGGCGGGACCTAGTTGCACAAAGAAGGCAGCTATGAGCTCACTGCTTGAGCTGCTGCAGTTCATGAGGTGAAAATAACGATTTGATAAGTTGCATGTTTGACGGCCAGTTGACTGGGCAGCTAAGAGTGAATCATGTTTGTGTAAGATAGAAATCACGTACAGACCAAGATGCCAGTGGGTAAGCACAACAGATTTCCCATGGCCTTCTTCCTCTCTTGATCACAGACAAGGCTTTACCTTGGTCCTTATGTTGTATCCTTTGCCAGCCACACCTCCCTACCCTCTTCCATCCCCATTTCCATCCAGATCTGCCGTGAGAAGGAAATAAAGTCCTGCAAATAGCTTACAGCTGCATTTTCAATCTTCCAATTGCTTAGCCCCCCATTCACAATACCTCTGATTTGCTGTTGACATGCTTATTACTGCTGTTGGTCTTGTCTGTAGCAAAATCTTTGCTGTTTCCCATCCTGTTCATTCCTCTGGTATGTCTCTCATATTCACTTCCTCATTTATAATGGGAGACGTGATCTTATCTGGTTTGCATTTTCCTCAGCCATTCAATCACCAGATCCGGCTGAACTATATCAAACTCTAGCATGTTCGGCCTCTTCTTCCAAAGCCATTCATTCCTCAAGGGGTTATCCTGAAAAGTGAGGATGACTGTGACTTCTTTTCTCCATTACTAACTGTCTTCTTAAACCCTTCCATTCTTTCCCCTCATCTCTCACAAGAAGGAACTCATGCACGTCTTTGTTACCAAGAGACACCATGGGAAGGATTTTCTGCTCAGCATGCGGGTGCGCACCCGACAAACCCGAGCGTGAAATAGCACACGATGACATCGAGTGAGTGCCCCGACGTCATCGTGAACTCGCGCAATATTTCAGTCAGCACGTGCGAGAGTTGGCAGCACGCCCGCCGACAATTAGGCCTATCAAGGTCATTAATCAATTAATTTACGTGCATTTTTGCGGTTATGGTTGGCGGGCGGGCGAATTGGCCAAGCGGCCTTTGGATTTGTGAGGAAACCTTATCCACGGGCTGGATGAGGTTTTCGTAATTAAATTTTTTAAAATAAAATTTTGGGACTGAATTTTTCAAATATACATGTTGAGGTGAGTGAATTGGCCATATTGACATTTTTTCCAGAATTTTAAAAACTTTATTCATTGGTTTAAAATGCTTCAGCTCCCTGAGGTAGCTCTCTGCCTTCAGGGAGCTTTCATTGTGCGCTTCTCCACGCATGCGCAGACTTCGGCACTTGCCCACCTGCCGCCCCCACCCCGGCAGCGCTGAGCTTCTCAACCTGTTAATGGGCCTGCTAGCATGAAATCGCAGATGACAGACCATTTCCTGGCTGCTCCCGGGCCCGCAAACCCTGCCCATCTGTTTAACTGCTTAATTTAGCAGTAAGGAAGGCAAATGGTATGTTGGCCATCATCACAAGGGGATTTGAGTACAGCAGTAAAGATAACTTCCTGCATTTGTATAGAGCCTTGGTGAGACCTCACTTGGAGTATTATGTATGGTTTTGGTCCCCTTATCTAAGGAGGGATATACTTGCCATAGAGGGAATGCATCAGAGGTTCACCAGGTTAATCCTTAGGATGGCGTGATTGCCTTATGAGGAGGGATTGGGGAGACAGGGTCTGTATTCCCTAGAGTTTCGAAGAACAAGGGTGACCTCATTGAAACTTACAAAATTCTAACAAGGCATGACAGGGTGGATGTAGATGAGATGTTTCCCCTGGCTGTTGAATCCCAAAACCAGGGGACATAATCTCAGAATAAGGGGCAGGCCTATTCCTGTTCCTATGCATCTCTCCTTTCCATTGCTCACCAAGCTATGCCTCGCCCTGGGTCTCTATCCCAGCCTGCAATCCATCTTTTTTTAGTTCCTCCTTCAGTCATCCTCGTGATCTCTCAAAGCTCATTTCATTTAAGAGACACATGTCATATTCCCTACCCCATTTCTCTCGGACACTGTCCAATGTCCTAGAGTAACAGATACCTTCCCTAAATAGTACTAATCAAGAGAAGTTGTTGTTTACTTGCTGGTGTGTGATTCCACAGGCACTGATCACTCTCTGAATCCTTTGACCATTAATCATATGTGAATCTTAATGGTTAGTGTCAGTTGTGAAATAGAGGAAGTTCCAAAATATGGTGTCTCATAAATAAAACACTGTCCAGATCTCTGTATTCAACTAGACCTGCAGGGATGAGAAATTTCTGCTGTTTGGTGGAATTCTGACTTTTGGATAATGGAATTCCACCCTTTTAGTTTTTTCTTGACCTCTGCTCCTAATCTCCAAAATGGCCAAAACCAGGAAGAGAGAGCTCAGCCCAGAAAATCTACATCAATTACGAAGCTGGGAAAAGGCCCTGGGGGTGCTGCCACACAGCCTCGTGACACCCGGACCTGAGCAGTCTTCACCCATCCCACCGGTAGGATGCATTCTTCTGTTGGCTACTTGGTGGGACGGTGGGGCTCAGCAGGTGGGTTGGGGAAAGGAGATAAGAGAGCAGCAGTGCCCAAATCTCAGCTGTTGTAGTGAATTGGCACTAGTTTCCAGTCATTGTAACCTGGCTATAAAATGACCTGTGGAGCCCCAGGACGGCTCGATGTTGGTGTAAGGATGTTGGAATGGCCAGGTGAGTGAGTGGAGGGGAAATGAGGAAGAGGCTTGGGATTCGAGTACAGGGATGTCTTGCTGCAATTGTACAGGGCCTTGGTGAGACCACGCCTGGAATATTGTGTGCAGTTTTGGTCTCCTTATCTGAGGAAGGAGTTACTTGCTATAGAGAGAGTGCAGCGAAGGTTTACCCGACTGATTCCTGGGATGGCGGGACTGACGTATGAGGAGAGATTGAATCAATTAGGATTATATTCGCCGGAGTTCAGAAGAATGAGGAGATCTCATAAAAGCCTACAAAATTCTTAACAGGACTAGACAGGGTAGATGCAGGAAGGATGTCGCCAATGGTGGGGGAGTCTAGAACCAGGGGTCACAGTCTGAGGATACGGGGTAGACCATTTAAGACTGAGATGAGGAGAAATTTCTTCACCCAGAGAGTGGTGAGCATATGGAATTCACTACCACAGAAAGTATTTGAGGCCAAAACATTGTATGCTTTCAAGAAAGAGTTGGATTTGGCTCTTGGGGCGAAAGGGATCAAAGGGTATGGGGAGAAAGCAGGAGCAAGCTATTGAGTTGGTTGATCAGCCATATGGCCTACGCCTAGTTTCTATGTTTCTATCAGCAGCATGAGAATAAGAGGGGTGTGTATGTGTGTGTGTCTGTCTGTGTGTGTGTGGAGCGAGGCTGATTACAGTGTGTGAGAGGGGTGGTAGGCGGAGAGGGTCTTCATTAAGTCTTCTGTCACCAGCGAATACTGAGAGCTTGGCTGAAACATACTTGATATAAAATAATATGTTTGCAAACTACTTTAAAAACACTGATTTTCATCTTTATGTGTTTTATTTATATGTTGATATGCAAACTTTAATAATTATATACTGTCACAAAAGTCTTAATCACGGAATGGTTCATCTTCAAGAACTAAACATTCTGGAAGAACTTGGGTTTTTAAAAGACACTGACCCTTGAAGAGTTAAGGCAAGGACTCTTGTGGCTGCTGTTCCTGGAAAAGACAGCATTTTACAAGAAAAGTAGTAAAAGTTTTAGAGTCATCAAGGTCTACAGCACAGAAAAAGGCCCTTCAACCCATTGGGTCTGCGCAGGCCGAACAAGTAGCTAACTATTCTAATCCCAATTTCCGGCACTAGGCCTATAGCCTTGTATGCCATGGCATCGCAAGTGCACTTCCAAATATTTCTTAAATGTTATGAGTTTCTGCCTCTACCACCCTTTCAGGCAGTGAGCTCCAGACTCCCACCACCCTCTGGGTGAAAAAATTCTTCCTCACATCCCCTCTAAACCTCCTGCCCCTTACCTTAAATCTATGCCCCTGGTTATTGATCCCTCCACCAATGGGAAAAGTTCCTTCCTGTCTATCCTATTTATGCCCCTCATAATTTTATACACCTCAATCATGTCCCCACTCAATCTCCTCTCAATTAACCCCTGCCTATCCAATCTCTCCTCATAACTAAAACTCTCCAGCCCAGGCAACATCCTGGTAAATCTCCTCTGCACTCTCTAGTGCAATCACATCCATCCTATAATGCAGCTTCCAGAACTGCACACAGTACTCTAGCTGTGGCTTAACTAGCGTTATATATTTCCAGCATAACCTCCCTGCTCCTATATTCTGTGTCTCGGCTATTAAAGACAAGTATCCCGTATGCCTTCTTAACCACCTTATCTACCTGTCCCGCTTCTTTAAGGGACCAATGGACATGCACACCAAATTCCCTCTGATCCTCGGTACTTCCCAGGGTCCTACCGTTCATCATGTATTCCTGTGCCTTGTTTGTCCTGCCCAAGTGCATCACCTCTTCAAAGAAGTATTTTTTTCAAAGAAGCTGGAAGACACTTGACCTCGGTGAACTGTTTACAAAAGGGTCACATGGTGATTTATGGCTTTGAAAACAACACCATGTTTGGAAAACTGGGTTTTTTAAAAAGCTGGTAAAGTTTTGCTGGAAAGAAGGATCAACTGCTTGGATAAAGAAGACAACAGCTCCTTAAAAGTCCAGGGACTATGATGTTATTGCTATTACAGAGATTTGGTTGAAGGATGGATAGAATTGGCAGATAAACATTCCAGGATTTAGATGTTTCAGGCAGGATAGAGAGGGATGTAGAGGAGGTGGGGGAAGTTGTGCTGCTGGTTAAGGAGAATATCACAGCTGTATGACAGGAGGACACCTGGGAGGGCTCATGCAGCGAGGCAATATGAGTAGAGCTCCAGAATAGGAAGGGTGCAGTCACAATGTTGGGGGTTTACTATAGGCTTCCCAATTGCCGGCGGGAGGTTGAGGAACAGTTATGTAGGCAGATTTTGGAAAGATGTAAAAGCAATAGGGTTGTTGTGGGTGATTTTAACTTTCCCTATATTGACTGGAATCACTTAGTGCTAGGGGTTTGGATGGTGCAGAATTTGTAAGGTGCGTCCAGGAGGGCTTCCTGAGACAATATGTAGATATTCCAAATAGGGAAGGGACAATACTGGACCTGGTATTAGGGAATAAACCTGGCCAGGTGGTCGAAGTTTCAGTAGGGGAGCATTTCGAGAAAAGTGACCATAATTTAGTAAGTTTCAAGGTACTGGTGGATAAGGATAACAGGAGTCCTCGGGTTAAGGTGCTTAATTGGGAGAAGGCTAATTATAACAATATTAGGCAGGAACTGAAGAATCTAGACTGGAGGCGGATGTTTGAGGGCAAATCAACAACTGACATGGGGGGGCTTTCAAACGTCAGTTGATAAGAATTCAGGACTGGCATGTTCCTGCTAGGATGAAGGATAAGTATGGCAAGTTTCAGGAACCATGGATAATGAAGGATATTGTGAGATTAGTCAAAAAGAAAAGGAAAGCATTCATAAGGGCTAGAAGGCTGGGAAGAGATGAAGCCCGTGGAGAATATAAAGAAAGTAGGAAGAAACTTAAGCAAGGAGTCAGGAGGGCTAAAAGGGGTCATGAAAAGTCATGGCAACCAGGATTAAGGAAAATCCCAAGGCCTTTTATACAAATGTGAAAAGCAAGAGGGTAGCCAGGGAAAGGGAAGGCCCAGTCAGGGTCAGAGGTGGGAGTCTGTGTTTGGAGCCAGAAGAAATGGGAGACATACTAAATGAATACTTCTCATCAGTATTCACCAAAGAGAAGGACTTAGCGGTCAGTTTGTCTAGGGAAGAGTGTGTAGATAGCCTGGATCATGTTGAGATAAAAAAAGAGATGTTAGGCGTCTTGAATAATATTAAGGTGGATAAGTCCCCAGGGCCAGATTGGATCTACCCCAGAGTACTGAGGGAGGCAAGGGAGGAGATTGCTGGGACCTTGACAGGAATCTTTGTATCCTCACTGGCTAGGGGTGAGGTCCCAGAGGACTGGAGAATAGCCAGTGTTGTTCCATTGTTTCAGAAGGTATCAGGGATAATCCAGGAAATTACAGGCCTTACGTCAGTGGTAGGGAAATTATTGGAGAAGATTCTTCTTGACAGGATATACTACCATTTGGAAGCAAATGGGCGTATTAGTGAGAGGCAGCATGGTTTTGTGAAAGGGAGGTCGTGTTTCACTAACTTGGTCGAGTTTTTCAAGGAAATTACAATGGAAGGGCAGTGGATTTATCTATATGGATTTTAGTAAGGTCTATGACAAGGTCCCTCATGGCAGACTGGTACAGAAGGTAAAGTTGCACAGGATCAGGGGTGAGCTGGCAAGATGGATACAGAATTGGCTTGGTCATAGAAGACAGAATAGCAGTAGAAGAGTGCGTTTCTGAATGGAGAACTGTGACTAGTGGTGTTCTGCAGGAATCAGTGCTGGGAACATTGCTGTTTGTAGAATATATAAATGATTTGGAGAAAAATGTAACTGGGCTAATTAGTAAGTTCGCAGACAACACTAAGGTTGGAGGAGTTGCAGATAGTGAAGAGGATTGTCAAAGGATACAACGGGATATAGATCGGTTGGAGACTTGGGCAGAGAAATGGCAGATGGAGTTTAATCCGGAGAAATGCACGGTAATGCATTTTGGAAAGTCTAATACAGGTAGGAATTATACAGTAAATGGCAGAATCTTTAAGTGCATTGACGGGCAGAGGGATCTGGGTTACAGGTCCACAGGTCACTGAAAGTGGCAACGCAGGTGGATAAGGTAGTCAGTAAGGCATATGGCGTGCTTGCCTTCATCAGCAGCGGTATTGAGTATAAAAGCTGGGAAGTCATGCTGCAGCTGTATAGAACCTTGGTTAGGCCACACTTGAAATATTGCGTGCAATTCTGGTCGCCACATTACCAGAAGGATATGAAGGAGAGGTTGCAGAGGAGGTTTACCAGGATGCTGCCTGGTCTGGAGGTTATTAGCTATGAGGGGAGGTTGGAGAAACTTGGATTGTTCTCACTAGAGCGACGGAGGTTGAGGGGCGACTTGATAGAAGTTTACAAAATTATGAGTGGCATGGACAGAGTAGATAGTCAGAAGCTTTTTCCCAGGGTGGAAGAGTCAATTACTAGGAGACATAGATTTAAGGTGAGAGGAGAAAACTTTAGAGGAGATGTGCAAGGCAAGTTTTTTACATAGAGGGTAGTGAGTGTCTGGAATTCACTGCCAGAGGAGGTGGTGGAAGCAGGTATGATAGTGGTGTTTAAGAGGCAGTTTGACAATTACATGAATAGGATGGGAATAGAGGGATACGGACGCCAGAAGTGCAAAATGTTTTAGTTTGACAGGCAATATGATCGGCGCAGGGTTGGAGGGCCGAAGGGCCTGTTCCTGTGCTGTACTGTTCTTTTTGTTCAAAGCAGAAAGTGAATGGATGTTGCTCTGAAGTGGCTCTACATTCGGAAATAGACTGCAAGTTTTCCTTGAAGTCTGCCTGAAAAGTAGTGCAAGAGTCATCAATTTTTCCCACACCAGTGCCAAGAGACCAACTGTATAACCCAGACTCCATTTCAAGGACTCCACCATTTATCCTTTTCCCTTGAACCATTGATTTTTATCCTTTTTGCAGAATTCCTCCTTTTTTGGGGGGAGGGCCGGTGTGTCTGAGTTGGGAATTAGAAAGAGTCATTATTATACTTTTATATTCCATACTATATGTTAATTGGCTTTGCCTTGCTACTCAACAAGTCTGGTTTTATAATAAATTTAAAATGTTCTTTATCGAAGGAACCTAAACTTTAAGTGGTCATTCTGAAACTAATAGGCAAAGTACATAATTGGCTGAATAATTAGCTGGAAAAATCATTTAAATATAAGTTGTGACCAGTGGAGTAGTGGAGCTAGACACAGTGCACTCCTCCCATCTCAGTCGTAACAATACTGAATGTTACTATGCTGCTTTATTGCTACCTTGTGTTTGCTGATGTCTGGGGTTGTATTAATTTTCAGGAGTTCTTTTAACGTATTTGTGCATGGGATGTAGACATCGCTGGCAAGGCCAGCATTTGCTGTCCATCCCCAATTGCCGTTGAGAAAGTGGTGATAAATTAAAATGGGGTCACATTGGAAAATAGTTTCTGAAGAACTGCTGTACTCTTTTGCTTCACTTCGCATGTACATAATCTAGTAAGGTCAGGTTCTGTTGTTAGTATGGACTTCATCCTGTATTACATGCATTAACTTCATTGAATCTGAGATGCTGAGGTCATTTTGGTGATTTGATACAAATTCATTGGTCCACAGTATTGACGATAATAGAAGGTAAACAGAGGGAAAATTAATGCTTCTACCCATTTGAAGCTTAATAATTCGATCTATTTGAAGTGGCCAAGAAATGTTTTTCACTATAGATCACAAAAAGTGCTAGAATTACCTGATTCCCTGTCCCAAAAGCTTTTCAGACCTTTTTGTCTTCAGCCACTCTCATCCCTGGTACAGATAGCATAATCCCCAAGTTGTGCAGTCAAATCTGCTCATTGTATAAATATCATAAAACAAGACTATTCATTATTTTTGTCACCACATTTAGTTGACAATAATACAGGATAAGATCATGATCTCTTTTGGTCACAATTTAATCCTGTACAAATACCATTGCCTTATCATTGTTGGGCTGGATTGTATCCCAGCTGTATTATGAAAGCACTTAGGCGATTATCTAGATGCAATTTCCTTGTAACATTTCAAAGAAAAATCTCAGTTGGCTGATCATCATTAAAGACAGTGTTTAGATAGAATACAGCTAAATAATAAAATTTGAGTACAGTAAAATTGAATACTGAGGCATCAGTTTAACTTTGCTCAAAGTTAATACATTTCTCAATGATTTTGAAAAGCTAACAAATTTAGATCTTCTAAAATCAAAAGCTTAGCTGTTTCATGTCTATAAAATTTATTTTATTTAACTGTTGCATAATGCCTATGTGTGGATATTGTAAATTGCCAAAGGAATTGTTTTTTTTTAACATCATTTGACATAATTGGTTTTCTTTTGTTTTTGTCAGGTGCTGTGACGTGTATTTGGATGAATGAGCAATGCAGCAACATCATAACAGGGGGAGAAGATAAACAGATTATTTTCTGGAAGCTGCAGTACTAAGTGCCTTTCTTTGAAATCCCTCAAGACTTTAGCTTCTAGCACTTTAAAAAAAACATGAAACAAGAACTCTTCTAAAGCTGCATTGTCCACATTCTGTAAGCAGTAATTAAGACAGCAAGATTAATCTCTAATACAAAAGCAAAATCTGCAGATGTTGGAAATCTAAAATAAAAATGCTGGAAATACTCAGCAGATCAGGCAGCATCCATGGAGAGAAACAAAGTCAATGTTTCAGGTCAAGTTGATCATCTCAACCTGAGACGTTGACTTTGTTTCTCTTCACAATGCTGCCTAACTTGCTGAGTATTTCTAGCACTTTTTTGCTTTTTAAGAGGACTCCTTATAGGAACACTTACCTTCATTCAATAAACTTCCCAAAACAGCAACAGCACGGAATCATTAAACTTGTGTGTTGATAGTTTGCAGGATCTTGCATTGGGCCTTCAGCACCCTGTGTCATGGTGCAGTGTAAAAACAAAAGTACTTTTGAGTGTTTCAGATTGGAAAATGATATTAAATTATGGGGAATTAGAAAAATTTTACTTGGGTTTAACTAAATTTTATACTGTTAGATATTTATTGTTTTAGTTGCTGTATGGTCAAGTGTTCTACATCAAGTGCATGATACAGTAATATGCATTTATCTTAAATTTGTGAAGTTCATCTAGTATTAAGAATATGTGAACCTAGTCAACTGGGTTGTGTCAAGATTAGTCATGAAGTAGCAGAATTCTGAACCTGAGCTGAGCTAAGGTTTTACTTTTGTTAGTAACTCATTTTCATTTCAGTGGACTGGAGTCCATGCCAGACCAAATTGTGTCTGTCATAACAGATGTATCTACAGAATACAAGTGCTTTTATCTTGAGATAAATTGTGAAATTTAAAAAAATATTCTGACACAGTTAATGTGAATATTATTGGGTGCCCCCAATAGTATTTTTTTTATAATGATTGTGCCTTGATGCCCTTTAGTGGCTAGGAAATTTCTTGATGTATGCATCTTGTGATTGTTACTGAAGAAAAATTAAAGGTAATATAAAGTATTTAAAGTGTAGAAGATAAAAACTTTGCTGGTGACTATGTCCTCTGGGTAAATGATTTTGTGGAGGGATGTTGTTGTTACTGATGTGGCTAAGTAAACTACCATTCCAGGGAGTATTTCATCGCACAATAAAATTTTCTGTATGTGGCATCAAAAGTATTCGTCAACTAAAACTATGTTAGCTAATCTTTACGTTCATTCTACAGATTATAATAATTGTGGGATGTTTGGGTATAGTTGGATTTTTAAAAATCTACAAATTGGTTATATTTTCAAGATGGCTGCATATTTACATTTTTATCTTTAGATTCTGTTCTGCACAACAACATTGCAAGGCATGAACTGTCAGTAAAACTGGATATCTAATGACAAGCCTTAGAAAGTCTCCGTTTCCAATAGATTATTTTAGTACCAATTTGTGAAATCCATATTTGTTAGATTTATTCATGTAATAAGAACCCCTCCCACCATCGGTTTAGGTAACCCTTGTCTCCTAATTGTCTAATTCCTTGTGAAATGTTTGTTAAATCTCTGCACCAACTGGTATAAATTACCATAAGATTTCTCCTTAGGGAAAAGACACATTGGTCATTGCAAGGATAATTTAATTAGTTTATTTGTGGTATCTCCATCTCCAGAGCTACGTCAGTTGTAAGCATTGTCTCTTCTACACGCTGTAAACACTGCTAGTGTATTTCCTGGTCAAGATGAGATTATGTATTAAAACCAACTTTTATCTTACTATGGTAGTTAATTAAAGAGCACAACATTTGTGTTTAGTATTTCAATTTACAGTTACAAAGGTCACCCACAAGGAAGAGTGAAATGAGTATGGAAATTGAACATTTATCTTGTACAAATGTTTTTTTCAACTGGAAATAAAAGATTTGTCAGTTTACATCCTTTTGAACTCATGGTTTGTATTGTTTTTGGAGATGCATAACTAGGAATAAATTTTATTCCATTCTTTAAAGTTAATTATGCTTGTGTTACATCGTAGCAAATTTTACATGCATCAGTCATAATTTAACAGCATACGCTGTAACCTCTCCAGTCGGGAATCTATTGTTAAGGAATACCAGTTGTCCAGAAATGTTTTAAGTAGAACCTCAATGTTATCGGCATTTTAGTACAGTACTTGGATAAGTAAAATAAATTTGCCGATTGCTTTATATTTTATAAATATTTATCTCCACAGTGTTTTCTGGTGCACGCACTCATGATTAGGCATTCTGATGTCATTCTATAATCCAGAAAATTCTTAAATCCATAACTAACTTGGTCCAAGTGTTCCAGACTGGAGAGGTTACAACGTATATTGAATGGATTTATTAAACTTGTGTAATTTTATAATTAATTTGAAAATAATTTCTCATTGTGGGAGCATATTTAAATTTAAAAATTGACTTTTGTACATTTAACTTGAGAGTTGTACTTTAACCATTGTTAAAATTTCTTATTTTAAAATATGTAAACCACATACTTCATGTAGTGGATGGTCTTAACTGAAGCTGACCATAGCTAATTATGTAGACACCATAAACATAAACCATATTATGGTATGTGTTGGTTTATTCTTCTAACTCAAATTGCATAGTAAATTTATGTAGTCGATTCATTTTATCTGGTAATCATCCCAAATTTAAAAACTCATGACTAGTGTTCCCTCTAAGCTGCGCAGCAACTCAAACGTTCCCACGTAGGTCGAGCACGAGTTTGCCCCTTTAAGTTACCATGCGTGTGCTGCAGCGTAAGAAAATTTACACTTAAATAGGCTGTGCACAACAACAAAAAAAAAGGGAACATTGCTCGTGACCACAGGTTTAAATCAACATTCTGGTGATTATAGTGCTCTGGATTTTGCTTAATGGCAGTGAGGCTATCAGTGCTCTATTATTACAGCATAAACCTGGCAACTTATGGTCTCTGCACATAGCAACTCTGGTTTCCATATTTAACTGTTGGGAATATCCTGCACCACCACACAATTATGGTTATCATTTTCCAAAATTCCCTAGATTTTAGAATGGCCCATTGGATTAGAGGTTAGCAAATGTAACACTGCTATTCAAGAAAAAACAAGGACCCATAGACCAGTTAGCCTGACAATCATTAGGAACATGCTGAAAACAATTAAGTTTTAATACGCCCCAAGAATCAGTTCTGGGGCTTTAGCTCACTACAATTATATTAATGACTTGGATGAAGAGACCAAGAATAATGTGTCTCTAAGTTTGTTGATGATACAAAGCAAATTGGGAATTTAAGCTGTGAGGAAGATGCAAAGCAAAAAGAGACTTGCACTTATATAGTACTTTTCATGATTGCTGGATGGCTGAAAGCACTTTACAGCCAATGTAGTGCCAGGGGAGTAACCTGGAAGGGACAATTAGTCAGTCCCAAGCTAAAATTAGTTGAAAGTAGCTGCCAGGGGAGACTGAAGCAAAGCCAGTCCTAAGTTAAAGAAAAAAACCCAAAATCCAGGGGAAAATCCCAAGAAGACCTTCTAGTCAAAGGAAGGACAGGAACCTGGAAAAGGTCCTGTTAAGTGAAGTCAAGAGTAAGGGACAGAGAGAAAGGCTCCAAGCTTCAGATTTAATGAGACAAAAACTGCAGAAAGCAGAATTAAAGCGAGAACAGCTTGCAAGAGGCAAGGTCCAAAGAGACAACTGAAGGTCTGTAACTCTTTGCTATGGGCATATGAAGCAGTAGCATTGTTGATGACTGAGTCAGTAAAAGGGTGAGTGGAAGACTACTTGAATGCACATCAGTTGAGTTCGAAGCCCTGGAGGTGAACCCTTGTGGAAGACGTCTGAGAAAGCATCGATTTTGGACAAGATTCCAAGATGAGGTCTTGGAGAGTGGAAAACCTTGTGTGAAAGACAGTGCAGTGCAACCAGTTGGTTCATGATGTAACAAGTGTCTGTGGGTGGGGAGAAGTTGAGGCATCTATCACTTGGTTTCAGAGTGTGGCATGTCTCACTACAGGTCACAATTGATTCACGTGGACTGTATTTGCTGTGGACATCAGAGTATAAGAATTTTTGTAACTTGCATTATCCTTACAAATCTATAGGTATAGTTGCAGGTGAAGGAGTATTGTAATATAGTTTTATCTTGTTGAATAAATGTTTTAATCTTTTAAAAGTTCATCAGCTGACTCCTGTGTCTCAGTTCAGTAGCTATTCTCCATATATCTAAACAAAATTAAAAGTTAGGATCTATCAAGCTGGGTTCCACTCCGGGATCAGGCTTGTCCAGGGATAACCTCAGCAGGGGTCTTAACAGTAACTCTATGCAAGGAGATAAGGCATAGTGTACTTGTGCAAAATGAACTAAACATTGCATTAGACAGCAATTCCACTGTCAATTAGAGAAATCAGTTGTTACATAAATGCTTGCACACCCTCAACAAAAACTTCCATAAGTGCAAAAAGTAACTGTGGCTGAGGTGGAAGGGCACGGAAAGGAGGCAGTGAACAGTTGCTAAACCACTTAAAAAATGTCAACTCAGCAGCCTTTGAATCTCCATCAAAATAAAGTAACACGTAAGAAAAGATAGATCATCTCTAACCTAAATTTTTCTTGAATTGCCAGTGGCTATGATGAGAAATTGAACACATTGAGACTGCTGCTGAAAATGGAGCGTGGGGAAACCTTATTTAACAGAGGTCATTGCCATGTTAACTTGTTGCATTCAAGTCAGGGTGAGTAGAAAAACTAATGAAAAACTATCCCAGGCTGAAGGCATTATGCCATTAGTCAAGAAAATTACCACTGATTATCAGGTGGTTTTGGCTACAAGTCTGTCTTGAGTACCTAGTACTTCAGTGAAGTATATTGTGCACAAATTACCTGCTGTTTCCTACTTCAAAAGCACTTTAGGATATCCTGGGGTAGAATTTTACAGTCCCGCTGAGGTCAATGGACTTTTGAATGGCTTGCTGCATTTTGACTCTACCCCTGCTGTAAAATTCCACCCTGGCGGTCATGAAAGTTGTTTATATAAATACAAATCTTTATTTTCTCCAGTACCATTATTTGGTAAATATCTACCTTTATTTTAAATAATTGATTCAGACCTTGAGGTACTGTATTACACATTTCACTAAACATATTTTAATGATTAAAGATAATTTGTTATATTGCAACACAGTCCCCAAAAATGGAACAGGATCATACTCATTATTTCAATTGTTTATCCTCAAATGGTGTGGTTACATTTTACCTTGCAGTGTGGAAGAAAATGCTGAGTAATGCCAGGGAGTGGAAGTGAAACAATTTTTTTTTAAAAAAATGGACACCATAAAATATTCAAGATTCTTTATTTGCTGTAATCAAATTAAACTGCATTCAGATGTCTTACGAGACACTTAAGGACAATGATAGTCTCAAAACTTAGTAGCAGGCTATACAGAATAAATGGACTAATACAATCAGGACCAAAAATAACCAAGAACTACAAGACATCTTAGTCAAGAATCTACATAGATATTGATTAGCTAGCGTATGGAAATCAAGATTCACAATTTTCTTGAAATTAACTGCTCAATACTGTCAAATCACAATTCCACACCATGTGTAAATGATCAAAGGATATGGAACAATAAAGTGTACAATGGAATGGTTAAGAGACAAAATGCTAATGTGCCATTTCTTTGCTATGTAAACTGATGGTATTGAGTAAAGCAGCTCATAATTTGTATAGTAGTTTAACAGTAAATATGCAGTCAGGCAGCAACAGTTAATAGCCATTTTACACTTAAAACTGCTTTAATGTGTAAGCCAAGTCCTATCCAAGCTGCTGTTTTAACTAGACTAAGGCCATCTAAAAGGCTAATAGGTTAAGTCACTGTTAATCACTGCATTTACACTTCAGGAACAGTGTGATCCATAAGGGACTTGATGATGCTTGAAGCCATCCTAGAAAGACAAAAAGGGGGGGGGGGGGGGTGAAATTTGCTTAGTTTACAATTACAAAAAGCTGAATAGCCATGAATACAATTTGGCTTAAACTGACAGCTATAAATCCTGTGCCATTAGTCTTCCAAAATAGATCTGTTTTTTAAATCTAAAACTTAAAACATGCCTCTAAGTATAATTAACTTAGATATTTATGTGATTTATAGATTACCTTTTGATGTGCAAATCAGAAAGAGGGGCACAACCTGCATGAATTCAAAGTACAAAACTGAACTACTGTGGTTCAGTATCCAAAAGCAGGAAGCTCTTACATCTGGATCATATCATATCTACAACTGACTGGTTAAGCGACCATATAGCATTCATGTAATTTGCAGTCAGAACCCCAACTGTTCTTCTGATTTTGATTACCTTCCACATCATCCCCTAAATGTTATATACAATTAGTAACTAGGTAATGCAAGCACAAAATTCACTTCAGGCCATCTGTAGTTAGCCAGGAAAATTGTTACAAGATTAAAACTAGATTCCAAGACTTAGCAAAACCAACAGAACACACTAACTCTGCAATAATTAATAATCCGATATAAGGGCAAAAAGTCATTATATCTCATTATACTGTACACAGTATTAAAATAAGGCCATTAAATCCTCAAAATTTCAGCTCCCAAGTTCACTATTCATAAATGAACCTCCACCCAAGCTAACTGAAGTACTATACTTTTATATTGAAGCTTACTGAAACCATAATAAGTACTTAATCTATGAGAAAGTAGCATCTAAAATTTTCAGGTGGTCAGTGTTAATTTGAAATACCAAGTTCCCACTTGAGTAAATGTAACAATTTAACCCTTCAAGTCTACCTCCAGGGATATCCCAGCTAATCATTTTAAACATTAAAATTAACCACTTTCTGAATTCAATTTTCTCATTTATTACACTTTTCCAGCATTAAGAAATCTTTCTAGGAGTAAAGTTCCATAGAATCCCACAGTACTTCAGTGGTTATTCTTTGAGTGCATGTATCAGCAATAGTGGTAAATTATGGTTCTAATGAATGATAGATCTGAAATATAACATCTCTTTAAAGATTGTGAAAACCAAATTTGCCATAATCATGTGAAAGACAAGTTCATAAATATATTCAAGGTAGTTTTCTAGATCAGTACATTAAGGAAGCAACTAGGCTAGGAAGGAAGTTACTTTAGATCAAAGGTGAAGCAAGCTTAAGTTAAACCCTGTACAAAAGGAGCTTCTTGGGAAGAGTGATCATAATATTATCTCAAACTCGGTCTAAAATTTAAGTCTAACTAGGGTCTTGAATTTGAACAAAAACTACATAAATTGGGAAACTAGATTAAAAGACAGTGGTAGATAAACAATGCTAACATTTAAAGAATTAATTCAAAATTCTCTCCCTTAAATAAAAACCCCACAGGAATAGTGGGCTAACTCTGGTTAATGAGAAGGTAAAAGACAGTATGAGTTTAAAATAAAGATTACAATGCAGCCAAAAAGAGTAGTTAACCTGACTGACATTAAAACAGCTTGTAAAAGTTTCTATTGGCATATGAAAAGGAAGTTACCAAAAGTAAATATAGGTCTTCCTGAGGCAGAGAAATGGGAAATTATAGTGGGGAAGAAGAAAATGGCAGAGACATTAAATGAATATTTTGTCTTCACAGTAGAAAGAAACAAAACATTCCAGAAACAGTGAGGAACCAGTAAGGGTCCTTTGAATAATGAGGAGTTTATTAGTAAGGAAATAGTACTGGAGAAATAAAAGGCTAAAGTCAACACATTCCCCTGGACCTGATGGTCTACCTAAATCTTTAAAAAGGCGGCTACAGAGACAGTAGATGCATTGGTTTTGATCTAGAATTCCCTAGATTCTAAAGGTTCATGTGGACAGGTAAGTAGCAAACTCAATGCAGCTATTCAAGAAAGGAGGGAGAGAGAAAACAGGGAACCATATCTTGAGGGAGAGAGAAAACAGGGAACCATATCTTGACAGTAGGGAAAATGCTTGAATCTTTATTAGGGACATAGTTACAGCACACTTAGAAGATCATATAAAGCAGAGTTAACATTTATAAAAGGGGAAACAATGTTTGACAACTCTGAGCTTTTTAAGGTTGTAACTAACAGGGTAGATGAGGGAAAACCAGTAGATGCAGTATATTTGGATTTTGAAAAGCATTCAATAAGGTGTGGATTACACAAAATTAGGGCTCATGTGATTGTGGGTAATTTCATAGTATAGATAGAGGATTGGTTAATAGGCAGCAAACAGTACAAATAAATGGGCAGCTTTCAGATAGGGTCATAACTAGTGGGGCACCACAAGGATCAGCACTTGAACTTCAGCTATTTATGTAAATGGCTTGGATGAGCAAACCACCAATGTATACTTGTATCCCTGCAAAATTGGATACAAAGTTAGGTGAGAAAGTACACAGAGGAGATGACAAAGAGGCTGCAAATGGGAATAGATAAATTGAGTGGGCAAGCATGTGTCAGGTGGAATATAATGCAGAGTTAACCACTTGGAAAAGATAGAAAAGCAAACAAAAAGGTGAAAGACTTAGGAAATGTTGGTATTCAGAGGGCCTTGAGTGTCTTTGCATATGAATCGCAAAATTAACATGTTAATGCAGCAGCCAATTAGGAAAAAAATAGTATGCTAACCTTTATAACAGGAGTACAAGTCATCTTACTGCAATTACGGCTTTGATGAAACCACACTTGGCTAACTGTGTAGCAGTCTGATCTACTTTCCCAAGTTTATAATTGCTTTATAAGGGGTGCAACGAAGGTTCTCTAGACTGATTCCTGGGATGAGGGGATTGTCCTATGAGGAGCAATCGAGTGGACTCAGCTTATATTCCTTGGAGTTTAGAAGGATGAGAAGTGCTTATTTAAAATGCAAAAATTCTCAAGGATCTTGACAGGTAGGATGTTATCCCTGGTTGGGGCGTCTAGAACTTCAGATTAGAGTCTCTTAATAGATCAGCCGTTTGTTACTTAGATGAGGAAGAATTTCTTCAAAAAATGGTGAATCTTTGGATTAAGAAATCAGTGGATGCTCAGTTGTTGAGCATATTCAAGTCAAAGTTTAATAGAACTTTAGAAACTAAGGGGAATCAAGGGATTGGATAGTGTGGATAGGTGTAGCTCCAATGGTCAGCCATAGCCTTATTGATTGGCACAGCAGGTTGAAGGGCCAAATGACCTAACTCCTGCTCTTAAAAGATAACTAATCTGTTGTGTATTTCCAGCATTTGACAATTTTCTTTTTCAACAATCGACCATTCTGGGGACCATAGAGAAGAATTGTTTTCAAAAGTACAATTCCAACAGGCTCACTGGATAAAAATCAGGAGGAACAACTCTGGCCTATCTACCCCCCCCCGCTTTATATAACAAGTACATATTATGCCTACAAATCTATCTCGGCTGCCATCAGGAAACTAACAGGGTGAAATAGTACTTAAACTATGTCCCAATACCACAAGTGATGCACTTGCCAACAAGGGAGAGATTAACATCTTGATGTTACAGCTAACATTTTGCTTTACGATGTTCCACGCTGCAGCTAAATCAACCACTGAACGTCAAAGGGTACATTCCAGTTGTTAGGATGCAATTTTTTGTGGATCAAGTAGGGTTGCCAATCCTAGTTAGACATATTCCTGAAAGTTTCATCACAAGATCTGCCTCCAAACGTCCCACCCCTACAGTCTCACCACTGGTCTTCCAACATGTCCATATTTGCAGTGCACTGTTTGCCTATGCTAATTAGAAAGTGAACAGACTCATTATCTGACTGTTGAGAATCATCCAAACAGCCTCCTTCCCCAAGCCCCACAAGTCCAATGTTTTTATAACTAGTAAATAGAAATGTTCGAAGAAAATTATTTAATAACATTTATATGTCCCTATGATTTTTTCCTGGGTTGCTCACAGTGGAATCCTGGAGATTAGTCATTCATCAGAATACCCAAGACACCGGGGCAGTCTGATGGGTTGGCAGCTCTAGGATCAAGGGAATCAAATGTTTATATGGGTATGAAATAATGATTAAAATGTAGTCTGTCACCAGTCTAAAAAGTTATAGGCACTAAAAAAGAAAAATCATATCATAGGGTTTTTTCTGCAAGTGTCCAATAGTTAAAGAAATATTTCCAAATAACATTGCGTATTTGACAAAAACTGCAGTTAAAAGTGAGATTTATTTGTACAGTATGTAAGAATTGTAGCACATTAAAAAGGGCTGTAAAAATGTTCTTAAAATCTCTTTCAAACAGCAAAAAATTGTATTCGTAGAATTTAATTTTTACATTTTGATCTGTCAGAAGTTTTATTTTTAATGGTTCTTGGGATGTAGTGACATTGCTACGGCTACATTTATTGTCCATCTTTAGTTACCCTGCAATAGTGATGTGTCTTGTCCTTAAACAACTGCAGTTATCATGCTAAAAAGAGTGATCACCTTGAAGTACACCAACTTCTTAAGAATTAATGCTATTGACAAATATCTCCTCTGAACATGATTTAATCAACATTTACCTTTTCATCATATGCTCATGAATATAGGAAGGCATGATGGTAATGGTTATTGCATTCCCTGCTGTGGCCAGAATGTCAGCAATTTGTGTATCCTATTCACACATCAAGAAAAAACAAAATCACGTTTAACAGTTTCATAAATTACTTCAGTTATTTCATGTACTTCAGTTATTTCATGTACTTCAGTTATTTCATGTACTTCAGTTATTTCATGTACTTCAGTTATTTCATGTACTTCAGTTATTTCATGTACTTCAGTTATTTCATGTACTTCAGTTATTTCATGTACTTCAGATAAATATAGAAAAGTCTGTAAAAGGAACCAAAAAACCTTTGCATTTACAGTATGACAGTTTTAATTTTTCTCTCATGTACAGCTCTATATCCAGTTGTGGTTTGAAGGTGGATGATGACCTAACGTGGGAAGGGCATGGGGTGTGGATGTCTGTCACATCCAATTGTAAATGGTGGTGGACAATTAAACAACTATCTGAAGGTAGAGGCTCCACAAATATCCCCATCCTCAATGGAGGGGGGGAAGCCCAGCACATCTGTGCAAAAGACAATGCTGAAGTATTTACAACCACCTTCAGCCAGAAGTGCCAAGTGGATGAACCATCTCGGCCTCCTCCAGAGGTCCCCAGCATCTTCAGGTTCCAGTCTTCAGCTAATTCGAGTCACTCCACTTGATATCAAGAGAGGGCTGAAGGCACTGGATACCGCAAATGCTACAGGTCCTGACAACATTCCAGCAATAGTACTGAAGACTTGTTCTCCAGAACTTGCCATGCCCGTAGCCAAGCTGTTCCAGTACAGCTACTGGTATCTACCCAGAAATGTGGAAAAATCACAAGGTTAATGTCCTGCACACAAAAAGCAGGACAAATCCAACCTGGCCAATTACCGCCTCTTCAGTCTGCTCTTGATCATTAAACTGATGGAAGGCATCGTCGGCATGGTTACCAAGTGGCACTTGCTCAGCAATAACCTGCTCACTGACGCTCAGTTTGGGTGCCACCAGGGCCACTCAGCCCGACCTCATTACAGCCTTGGTGCAAATATGGACAAAAGGCTGAACTCGAGGTGAGGTGAAAGTGACTGCCATTGACATCAAGGCAGCATCAAGGCGCCCTAGCAAAACTGAAGTCAGGGGGGAAACTGGGAATCAGGGGAAACCGTTCCAGTAATTGAGTCATACCTAGCACAAAGGAAGATGGTTGTGGTTCTTGGAGCTCAATCATCCCAGTCCTAAGTCATCGCTGCAGGAGTTCCTCAGGGTAGTGTCCTAGGTCCATCCATCTTCAGCTGCTTCATCAATGACCTTCATTCCATCGTAAGGTCAGAAGTAGGGATGTTCACTGACAGTTACACAATGTTCAGCACCATTTGTGCGCATATGCAGCATGACATAGACAATATCAGCTTAGGCTGATAAGTGGCAAGTCAAATTCATGCCACACAAGAACCAAGCAATGACCATCTCCAACAAGAGAGAATCCAACCATCTCTCCATCACATTTAATGGCATTACTATTGCTGATTCCCCCACTATCAAAATCCTGAGAGTTACCATTGACCCAAAACTATACTGGGCCAGCTTTATAATTACAGTGCACTTTGGAACTTATTTAGGCATTGCTTAATTGTAGATGCATCAAGATTTTCTGAAAAATATGCATTTCCTGCAAGGCTGCCTAATTTGAAACAATTAAAATATCACTCTTCCTTACCTTCAGTCCAATGACATTCTGCCCATTAATCTCACAGATATTATGTTCTGTTAGGAGTCCATTTCTGGCTGCTGAGCTGTCTTTTACAATTGAGGTGATCTTGCCATTTTTGAAAATGAAGCCAACGTGTCCCGTGCTGTCTTTGTGCATAGTGATGGTGCGTTCAAAAGGCCTATGTAAAAATAAAATTCCATGAGAGCGCATATATACACAATGAACTAATAACCAACTTCAATATGAAAGATCATTGCTGTTCAATTTCCAGAAGAACATTACAATTTTCCTCTTCTGTTCCTTCAAAGTTTTAAATATACTATCTTACATGTACTTGCTCTTCCCTGCATCGCATGAGGCTGAAATTTAGATTTCCTGTTTTTGGATTAACTGTTAAATTGAGGTCCCATTTACCTCCTCATGTGAATATTAAAAAAAAGGTTTAGCAGCCTTAAAAGTGGATAAACCCACAGGCCCGAATCAGATATATCCCAGACTATTGAGTGAGGCAAGGGAAGAGATATCAGGGGTCCTGACAGTAATTTTCAAATTCTCTCTGGCTAAAGGTGAGGTGCTAGGGGGCTGGAAAACTGCCAATGTGTCCCATTATTAAAAAAGGAAGGTATAAACCAGGAAATTACAGGCCATTCAGTCAAACCTCAGTGGCGGGGAAGTTACTAGAAAGAATTGAGAGACATAATATATCTGCGCTTGGAGACAGACAGATTGATTAATCAGGGGTAATCAGCATGGATTTAAGGGAAGGTCGTGTTTGAGAAATCTGATCGAATTTTTTACCAATCACCAATTGATGGGTTATCATGCCTAAAAGACATGATCAACCCATCAACGCACCAGCTATGATTAGCCAACTGCAAGACATTTGATATTCCATCTTCACAGCTCCATCACAGCTGGCAGCCATTGTTTTTTTTTTTAAAGATCTCTTCGATCAGGCTGGTAAGGATGAACCCTTCACATCCGAGACCCAATTGCATGAGAACCTCCCAGAGACATTTGCAGACATGAATTAATTCTTTGTCTGTGCAGAAATTGCTAAAATCACCTGTCCTCTGTCATTTTAACAAATCTTGTTGTGCCCATTTTCAAATAAACGGCATTGTTGTTTGGTAGCACAGAACTTGAGTATTGCAGAAAAAAGCACGTTCTCAAAGCTTTTAGACTTGTAATCATCGGGACAGAATCATAAGAATATCAAATCTCAAAGGAAACAAAAATTTATACTGCATGACAAGAGGGTACTGATGGGTTGGGAATGAACTCTGATTGGTAGAGCAGTTGGCGTGGAGAATGCACCAGGAAACAGCTGCCAAGCTATTGCTTAAATTCAAACCAAGCAAGACACTTCTGATTAGTCAAGACGTTGCCATGGTGAATGAACCAGGGAATGGCTGTCCCCTAAGCCTTCGTTTAGTTGAAAAAGGCACAATGCATTTACATGTTCTCTCTGTTTGCAAAGGACAGGGCTTTTTGTGTGAATGTGTAGCTTCTGGCATGCAAATGTCTATGGTTTCCTTCAGCAGTACAATACTGACTAGTTACAGCTAGGCTTGTAGCCACGAGTTCAAAAGAGTACTATGCGACCTGACTGAAACATAAGATCCTGAGGGGTCTTGACAGGGTGGATGTGGAAAGGATGTTTCCTCTTGTGGGGGAATCTAGAATTAGGGGTCACTGTTTAAAAATAAAGGGTCACCCATATAGAATAGAGATGAGGAGAAGTTTTTTTTCTCCAAGGGTGGTGAATCTTTGGAACTCTTTCCCTCAAAATGCGGTGGAAGCAGAGTCTTTGAACATTGTTAAGTCAAAGCTAGATAGATTTTTGATAAGGGGGTGAAAGGTTATCAAGGGTAGGTGGGATTGAGGAGTTGAGGTTACAGTCAGATCAGCCATGATCTTATTTGAATGGCAGAGCAGGCTTGAGGATCCAAGTGGCCTACAGCTGCTCCTAACTGAATTGCTCATATGAATAGGCTAGTAATGTCAAATGAGCACACGGACACAGCATTGCTATCAATATGCAAGTCCTGTATGGTGTTTGCACAGGTGAAAAAAATCCTTCATTGTGCACGTGGAAAACGTGCTCACAATTGGTTGTAGCAACTTGCTCAATCATTTGGCCAATTCATGTGGTGCAGAATTAGTCATAGATAAGATCGGGCGCAAAGGGACATCATGTGTGCGCCTTGGGCAGCCCATACATATGTGGACGCAGTGAGCCATCAGATACACCGACAGGCAAATCGTTACACTTATGTAAGTCCAACAAGTGTTTTTGTAACTTGGTTTGGAATAGACTATGCAGTCATGCGTTGCGGTGGGCCCAATGGATAGGAATTTGAATCCATCATTAAGGATGGTGTGCATTTTGTCAATATAGTCACGCTTGTTAAGGGTGACCATTCCAGTCCCTTTGTCTGGCTTACAGATATCTATGTCTGGGTTGAGACCTCGCAATGCTACCAAACGTCTGGGCTGCATGTGAAAGTCAGCAAAGACGTTGGGTATCCTGCGATATTTGTGCACTAGATCAGCTAGGTGTACTTTCAAGAACTTATAGCGGGATAACTGAGAATAGAGGAGTTTGACCTCAGCAATTATCTCTTCCTGTTTGAGTCCAGAGTCCACTTGCCAAACAATCAACCCTCTTCACAGTATAAATTGTTGTTCCCTCTGAGGTTTGGTATTCTTGCGGTTCTGCCTTGATGAGTGCAAGTACAAGAGGATAAGCTTCGACAGCATGTCTCATTTTGCAGTCCACTGAGCATGGCAATTCGCTATTGTGGAGATATGCCACCTCATTTTAATTCCATGGAATTCATTCTTCACAGCATGGTGCTTCTTTGCTTCCACAAAAATGGCTCAACTAAAATAAAAATTTCCTGCATGGGATAACTAAATTCACACTTTTACGGTTCAACCAACTAGTAGTTAAAATCAAAGATTGCGGCAAAATGCAAACAAAATAAAAAGCAACTTGCATCAGAAATTATCATTTCAGCAGAAAGAGGAGCACGTTCTCACCTGTCACGAACTATGATACTAATCTTTTGATCAGAAGCTTGTTTCAGTACTTTATGACTCTTGTCGCTACTCCAGCCTGCACAATTCTCACCATTTATCTGTAGGACTTGGTCACCAAACCTTAAACCAGCCAGAGAAGCAGGCGAGTTTGCTTGTACAAGTTGGACAAAGACACCCTTGAAGGCAAAAAGAAATGCAACTCCATTATACAATGGAAAAATGTGCATGTACTCTATCTCTTCATCAGTGCCAGTGCACCACAAAAATGGAATACATTTGTTCTACCAAGGGCCATAGACCATATGTTTATCCTGTGTCTAATAGCAAACATTTGATGCAACTAGAAACTTGTGCAACACATTATGCAAATTAAATCTACTTAAAGGCTACAGTAAACTGGTGTAATGATTTTAACAAAACAGATACAAGTAATATTCAGGAATGTGAATGCACTTAAACCCCAAGAAAGTTTACAAAATTTAGAATTCATTCCTACATTGTAGTAAATGCTTCCTCCAATTCAACATAAGGAAACAGATGTGCATCAGAAATTCAATCATAAGAAATAGAAACCATTTAAAAAACAAATGCAAGTAAGGATTATTAATTATTGATGTCTTTTTGATCAGAGTAAAAGCAAAGATCAAGGTCAGTGGAGAAACAAGTAACATGACTATGGTAAGGTTGTCATTAAAATCCACTTCAGTTCAGTGAAACCATGGAGCAACTACAACTTTCAGGAAAGACATCTGCATTCAGTTCAATTTCTAAAAATACAACTTGGCCAACTTCAGAGCTACTTTATTGCAAAGCGAAAAATTCAACTGACTCAAAAAGAGCCTTTATGGAAGGAAATATGTTGCTTTTATATGGCCTGACTTGTATAATACATACAATTACTTGAGCAACACAGAAACCAAAAGGACTGTGCAAGCATAATGCTCCAACAGCCATTCCAACCTACTTCACCTCTGTCCGAGGCTCAACGAAATTCAGCTGCTTCATCAATGGTCTTCCTTCAATCATATGGTCAGAAGTGGGGATGTTCACTGATGATTGCACAAAGTTCAGCACCATTCACACAACTCAGATTCTGAAGCAGTACATGTCCAAATGCAGCAAGACCTGCACAATATCCAGGCTAAGGCTGAGAAGTGGCAAGTAACATGTGAGCCACACAAGTGTCAGGCAATGACCATCTTCAACAAGTGAAATCCTAACCATCGCCCCTTGGTGTTCAATGGTATTATTATCGCTAAATCCCCACTATCAACATCCTGACGATTACCTTCAACCAGAAACTGAATTGGACTAGCCATATAAATACTGAGGCTATAAGGGCAGATCAGAGGATAGGAATCCTACAGCAAGTAACTCACCTTCTGTCTCCCCAAAGCCTGTCCACCATCTACAAGGCACAAGTCAGGAGTGCGATGGAATACTCTCCACTTGCCTGGATGAATGCAGCTCCTACAACACTCAAGGAGCTTGACACCATCCAGGACAAAGCAGCCCACTTAGTTTGGCACCCCATCCACTAACATTCACTCCCTCCACCACCGACACACAGTAGCAGCAATGTGCACCATCTACAAGATGCACTGCAGGAACTCACTAAGGCTCCTTAGACAGCACCTTCCAAACCCACGACCACTACCATCTAGAAGGACAAGGGCAGCAAATACATGGGAACACCACCAGCTGGAAGTTCCCCTCCAAGCCACTCACCATCCTGACTTGGAAATATATCGCCGTTCCTTCACTGTCACTGGGTCAAAATCCTGGAACTCCCTCCCTAACAGCACTCCGGGTGCATCTACACCACATGGGCTGCAGCATTTCAAGAAGACAGCTCATCACCTTTTCAAGGGCAATTAGGGATGGGCAATAAATGGTAGCCCAGCCAGCGATGCCCACATCCCATGAATGAATAGAAGACATCTTCCTATTCCTTTCTCCCTCACATAACTATCTAGCTTTCCCTTAAATTGGTGCTTTTATTGAACCAATAGCAGATTTAAAACCAAAGATGTCAAAAAGCTTAACAGTCATGAAAGAGCTTTACTGTCAACGAAACATTATGTCACTGGAAATGTTGAAACATTTCACAAATGCTTAGCCTTGCAGTAAACATTGCTAGGTTTGCTAGTTTCTTCATCCACAGTGGAACATGCCTCTGGCAGAGGTTTTGAGGCCACAGACAGAAAGTACACAAATATAATCCCATGCAATTCAAGAAAAGCCTTTTTTGTTTAAAAGAAAGGTAGGGACAGCCTCTATGTATACTTCGCTCTCAAAATTCCTTCAAGAACATGGTAAAAAAAAAATTGTGAAACCAAAAGTTTTTTGTTGAGACCAGATGAACATTTGATTTTTTTTTAAATTTAAAAAGGTATTACATTCTTCTAACAAGAGTTTGATCACAAACTTGCTGTTATACGATTTCAAATTACAGTACATTATATTTTGGAACTGTGGTCAGTTTTCATTTTTTCCAACTCTAGCAACTATGATAGCTTTTTGGATTACCAATTGCTCAAGATTCAGTACTCAAATGCCTAAGGAAAAGCATCTCATTCGCTTAAGGAAAAAAACTGCCGATACCAAAAAATATAAAATGAAAGTTTACATTTTTTCCTGTGTTCCCATTTCAAAGAAATTTCTCATTCTTTCTGGATGCCAACCAAAGAGGGATTAGTTATTACAATGTAGAATGCACTGCCTGATGGAGTCACAGAAGCAGATTCAAAGCACTTTCAAAAGGGAATTGGATATACACCTAAGAAGGGAACATTCACAGTACTCGTGGAGAAAAGAATGAGCTGCATTTGGCAGCTGGACGGGTGTTCAGCACAGGCACAACGGGCCGAGTCGGCTTCTTCTGTGTCGAGATACTACAAAACATGGTTTATCTTTGTCTTTTGATTCCGCCGACAGCAACAGCTTTCAGACACAGCAGCAGGGCAATGCAAAGAATATCATCTTTCTGCTGGTAGCTGCTTTTCAAGGTTAACAAACCTTTACTACAATGTTGTTTTCTCCCTTGTTCCTAAATGTTAACCGAAGAACACCACTATTGCTTTCCTTGTCAACTATGTCATTGGTGCAGTTTTTTAAAATATTTTTTAATAGGATGTGGATGTCACTGGCCAGGTCATGCCTAATTGCCCTTGAGAAGGTGGTGGTGAGCTGTCTTCTTGAACTGCTGCAGTCCATGTGATGTAGGTACACCCACAGTGCTGTTAGGGAGGGAGTTCCAGGATTTTAACCCAACGACAGTGAAATAACAGTGATATTGTTACAAGTCAGAGTGCTGTATGACCTGGAGGGAAACTTGCACGTGGTGGTGTTCCCATGTAGCTTCTGCTCTTGTTCTTCTAGCAGTAGAGATTGTGGGTTTGGAAGGTGCTGTTGAAGGAGCCTTGGTGAGTTGCTGCAATGCATCCTGTAGATGGTACACTACCACCGTGCATTGGTGTTGGAGGATGTGAATATTTATTGTGGTGGATGGGGTGTCAAACAAGCGGGTTGCTTTGTCCTGGATGGTGTTGAGCTTCTTAAGAGTGTTGCTAGAACTACATCCATCCAGGTCAGTGGGGAGTATTCCACCACATTCTTGACTTGTGCCAAGTAGATGGTGGACAGGCTTTGAGGAGTCATGGGGAGAGTTGCTCTCTGCAGAGTTCCCAGCCTCTGACTTGATCTTGTAGCCACAGTAGTTACATGGCTGATCCAGTTCAGTTTCTGGTCAATTATAACCCCAGGATTCTGATAGTGGGGGACTCAGTGATAGAAATGCCAGTGAATGTTAAGGGGAGATGATTAGATTCTCTCTTGTTGGAGATGGTCATTGCCTGGCGTGCATGTTACTTGCCACTTACCAGTCCAAGCCTGAATGTTGTCCAAGTCTTGCTGCTTTTGGACACAGGCTACTTCAGTATCTGAGAATTCGTAAATGATGAACATCCCCGCTTCTGACCTTATGATGGAGGGAAGGTTATTGATGAAATATATGAAGATGGCTGGGCCTATTGCTTGGTAGGAAGAACATTCTGGGCGATGGCCTTCTCCATGATGTCAGTTAATATATTGCCCTGTGATTGGCTAATAAATATTATTAGCTAATTACAAGCATACTAGTTTCCATTTCTTCAACCCCATCAACAGCAGCCCTCAAAATCAGTATCGTCATCCAAAGTATATTTTGAGCGAGATAATGTATGCAAAGACTTTGAGTTGGGTAGGTGAAAAATACTAGGTGTTTAAAATTTGTAGTGTATAATTTCAGGGGAGAAAAAAATCCAAAGTACTTCTTTGCTGAAACAGTTAGTCCAGCTTTCCTACAGCAAGAACCTTCCTAACACCCCATCCCTCTCACCTGAGTAAAGCAATTAAAGCATTGATGAAGCCACCCTTTTTCAATAAAAACCTTAGCATCATTACCAATATGAAGAAATACAAAGCATCTCCCGATACATTTTGTTTATTCTAATGGTCTCAACTTTATAAACCTTTGTGTGCTCTAAATTATAGTAAGCGGCACTTACATTGTCAATTGATTTGAGGCGAATGCCAATCTTTCCATCCTGATCCTTGCAGAGAATTAATTCCCGGATACCCTGTTTGATTTCGGCTCGCCGAAGACCCAAATCGGATCCAGTTACTGGTGCCACCATGTAATTTATACTAGATGGTCTAGCAACAGTTTGCTGTTAGATATAAAGGTACATTCAAATATGATTTTTAAAAATCTTTTAGAAATATTACATGTCTCTTCTCACAATGATTTAGGATCTTTTCCATTAGCTAAGTAGTTTTATCCTTACATTGAGAAAATATAGAGATGTTGATCTTGGTAGCACTTTTTGTAGTCACATTCTGCAGATTTCAACTTGGTCATAATATGTCAATTGAAAATTAACTGCCACATCATGTTTGGGGTGACGGGGGTTAGTGGAAAAATACAATTGCTTAATCATGCCGTTTGGTAAAAATACTAAGAAATGCATCATCACTTGCCTCTGGTACTGCAACCATAGCCATGTTATTTTGTATCTCCCCGTCATTCAGACTAAGTCCCATATACTGAGACAATTCAGGATACAGGCAGGGATAAAGGCCTGCAAAAAATTCAAAGGTTTTTCAGACTGTGCAGTTTATTCTACAAAAATGTAGTTGAGATGTGAAAATAACCAACTTTAAAACCAAGCAATATAGGCAATAGGTTTCAAAGCTAAACTCAAATCTAGCTTCACCAGAGCCTTATTACCTATATACAGATAAGTTACAGCTTTAATATAGAAAAACCCCCGAGGCACTTATTTTAAAGGGTGAGGAGTGAAAGAATAAAAAGAATGGACATCATATCATTGAGGATCTCTAGACAGAATTGTGTGATTTATATAAATATATCTATATTTCATCAATAATGATACACATATAAACTCCCTATTGTATTCCTATCAAGTAAATAAAGCCTTCCAATCTAAAACTATTCTCAATTAATTTCAATACCTTTATAATTTCTCTATCATTTACTCTATTTCCCATTAATTTGTTGATTTTAAAACATTACTTTATTATAATCAAACTTTAAAAATACCAGCATAATACATTTTCTCAACTCTGTTAGGGCCTCAACTCTTATGTACAAATACACAATCATGGAAAAAGAGCCTGTAAAAAAAAATGATTTAATCACCACAAATTAGTGTAAAATACTGGAGAGAGATAAAACAGTGTACTCTTCTGGTATCATGAGCTATCTCCACACCACATGATCTCACATACATGCCTTGGGGATCCACTGGCATTTCTTTCAAGTGAAATATGCCACTTAATACAAATGTGTTGTTCTGTTGCCAAAGCTCAATCATCTCCAAGGCCACAAAGTCTAATTAATTAAATATAGCCTCAGGTCAATCAAATAGGAAACTCCCTCTCTTAAAACAGAGCATGATCTGGCTCATGCCACAAGCATGATGTGCTTTAGACACACAAATCCTGCCCAGCACCGTAAAAAAAAGGCAGAGGGAGCCATTTGAAATACCTATTGAACCCAATCAGAAGCAAAATAAAACAGTACTTCTGCAGTCTCTTAACTATGTCACCTGTCATACTTGAAAGCAGGGTTCTGACTACAGTACGATCAATTAAAATTTGAACTGACTCAACATTTGCTTAACAGCAGTTTGACTTTACAGCTTTAAAAGAACATAGCTTCACATTATTTGGCATAATGCTCTTGTTCTTATTAACAGTGCATCACCTAACTTATTATGAGCAGTGCCATATTACAAACCTTCTCTCTTCCTAACCCTCTCCCACAAAGTCAGTAACTTACCACCATCTGAAGTTGGACAGGTTGCGTTTTCAGACAAAATTGCAGGAGTTCCAGAATTTGCCACATATGAAGCTTGAGCCTATAAAACATTTTGAACATTTGACATACTGGCATTCCAATAAGCAATTTTGAAAAATGTATTCTATTCTTGTTGGGTACATGAAAGAAAAGGAAAAAAGAAAATAGAAAAAAAAGGGGGGGAAAGCTTGCATTTGAGTATTGTTTTAATACTGGTGACACTCAAGTGGTTAAGTTTATAACTGACCGGATATGAATATCAGAATAAAGGACATTATCATTTGATAGAATATATATGATAGATGTAGCTGAGGTAATATTGTGCACTTCAAAACAATATTCTCCATGATGACTCAATTACACTCTAGTTTTCAAAGATGGCCACCAATGTGTGACATTTAAAAATGAACTTCAATGAAATTACGATACTTTATAAAAAGTTAGGTGAAACAATCTGATAGGAAAACATTGTGATCAGCAAAACCATGATAACTGTTGTCATGGCTGGTGTCTGACAGTGCAACAACCATTATCAGGATCAGCTAGAAGTGGAAGCAAATTCCCAACCCTGTTTATTCCCTTCCGAATCTTTTTAAAACATTTCCATTCAGATGATTATAACGGGATATGATTAAAGTTAAGTTTATTTTATATTTTTTGCATGATGTCTTGAATGTCACAAATGGTTCTGTTGCATAAATCTAACATTTTCATCGTAACTTTTGAGGTCAATTTATGGGAATTTGTTTTCAAAAACGAAAAATCTAGCACTGTTCTCTCTCAGGCTTTTTCACCCTATCTCCCATTGTTATTACGAGGTAGAAGAATTAAATAAAGCTCTCACTGTTTGTTTCAATGAATTTGAATTTTGATCTTCTTCGTCACATTATTGTATACCAGTATTGTGAAATCCCGTGTTTCTCATGTGCTTTATCCCCAAAGCCCCTTACAGTCAAAATACTTCATAAGTCTAAGGATTGTTGTAATGTAAGAAACATACTTAGCTGAAGTAGGGGTGGGGGTGAGGAGTGAATGATGGCCAGGACATCTTCAAATAGATACAAGGGGTCTTTTACAACTGCTCAAATAGGTATCAGCACTTGACCTTAAAGCTCATCCAGAAGATGTGCACTGCACATCTAGTCTGTACTGGAGTGTCTACCTAAACCAGATTATGTGAAGTCCTAGAGCCAGTTTTAAACATACAACTTTGAAAGACAAGTTTGTTACCAATTTAGAATAGTGTATTTATATTCCCTGGTGAAACAGTGCATGCAAGCATGATCTGAGAAATTTGTTTGATCACAAATTTAAGAAAGGGATGAAATATTTAGATTTTAGCTTGGCATTCATTACCATCTCAGCTGAGCAATTAATTCACATGATCAGAAGGTAGGGTACAGGAAGAAAGATTCTACAGACTCAAATGAATTTGGATAGTTTTGGCTCATGTGTAGCAAACGGCATTTAATGTGAACAAGTACAAAATTATGTGACTATAGAAGGAAGTAAACAATGTAAATATAAACTAAGTGGCTCTACGTTACAGACAATAGCAGGGGATATTAATACATAGCTCACTGAAATCAACAGCAGTGCGTAAAAGAGGAAAGAAAACTAACCGATTCTTAAAACATTTCACCAGCAAAAGAGCACAAATCTTGAGTCTGCACGATATTGGTATGATTATATCTGGAGTACTGGGTACAATTTTAGCTATACTACGGCAAAAATATTCAGGTGCTGAAAACAGTGGAGAAAAGGACAACCAAACTGACATCTGGCTAAAGATATCTCAGCTTCAAGGAGAAACTGAAGAGCCCGGCATTATTTACTGAAAAGAAAAAGCCCAGGGGATTATTCAATGTTCTTAAGGGAGCAGAAATTTGAACCTCAACAATATATTTTTGAACTTGTTACAAGTTCTGGAGCCAGGGGAGATGGTTAGAAAGGTCTAGACGTAGCTAATTTAAGAGAATAGTAAATGTGTTGAACAGACTGCCCAGGGAGACATTGGAAACAGTATAGAGACAAGGATCAGATGGACTGCAGCTTTATCTGGTCCTATTCTTTACTATAGTCCTATGCAAGGGAAACTGCAAGGCTCAGCACAGATGATGACCTTTGAAATCAAGGTTTAAATCCAGCATAGGTCTTTAGGATGAAGAGCCCTCTGCAAATTGAGTTTGCAAAGCCTCACTGTATGCATGGACCCACAGCATAAGGCTACCCTTAATTTACCACTGACATTGCTAACATAACTGGAAAACTCAAGGATGCCTACTATAAGAAAGTGAATGCCACTCATACTCATGCTTGTGGTGTGTGTCAAGATAGATTACAATAGAAACTTATGCAACTGGCTGTGCTCCCCTTACTTCAATTCACTGTTAAAAATAGCATTATTTTACTTTTTTCTTCATACATCTGCCATATTCTCCATTTCTCTCCCCAATGTGCACCTTATCTTCTGTGACCCAAGAGGTAAAAGATATGTGAAATGAAAACAAATGCTTGAATTAAATAACAATCAGCATCTATAGATTTCTAACGAAAGCTACAAATCAAAAATATTGTAACCAGTCTTTCTGCCTTACAGATACTGACAATCATGCTGTATATTTTGCTGATTTACAAATGCTAGAAATCAAAGGAAAACAAAGATCACACTTTTCGCAACTGTGAACGTTATTTCACTTTGATTACTGATCAAGAATAACTAAACCAGGCTTACTGGCAATTTTCTATGAACGTAATCTAATTAATGATACAGTATCAATCTAGACTCAACTGAAATCGTTAGAATCTGGTACCAGTCCTAGGAACCAGGCTCCTATAAAAAAACACAAACACTTGTGTTGCTATCTCTGGAACCACCAAGAAAATATCACCTCGAAAATCTCTTCATTCTTCAGGCTCTGGCCTCTTGTACTCTAACCCCATTGTCTCACCATTGGCAACTGTAATATCAGTCTCCTAGGCCCCAAGCTTTGGAATTCTCTCTAAATCTCTCAATTTCACTACCTTCCTCTCCTTCTTCATATCTTTTCTGAAAACCTACCTATGATCAAGCTTTTGATCAGCCCTCCTAAAATATATTTTGGCTTGGTGTCCTTCATTCCTTTATATTTATAGGTTTGAATTAAATTCCAATTATGGTGTTTCATATTTAGATCCAGCACTTATGTATCCCTGATTGCTTAATGCATAGTGAAAAGGACCCTTAACTGGCAAGTACTACATTTTCCACTTACCTGGATCACCTTGTCTACTTTAAGGTCTTCTAAGGACGGGTACAAAGACATCTTTAATCAAATGTAAAAGCCTTAGAGGAAAAAAAGTGAATATTTTGTTCACAGACATTCTCATGATTTAAAATATTGCAAATTACCACATAACAATGCACATAAATGTATACTTTAAAATATAGCAGAAACAGATACCTGTTGTTTTCAATGGTGACATGTCATACTGATGGGTCTTATTCAAGCAATTATCTTTCATATACTAATTTATAATTCCTTATTCTCCAGGTGTACATTAACAGGGAATTATAAACATAATACAACCTACCATACTTGCATTGGATGATGGGATTGAAATTGTTAGACTTATCCAGAACATTCTTAGCATCTAAACGTATAGTATAAAGCCAGCTGAACTGGAGTAAATTCTAATCTCGCAGCCACAGCACTTTTGCCATTTCAGAAGGGCTAACATTTAGTAAAGGTTACAAGCCATGGTTAGTTCAGAAATAATTAGAAATGCAGAAACAACTAAAGTGCAGCACTTTGGTACTAGAAATATATGCATATGTTATTGTTTCTTAACCAGTCTTTCTACAATGTATTATGGTACGTGAACATCATTCAGACATGTACTGTGAATACATTCCAAGAAAGGCAACATACATCTTCCCCGACCCCTTGAATAGAAAGTTTCTTTTTGGTAGGGGGCGGGAGGGGGGTGCAGGTGGAAGTGCAATAAAAGAAAAGGTGATACAGATACACTATTTATGTTTACACTTTCAATATATTGTTCCACCTCTCTACTCCTCCACTGTTGCTAAATAATCAAGCTGCTGATGAGCAGAAATTTCCAATTGAACATTGAGAAGACTGAAGCCATTAATTTCAATCCCTGCTCCAAACTCAGTTCCTATCCCTCTCCCCGTCAGCCATCTGAGACTAACCCAGATTGTCTGCAACTGTGGTGTCATATTTGACCCCAAGATGAGCTTCGTACTGCATACTCAAGCCATCACCAAGGTTGCCTACTAACAGACTTTGCCCCTGCCTCAGCTCATCTGCCGCTGAAATCCATTTTCATACTTTTGTTACCTCTAGATTTGACTATTCCAATACACATCTGGTTGGTCTCCCACATTGTACCATCTGTAATCTTATGCGTCCTAACTCACACCGAGCCCATTCTCCTATCACTCCTTTGCTCACTGACCTACACCCGTTACAAAAATCTTGATTTTAAAATTCTGAACCTTGCTGTCAGTGCCTCTGTGACCTCACCCCTCCCTATTTCTGTAATACCTACAACCCTCCAAGATATCTCCACTCAGCTAATTCCGGCCTCTTTAGTATCCTCAATTGTATTCACCACTGACTGATGACCATGCCTTTTGTTGCTTAGGCCCTAAGCTCTGGAATTCTCTTACTACCTCTCCATCTCGCTTTCCTTCTTTAAGGCTCTCCTTAAAACACCTTTGAATAAGCTTTTGGACGTCTGACCTAACTTCTCATGTGGCTCGGTGTTATATTGTTTTGTAATGCTCCTGTGAAGCGCCTTGAAAGGTTTTATCACTTTAGAGATGCCATATAAATAAAAGTAGTTATTGTTGTATGCAAGTTCAAACCAAAAAGGAAAGCTATTTACACTATTTCTGATCATCTGTTATCTTCAGATACTTTCAAAATCCTGTTAGTTTCGCAAAAAAAATGGTCCAATCCTCATCAGGATTAAGGTTGAGTGGAGACAACAAATGAATAAGCACAGATTTTAGCTAAATAGTTACCTTTGAAAAAACATTTTTGATACATCTTTTCTCCCCTTTCCAAGGCAGTGGGTGAGGAAAGTTGAATACCTTGCACATTTCATCATATCTACTTATGACTTAGAGCCTCCACACTATACACTTTCAGTCTGACTTAATAAATGACAAACTACTTGGGCACAAAAGAATGATGCAAAAAACAATTTTGAAAACTAGCAATTCAGCACCTTGATGACACAGCTGGCTATTGCTTTTCTTGTTCAACACTACAAGAGTATGTTTTACTTTTCAGCCGCTGATAAAAAATATATAATTTTAACAGTTATGGAGCACTTCACCTTTGCAGTATTTCAGGTTTGCAAGTGAGTAACTGAGCTAGGAGTGCAAAAGCTTTGATACCCAGTCTCTGACCACTTAGCTGCTCTCAGCTGGGGCAATGGCTTAACAACCCTGGATTTTGAAAGAGGAGGGAAACAAGTTAGCCAGAGTACCCATTTGGGATTGTAATTTAGCAAACTGCATTGGAAATGTATTATGCAAATATCAGAGGGGGACAGGATTGAGTTTGTTTCTTTCACCAAATGACATTAAATTGCCTCTGGATACTCCAAGCTTTGCTTATGAACGACGGCCATTTGGACAAGGTTTTGGAGTGCAACTGACACCCAATGGAACCTTAACAAAAACAGAATTACCTGGAAAAACTCAGCAGGTCTGGCAGCATCGGTGGAGAAGAAAAGAGTTGACGTTTCGAGTCCTCATGACCCTTCAACAGAACTGAGTGGATCTTAGGAAAGGGGTGAAATATAAGCTGGTTTAAGGTAGGGCCTCCCCCCACACACCTTAAACCAGCTTATATTTCACCCCTTTCCTAAGATTCACTCAGTTCTGTTAAAGGGTCATGAGGACTCGAAACGTCAACTCTTTTCTTCTCCACTAATGCTGCCAGACCTGCTGAGTTTTTCCAGGTAATTCTGTTTTTGTTTTGGATTTCCAGCATCCGCAGTTTTTTGTTTTTATCCCAATGGAACCTTTTCCAGTATATGTGATATCATAGTATGATGGTCTCAGCAATCCACAGAGCCACCAAGTGATTCCATAATTTAAGCTCCACATTAAAAGAAAGATGTTGAGGCAAGAAGCAGTATACAGCAGAAGTTCATTAGAATTCTGCTGTGAATAAAAATACCAAAACAGGCTTAGATTCAGCCTTTTTTTGTTTAAAAAGAACACAGGAGATTATAGGGGCATTTGGAATTATGAAGGAATGGAACAGGGAAGAAGGAAACACTTTCTGTTCTAAAGGGTCAGAGCCAGGGTACACAAGTATAAGATTAAATGGAAGAGATTTAGGGTGAAGAACAAAGAAATTATTTTATATAAGCACACATTGCATGAGGCTGTGAAAATGAATGACTGGAATTTATGATTGAAGCATGTCAACATTTAATGTTAAATTAGTGAAATATGAAAAGGCAGCTCAATTCAAGGATAAATACCAATGCAGAGTGGTGGGCAGAACAGTCTGTTTCCATGTTGTGATTCCGATACACGAGTTGGTGAGGTGCAACAAAGAGAAAGAGGGAAAAAAGGGAATGTCAGCTGTAGCTCAGTTGGTAGCAATCTCGAACCCTCAATGGCAAATCATACTCCAGGACTCCGCACAAAAATCTAGGCTGACACTCCACTGCATTACCAAGTGTGCACTGCACTATTGGAGGTGCTGTCTTTCAGATGAGACGTTAAACCACTACACTCTCAGGTGAAGGTAAAAGATCCCATGAAAAGCTGAGGAGATATTTCCGATGTCCTGACCAATATTTAGCCTTCAAACAACATGACAAAAATAAAAACAAAAAACTGCGGATGCTGGAAATCCAAAACAAAAACAGAGTTACCTGGAAAAACTCAGCAGGTCTGGCAGCATCGGCAGAGAAGAAGAGTTGACGTTTCGAGTCCTCATGACCCTTCAACAGAACTGACTGAATGTTAGAAGAGGGGTGAAATATATGCTGGTTTAAGGTGGGGGGGGGGTGGGGGGGGAAGAGAAGTTGGGGGGGGGGGGGCGGTGTGGTTGTAGAGACAAGCAAGCTGTCATAGGAGCAGATAACAAAAGATGTCACAGACAAAGGAACAAAGAAGTGTTGAAGGTGGTGATATTATCTAAACAAATGTGCTAATTAAGAATGGATGGCAGGGCACTCAAGGTACAGCTCTAGTGGGGGTGGGGTGGAAAGACTAGCCCGGCATACAAGATTAAAAAATAAGGAAAATAGGTGGGAAAAGAAAAATCTATGTAAATTATTGGAAAAAACAAAAGGAAGGGGGAAGAAACGGAAAGGGGGTGGGGATGGAGGAGGGAGTTCAAGATCTAAAGTTGTTGAATTCAATATTCAGTCCGGAAGACTGTAAAGTGCCTAGTCGGAAGATGAGGTGCTGTTCCTCCAGTTTGTGTTGGGCTTCACTGGAACAATGCAGCAAGCCAAGGACAGACATGTGGGCAAGAGAGCAGGGTGGAGTGTTAAAATGTCAAGCAACAAGGAGGTTTGGGTCTTTCTTGCGGACAGACTGCAGGTGTTCTGCAAAGCATCGCCCAGTTTACGTTGCTCTCTCCAATGTAGAGGAGACCGCATTGGGAGCAACGAATGCAGTAGACTAAGTTGGGGGAAATGCAAGTGAAATGCTGCTTCACTTGAAAGGAGTGTTTGGGCCCTTGGACGGTGAGGAGAGAGGAAGTGAAAGGGCAGGTGTTGCATCTTTTGCGTGAGCATGGGGAGGTGCCATAGGTAGGGGTTGAGGAGTGAGGAGTAGGGTGTGATGGAGGATTGGACCAGGGTGTCCCGGAGGGAACGATCCCAACGGAATGCCGCCAGGGAGGGTGAAGGGAAGATGTGTTTGGTGGTGGCATCATGCTGGAGTTGGCGAAGGATGATCCTTTGAATGCGGAGGCTGGTGGGGTGATAAGTGAGGACAAGGGGGACCCTATCATGTTTCTGGGAGGGAGGAGAAGGCGTGAGGGAGGATGCGCGGGAGATGGGCCGGACACGGTTGAGGGCCCTGTCAACGACCGTGGGTGGAAAACCTCGGTTAAGGAAGAAGGAGGACATGTCAGAGGAACTGTTTTTGAAGGTAGCATCATCAGAACAGATGCGACGGAGGTGAAGGAACTGAGAGAATGGGATGGAGTTCTTACAGGAAGCGGGGTGTGAGGAGCTGTAGTCGAGGTAGCTGTGGGAGTCGGTAGGCTTGTCATGGATATTAGTGGACAGTCTATCACCAGAAATTGAGACAGAGTGGTCAAGGAAGGGAAGTGTCAGAGATGGACCATGTGAAAATGATGGAGGGGTGGAGATTGGAAGCAAAATTAATAAATTTTTCCAAGTCCCGACGAGAGCATGAAGCAGCACCGAAGTAATCACCGATGTACCGGAGAAAGAGTTGTGGGAGGGGGCCGGAGTAGGACTGGAACAAGGAATGTTCCACATACCCCATAAATAGACAGGCTTAGCTGGGGCCCATGCGGGTACCCATAGCCACACCTTTTATCTGGAGGAAGTGAGAGGAGTTAAAGGAGAAATTGTTCAGTGTGAGAACAAGTTCAGCCAGACGGAGGAGAGTAGTGGTGGATGGGGATTGTTCAGGCCTCTGTTCAAGTAAGATGCTAAGGGCCCTCAGACCATCCTGGTGGGGGATGGAGGTGTGGAGGGATTGGCCGTCCATGGTGAAGAGGAAGCAGTTGGGGCCAGGGAACTGGAAATTGTTGATGTGACGTAAGGTGTCAGAGGAGTCACGGATGTAGGTGGGAAGGGACTGGACAAGGGGAGAGAGAAGGAAGTCAAGGTAACGAGAAATGAGTTCCGTAGGGCAGGAGCAGGCTGACACGATCGGTCTACCAGGACAGTTCTGTTTGTGGATTTTGGGTAGGAGGTAGAAGCGGGCCGTCCGAGGTCGGGCGACCATCAGGTTGGAAGCTGTGGGAGGAAGATCTCCAGAGGAGATCAGGTCAGTGACAGTCCTGGAAACAATGGCTTGATGTTCAGTGGTGGGGTCATGGTCCAGGGAGAGGTAGGAGGAAGTGTCTGTGAGTTGACGCTCAGCCTCCACGAGGTAGAGGTCAATGCGCCAGAAAACAACAGCAACACCCTTGTCAGCGGGTTTGATGACAATTTTGGGGTTGGACCTGAAAGAACGGAGTGCAGTAAGTTCAGAGAGAGACAGATTAGAATGGGTGAGAGGAGCAGAGAAATTGAGACGACTAATGTCACGCCGACAGTTCTCAATGAAAAGATCAAGAGAAGGTAAGAGTCCAGAGGGAGGGGTCCAGGTGGAGGGAGAATATTGGAGGTGGGTAAATGGATCCGTTGAACCGGGAGAGGACTCCTGCCCAAAGAAGTGAGCACGGAGACGAAGACGGCGGAAGAAGAGTTCAGCATTGTGCCGAGCCCGATATTCATTGAGATGAGGGCGTAAGGGTATGAAACTAAGTCCTCTGCTGAGCACTGAACATTCAGCATCGGAGAGGGGAAGGTCAGGGGGTATAGTGAATACACGGCCAAGGCTGGGATTGGAAGATGGGGTGGGGACGGAGGGACAGGCAGGGGTGGAGAGTCCTAGATGGGTGTTGGTGTCAATGACAAAAAACAGATTATCCAGTCATTATCATAGTGCTGCTTGTGAGATCGTGCTCTGCACAAATTGGCTGCTATATCTCCTAATTTAAAACAGTGGCTACATTTAAAAAAGTACTTCATTGGCTGTAAAATGCTTTGAAGTACCCTGAGGTCATGAAAGGCTATTTAAGCATAAGTCTTTCTTTTCTTTCTAACTCTCGATCCAATTATGCAAACTAAAGTACCCAAGCATAAAACAAAAATTGAACAGATATTCAATCGCTTTGGAAAACAATTTATATTTATAAAATCATAACCACTAGTTGCTATAACTATCTATTTCTTGTTTAATGCAATTTTTAGCCAGAGCGAGCTGTCACACTGAACACTGCTCAATAGTAGTACAGTTTGATTTGGTTAGCAACATTTTGCAACTTGCAAAGTGAGTCAGACAAGGGATTTTCTAGAACATTTCATGTTAAGATACACCTTAAAATTCTACTGCTTAAGTATCTACGATTCTCCTGAGTATGGATTTATAAATCTACTGACCCTTTCTGTTTGTTGGCACTCAAACATATTCACTCTTTATCTCTATGCCCTTCCAGCAACTCCTTTGAGAACTCCATATCTTGCTTTTGATTTTAAAATCAAGTGGTCTGAAGTAAGGAGTTGCAAGTAAAAGTCGAATTCAGTATCAGAGCAGTATTGTAGCAGAAAAATAACTGGTGGTAATAATGTTATTGCACCCCTTACAACATTGCTTTATGTGGAAAGCCTGATCGCCCAAGCAGGTCCTCATCCTGCCAGGTGAACATAAATTTTGAATTTCAGACAATTAAATAAAGCATTAAATATATATAGCATATCGAAATCCAAGATTTGGTCAGGTTCAAAATGTAAAGACACAATCCTCTTCAGTTGCTGATATTAAATCATTCAAATGAGGTATTTTCGCGATTCACTAAAATAGGTATACGGAAGTAAATTCTGCTGTAGCCAACAAGAACTTCCTGTTACAAAAACCTACAAGTGAAGCAGTCCACTAGACAAGATCAATTCTACTCTCAGGCTTTGAAGAGCATTTAGGTTTCATGTGGGGAAAATGTCACATTTCTAATCTAGTTAACTATTACTAATAAAAGGCATTTCTAAAGTGAATGCCATCTAATCCAATGTCAAGCCTATGAAGTCCATAATTTAGATTTTCAGACAACAGCTCAAAATTAGTCATATTATCCAGCTGTAAAACTCAGAACTGTAGCTAACTGGGGGAAAAAATCCCTGTTACACAACACTAAGCTTTGAATTCCAAAACTTCAATTTTGAGCTGGCTGCCAAGAAGTGTACACAAGGACAAGGCACAAGTATCCTCCAAAGTGCTTTCTCCCTATATGATGGGTGCCCACTTTCTCCACAGTTGCATAGACAAGTAGCCAAAAGGGGAACAAAACAAATTAACACATTAGCATGCCAACATCTTACCAATAAAAGTACTATCCTTCATGATTTCATCAATAAATCCACTACTACCTGGTGTGACATTTAGCAATATAGGCTACCAAGGTTCTAGATTCAATCCCTGATTAGCAATGAGTTACAGTGATGATGGGATTCTACAACTGACCTCAGCAAAGGTGGAGGCTCACAGAGAGAAATGTAATTTACCAACTCAAGAGATGGAATTACAACCTTGCTGTAAGGAATTAGAGAACACGCTTAGTTTAGAAAGTAGATAACTGCTGGGGGAGGCGAGGTGGCGAAATGATATAATCTAGTACAACTTTTACTATTAATTGGAAGTAATCTTTTCTGAACATATTTTACTGCATAGCAAAACAACATGCTTAATGCTTATAAACATACATTTATATGACAGCTTCTACATGAAAAATGTTTAGCCTTAGTTGAGAAATAGACAAAATAAAAACAAAGAACCAGGAAGAAATTTGGACAGGTGACAAAAGCCAGGTTAACACATGTTTTGAGCAGGTTTTTAAAACAGGTGGAGTGCAGAGGATATTGAGAGGTTTAAGGAAGGAGTTCCAAAGAAAAGTACCGAGTCAGCTTTCCAACAGTTGTTGGACAAGGGAAAGGGTTTTTTTGGGGTGCAGGGAAAGCTACAGTCACACAAATAGATTATATTAAGGGCTCAAAGGATTGAAAAGTTTTATGCAAGGAGATTTAAAAAATTACAAATGAGGACAAGGGTGTTGTTTAGGTCACTGAAAATGGGGATGATGGTTGAGCAGAAGTTAGTTGTGGATGGATTACCTGCTGCAATGTGCTGATCAAATTGTAGTTTAACAAGGGCAGTGGATGAGAGGCTGGCAAGATAACATTAAGGATAGTTAAATCTGATGGGACAATAGCATATATAAGGGTTGCATTGAGACATACCAAATACTGTGGAAGTGGAAATAAGCCATCTTGATGATGGATTGAATATAGGTTTTAAAACTGGATCAAATAGGTTGCCAAAATGACAGCCATTCTGGATCAGTCTTCCAGGGTAGCTGGGGAGGGCTTATAGATTTTTATCGGCCAAAGATGATAGCGATAGTCTCTCGATATTGAACTGAATAACTTCAAACTTATCCAGAACCTGATGTGCCATCAGACTGCTTGTGAAACAAGACCATTCAATGTAATCAAGAGAAGTGGCAGAGATAGAAAGAGATATGGTTAGAAAATATATGAATGCTGACCTCATGCCTGAAGATGAGGTCAATGCGTGGCAACACATATATGTAAAGAAAAGATCATTGAGGAACAGCAGAGGGCACAGTGCAAGAAAGAGAATGGAAGGCACTACTACAAATTGCTTGCATCATGTAAACACAAGTTACATAGAAAAATATCCCAAGCCCTTAACAGAAGCACAATTATACAACAGATGTCAAGCCAAAGAGGTTATTAGGAGGGCTCAACAAAGACAGGGATAATAAGGAAGCAGAACTTGGCACGGAAAAGTACAAGCATTAGCTGCTCTGGCTGCATTCCATGCACTGTAACAAATATTGACAATGAACTTAGCCATGTAGATATAGGTAAAGATTGAACCTCTATACAAGAAAGTTGTCACACACTATCTAATAGGTGCTTTGAACATTAGCAGAACAGCTCAACCGCACCTTACTCCCAGTTGGTATATCAACCAAGTGCAAAACACCTGGTATGTTGCCAGACACAGCAAGCAAGAAACATTAAGGAAAGAAAATAAAACTGACACTATGCCATCATGCTGTGCTATCAGATTGAGATTAAACTTTTCTTTTGGGTGACGTGGGACGTAGAAGTGTTTTCAAAATTATTTTATTTGAAGTGTTCGGGCAAGATCCCTTCTTGAAAAAGACACCTCCTTAATAACTGGTCAAGTTAATGCAGCAGCTTGGATTTATATAGCACCTTTAACATAGAAAAACATCTCAAAAGAGACCGATTCAGAAAAGGAAAAACTTACACCTTACAGTCTGCAACTTTCACAATTGTTTTCTAATTTCTATACAACATACCAGAAATATCAGAATTAATGTAATCAAATCACCATCTGGGAAAACATGTCTTGCTCGAAATGCAAACAAGTCTTAGGCTTCTTTTTAATATTTGTTCCTGAGATGTAAGCCAGCATTTGTTGTCTATCTCTAATTGCCCTCGAGAAGGTGATGGTGAGCTGTCTTCTTGAACCCATGCAGTCCATATGGTGTAGATATACTCTCAGTGCTGCAAGAATGGAGTTCCAAGATTTTGACCCAGCAACAATGAAGGAACGGTGATATATTTCCCAGTTAGGATGGTGTGCAGCTTGGAGGAACTTGCAGAAGATGGTGACATGCATCTGCTGGTTGAAGTCACACATTTGGAAGGCGCTGACAAGGCAGCCTTGGTGAGTTGTTGCAGTGCATCTTGTAGATGGTGTACACCGCTGTCATTGTGCACTAGCAAACAATAATGTCCATTTAAGTTTTCCCTACTTTCAAACCACAATGGTCTGTGTGGAGCCCCCATAACATTTTTATACAAGTTTCCTTTGATAGCTGGGCCCCCGGGCGTGTGTGAAAAGGAGCACTGGCAGCAGCATCCCAGCTACTGAGCACTTGGATACAAGCAGGGACTACACTCTTGACTGTGATAACTGTGTCGCATGTAAAACTACACCTTGCTTCCAAGGTTGGCTCTCCTTTTGTTAAGGAGAAATCCATGGGATTCCATTATAACATTTTTACTAACAACCCCAATTGGAGAAAACTTTAAGGCCAAAATTTTCCAGCCCTTCATACCAGTGGAATCTTTCAGTCCCGCTGATGTGAATGGAGATTTCAATGCCTTGGCGGCCTTGCCATGGGGGGGGGGGGAGGCTGGAAAATTCTGGCCCAAGTGTCTGTCACTGCGTTCAACTTCTCAAAAAAATTTACAGAAATGAAACAATAAATAATTTGACTTTAAAAAAGACTGTCCACCTTCCAATGTTAAGCAAATGTTAGTTGCAAATTTGCACTGGAAGGAAAATAAAATAAGCGGAGGGTTTAAACTGCCTGGGACCAAAAATAAACGCAGTGAGTGACTTACCCACAAGACGGACACTATGCACTATATGCCTGCTTTAAAGACATTAACTAGTTCAGGATAGCATTATGCCTGACATCATGATGTTCAATCGCTGGGCCCACTGCAGTCACCCCAATTTGCAGCACTCTAGGGTGGTTCTGCTCATCACATCTGTTTTAATGGTGCCACCTTTCACAGGAAAGCTTCTGAAAAGCCCTTTTTTTGCCTTCTTTCTGTTGTCCTGACCCTTTTTAAATGTTGTCCATCTCTGGTACCTCCCAGTTTTGCAGAAGAGATCATACTCCAGACACTGTCCTGTGCCCCCCACACACCTTACCCCTACACTGCCCCATGGCCCCCTTCCCTGGCACTGTCCCATGGCCCCCTTCCCCAGCACTGCCCCATTCCCCCTTCCCCAGCACTGTCCCATTGTCCAATGCCCCCTCCCCAGCATTGCCCAATGGTGCCCTTGCCCCATCAGTGCCCCCCTCCCCCATGGCCCCCTCACCCCACCAGTGCCCCCTTCCCAGGCATTGCCCCCTCCCCAGCACTGCCCCATGGCCCCCTCGCCCCACCAGTGACCCCTCCCCGGCACTGCCCCATGGCCCCCTTGCCCCACCAGTGACCCCTCCTCTGGCACTGCCCCATGGCCCCCTCACCCCACCAGTGCCCCTTCCCCTGGCACTGCCTCATGGCCCCCTCACCTGGCACTGCCCCATGGCCCCCTCACCCCACCAGTGCCCCCTCCCCTGGCACTGCCCCATGGCCCCCTCCCCCTGCCCTCTCCCTCCTCCTCTCTTCCTGAGCAGCGATATCCGCCCCAATGTACATTAACACCCACCCCCTGAGCATCAACAGCTGCTCTTGCCTCACTACAATACCTGCCCCGTTACATGGGGATGTGAGCCCCGGGCTCCTACGATTTAAACTAGTCAACTTCCACCCGGAGACGGTGCGCTTCCATGTTCCTGATGCGATTAGAGACGGTTCCTTCAGGACGACCAGATACATGGCCGAAAGAACGGTAACTTAACAAAGAGTTAATGGTAGTTTGGGAGCAGCTCGCCTTAGCTGAGCGATTCGATGAAGGACAGAATAGACGGAGTGAACCTCACCTGAACAGGTTACTGCTGATTGATGCTGACCGTTCTGTATCACCAAACCGCCGCCTTCTCTCCGACTCGTGACGGAGACTCGAGACACCGGAAGGAAACGCGTCACGGAAACTGGCGCATGCTCGCAACGCCCGATGGGGGAGGGGGCCTCTAGGAATGTGTGAGCAAGGAGCCGCCGGACTCAGCCTAAACTGTCAATCAACACCCTCAGGTCTCACCAAGGCGGAGGTTGCACCCCACTGCCGGCCTCAGTTAGAACCTCACCAAGGGGGAAGGCTTCATCCCACTTTCGTAAGAGAGTTCACTGCAGAATCATGACCTAGTAGACTGCACCATTTGAGTATCGGTTTCACTTAATCAGGCGCTTGTGAGTAATATATCCAACAGTCACCAAGCATAAATAAAACATACACAACGTAGGCCTGTTTATGTTTTTCACAGAATACTGGACTATAGAAGATCTGATCCTCTATACTCCTAATGTGTAATAAAAAAGGAAGTTTGACTTATTTATTCACTAAATCAGTGATTTTTTTTATAATACATTGCTTGTTAACATGTTATAACGCACTTAATGCTATAAAGCAACACATTCACTAATTTATAAGCAATGTCACTGAGAGTCTTAAACAAAAATAAAAATACCTGGAAAAACTCAGTAGGTCTGCCTGCATCTGCGGAGAGGAACAGAGTTAACGTTTCGAGTCCGTATGATTCTCCAACAGAAGAAGAACAGTTCTGTTGAAGAGTCATACGGACTCGAAACGTTACTGTGCTCCTCTCCGCAGATGCTGTCAGACCTGCTGAGTTTTTCCAAGTATTTTTATTTTTGTTTTGGATTTCCAGCATCCGCAGTTTTTTGCTTTTATCACTGGGAGTCTTGTTAATTGAAATAGAGTTGGACAATTTTCAGCACTTTTCTTAAGAGAAAATGTTGAGAATACAAAGAAATTTCTTCTCTAAAAAAACTCAAATGTTCCGAGACTTTCCGCCAGAGTTATCATGGAATCATAGGCGGTTTGTGGCACAGAAAGAACATAAGAACTAGGAGCAGGAGTAGGCAATTCAACACCTCGAGCCTGCCCTGCCATTCAATACCATCATGGCTGATCTCATTTTGGCCTCAACTCCAATTTCCCGCCCTCTCCCCATAACCTTTCAACCCGTTACTAATTAAAAATCTGTCTATCTCCTTAAATTTATTCAGCGTCCGGCATCCACTGCACTCTGAGGTAGTGAATTCCACAGATTCACGACTCTTTGAGAAAAATAATTCCTCCTCATCTCTGACTTAAATCTACCATGCCTTAGCCTAAAACTATGGCCTCTTGTTCTAGAATGCCCCACAAGGAGAAACATCCATTCCACATTTACTTTGTCCATCCCCTTTAGCATTTTATATACCTCAATTAGACCTCCTCTCATCCTTCTTAACTCGAGCAAGTATAGGCCCTAAACTGCTCAATCTCTCTCATAAGACAAGCCCTGCGTCTCTGGAATCAATCTAGTGAACCTCCTCTGAACCGCCTCCAATGCAACTACATCCTTCCTCAAGTAAGGGGACCAAAACTGGGCACAGTACTCTAGGTGCAGTCTAACCAATGCCTTGTGCAGTTGCAACAACACTTCCCTATTTTTATATTCTATTCCTTTAGCAATAAATGCCAAAATTCCATTTGCCTTATTACCTGCTGTACCTGCATATTAGCTTTCAGCAATTCATGCACGAGGACACCCAAATCCCTCTGCACTGAAGCATTCTGAAGTTTCTCTCTGTTTAAATAATAAGTCACCTTTTTATTCTTCCGAACAAAATGGATAACCTCACACTTATCCAAATTAAACTCCATCTGCCAAAATTTGGCCCATTCACCTAACCTGTCCATATCCTTTTGTAAATTTCTTATTTCTTCATTGCAGCTTACTTTCCCACCTATTTTGGTGTCATCTGCAAATTTAACTATAGTACCTTATATTCCTGAATCCAAGTCATTAATATATTGTATTGTAAATAGTTGGGGCCCAAAGACCGAACCCCGTGGTACCCCACTGGTTACAGCTTGCCATCCAGAAAAAGACCCGTTTATCCCGACTCCCTGCTTTCTGTTGGTTAGCCAATCCTCTATCCAAGCTAATATATTACCCCTAACTCCGTGTGATCTTAGCTTGTGTATTAATCTTTTGTGCGGCACCTTAAAAAAAGGCCTTCTGGAAGTCCAGATATACTACATCTACAGGATCCCCAATATCCACTTTGCTTGTTACATCTTCAAAGAACTCTAGCAAATTAATCAAACACGACTTACTCTTCATAAAACCATGCTGACCCTGATGGATTGCATTTTGACTTTCCAAATGCCCCATTACTACCTCCTTAATAATGGATTCCAACAATTTCCCAATGACAGACGTTAAACTAACTGGTCTATAGTTTCCGACTTTCTGCCTCCACGCCCCCCTCCCCCCTTTTTGAATAAGGGCATTATATTAGTATTTTTCCAATCCACTGGAACTTTTTCAGAATCCAGGGAATTTTGGAATATTATAGCCAATGCATCCACCATCTCCACTGCCACTTCTTTAAGACCCTGGGGTGTAGGCCATCAGGTCCTTGGGACTTGCCACCCTTTAATCCCAATAGTTTACTCAGTACTTTTTCTCTAATGATGGTGATTGTTCTAAGTTCCTCCTCTATACCCTCTGCACTACCTGTTACTATTGGGGTTCCATTCATATCCTCCGCCGTGAAAACTGAGGCAAAATATTGATTAAGCATCTCTGCCATTTCTGCATTCCCCACTATTAACTCCCCAGTCTCATCCTCGAAGGGACCAACATTCACTTTAGCTACTCTCTTTCCTTTTATATACTTGTAGAAGCTTTTGCTATCAGTTTTTACATTTTGCACTAGTTTTCTTTCATAATTTACCTTTGCTCTTTTTATTAATTTTTAGTAACACTTTGTTGATCTTTAAAAGTTTCCAATCTTCCAGCCTGCCACTGACCTATGCAATTTGGTATGCCTTAGTTTTTGCCTTTATGTTATCTTTAACTTCCTTGCTTAGCCATGGATGCTTTTTCCCCCTCTTACCATCTTTCTTCCTCTTTGGAATATTTACTTGGGAGGAACTGAATATCTCCTTAAATATCTGCCACTGTTACGCACTTGGCCTTTCTTTTCCACGTTGGAGGAAGTGACAAGAGAATGCACAGTGCATCTGTCGAATTTTGGGCAGAAGCGCTCAAAGGCCATGCAAATGGATACGTGTTCCTGATCTCCAGCACAGTTTTGGTGTGCAGAAGAGATTTAATTACGAGCACTACACTGGGATGGTGGACTCTATTGAATGTATGCATGTTTTTTAAGATTTGAATTTTAAAACAAATATCTACCGAGCATATGTTTTCGCAGTGGGAAACTTGAACTGTGTACCCACATAGGTTATGTTAGATCAGTTGTTTTACAAAATGATTTATGAATGTTGGAACCTGAATTTTAGAAACTGAAGTAGTTTTACAGCAAGCTATTATGATTTTGTTATATTTCAGAATGACGGTGAGATCCTAGAAAAATACAGACAGCTTGAACGTTCACTATACCCCCTGACCTTCCCCTCTCCGATGCTGAACGTTCAGTGCTCAGCAAAGGACTTAGTTTCATACCCTTACGCCCTCACCTCAATGAATTTCGGGCTCGGCATGATACTGAACTCTTCTTCCGCCGTCTTCGTCTCCGGGCTCACTTCTTTGGGCAGGAGTCCTCTCCCAGTTCAACGGATCCTTTTACCCATCTCCAATATTCTCCCTCCACCTGGACCCCTCCCTCTGGATTCTTACCTTCTCTCGATCTTTTCATTGAGAACTGTCGGCGCGACATTAGTCGTCTCAATTTCTCTGCTCCTCTCACCCATTCTAACCTGTCTCTCTCTGAACTTACTTCACTCCATTCTCTCAGGTCCAACCCTGACATTGTCATCAAACCCGCTGACAAGGGTGGTGCTGTTGTTGTCTGGCGCACTGACCTCTACCTCGCGGAGGCTGAGCGTCAACTCGCAGACACTTCCTCCTACCTCTCCCTGGACCATGACCCCACCACTGAACATCAAGCCATTGTTTCCAGGACTGTCAGTGACCTCATCTCCTCTGGGGATCTCCCTCCCACAGCTTCCAACCTGATAGTCGCCCAACCTCGGACGGCCCGCTTCTATCTCCTACCCAAAATCCACAAACAGAACTGCCCCGGTAGACCGATCGTCTCAGCTTGCTCCTGCCCCACAGAACTCATTTCTCGTTATCTTGACTCCCTTCTCTCTCCCCTTGTCCAGTCCCTTCCCACCTACATCCGTGATTCCTCTGACACCTTACGTCACATCAACAATTTCCAGTTCCCTGGCCCCAACCGCTTACTCTTCACCATGGACGTCCAATCCCTCTACACCTCCATCCCCCACCAGGATGGTCTGAGGGCCCTTAGCTTCTTCCTCGAACAGAGGCCCGAACAATCCCCATCCACCACTACTCTCCTCCGTCTGACTGAACTTGTTCTCACACTGAACAATTTCTCCTTCAACTCCTCTCACTTCCTCCAAATAAAAGGTGTGGCTATGGGTACCCGCATGGGCCCCAGCTATGCCTGTCTCTTTATGGGGTATGTGGAACATTCCTTGTTGCAGTCCTACTCCGGCCCCCTTCCACAACTCTTTCTCCGGTACATCGATGATTACTTCGGTGCCGCTTCATGCTCTCGTCAGGACTTGGAAAAATTTATTAATTTTGCTTCCAATCTCCACCCCTCCATCATTTTCACGTGGTCCATCTCTGACACTTCCCTTCCCTTCCTTGACCTCTCTGTCTCAATCTCTGGTGATAGACTGTCCACCAATATCCATTACAAACCCACCGACTCCCACAGCTATCTCGACTACAGCTCCTCACAACCCGCTTCCTGTAAGGACTCCATCCCATTCTCTCAGTTCCTTCGCCTCCGTCGCATCTGTTCCGATGATGCTACATTCAAAAACAGTTCCTCTGACATGTCCTCCTTCTTCCTTAACCGAGGTTTTCCACCCACGGTCGTTGACAGGGCCCTCAACCGTGTCCGGCCCATCTCCCGCGCATCCGCCCTCACGCCTTCTCCTCCCTCCCAGAAACATGATAGGGTCCCCCTTGTCCTCACTTATCACCCCACCAGCCTCCGCATTCAAAGGATCATCCTCCGCCATTTCCGCCAACTCCAGCATGATGCCAGCACCAAACACATCTTCCCTTCACCCCCCTTATCGGCATTCCGTAGGGATCGTTCCCTCCGGGACACCCTGGTCCACTCCTCCATCACCCCCTACTCCTCAACCCCCTCCTATGGCACCACCTCATGCCCACGCAAAAGATGCAACACCTGCCCCTTCACTTCCTCTCTCCTCACCGTCCAAGGACCCAAACACTCCTTTCAAGTGAAGCAGCATTTCACTTGCATTTCCCCCAACTTAGTCTACTGCATTCGTTGCTCCTAATGTGGTCTCCTCTACATTGGAGAGACCAAACGTAAACTGGGCGACCGCTTTGCAGAACACCTGCGGTCTGTCCGCAAGAATGACCCAAACCTCCCTGTCGCTTGCCATTTCAACACTCCACCCTGCTCTCTTGCCCACATGTCTGTCCTTGGCTTGCTGCATTGTTCCAGTGAAGCCCAACGCAAACTGGAGGAACAACACCTCATCTTCCGACTAGGGACTTTACAGCCTTCCGGACTGAATATTGAATTCAACAACTTTAGGTCGTAAGCTCCCTCCCCCATTCCCACCCCCTTTCTGTTTCCCCCTTCCCTTTTTTTTCCAATAAATTATAAAGATTTTCCTTTTCCCACCTATTTCCATTATGTAAAAAAAAAACCCCACTAGAGCTATACCTTGAGTGCCCTACCATCCATTCTTAATTAGCACATTCGTTTAGATAATATCACCAACTTTAATTTTAACACCTATGTGTTCTATTGTACTATTGTCGTTGACATCTTTTGATGATCTGCTTCTATCACTGCTTGTTTGTCCCTACAACCACACCCCCCCCTCCACCTCTTTGTCTCTCTATCTCTCCGCCCCCCACACACACACCTTAAACCAGCTTATATTTCAACTCTTTCTTGGACTCGAACGCAAGTTCTGTCGAAGGGTCATGAGGACTCGAAACGTCAACTCTTTTCTTCTCCGCCGATGCTGCCAGACCTGCTGAGTTTTTCCAGGTAATTCTGCCTGCTTAAACTGTTTGGACTTAGCATCTCAAATCGATTATTTGTTTTCAATAAATGTAATTATGCTGTTGTGCTAACTTTTTATCTAGCTACGGTTCTGCTAAATCTAGGACTACATTCCAGTGTTCTCAAAGCTCAAGAATGCCCAATGCTCTCAAACTGCATGATCTTCCCACTGCCTATTGCTTGTAAGATAATTTCCAACTCCAACTTGCTAAGTGTTGGCTGCTCTTCAAATGTGAAACTGCTTTAAAAAGAGATAATGTGAAGAAGATATTTAAAACAACTGGTGGCTGGGAAAGGTTCGAGGCAAGTTGCATCAGACAATCCTTGCTCGAATATTTTCTGAAAGGCGAGAAACTAGGAACTGTGGATGAGTAAAGAGATTTGGATGCCTCTATACACAAATCACTAAAAACACAGGTACAAAAAGTAGTAATATTAATGTATTGTTGACCTTTAAACTGAAGAGGGCTCTTAAAAGGATTTGATCGGATGTATACAAAGAAGCAATTTCCTTTAGCGTCAGTTTACATTGAGTAGAAGGTATACTTACCCTAGTGGAGCACAGCAGATCATTTATCCTCTTTCAACACTTGGCCGTTTCCTTTTTGGGCTCCACGGGTGCCAACCACACCTGCGACCTCCTCCCAGGCTACCATGGTCAGACAGGAAGACAAATGGAATTTTGGCCTGTATTGCTAGGGGGTTGGAGTATAAAAATAGGGAAGTATTGTTACAACTGTACAGGGTGTTAGTGAGGCCTGAAGGGTTCTCAAAATTCCCACATTTTTCATATCATCAACAAGGATATGACTTTTGGACTTTTATGGCAGAGGACCCAACTGTCAAGTTAAGTGTAGAACCCTGCAGACAGGAGGCTGGGCCCATGAAGGCTTGGGACTGGACATGCCCGGGCTTGTTGAGTGCAGTGTGGATTGTTGCCTGGAACCAGACAACGAGAGGAGATGAAATACGCATTCTTCCCTTTAAAAGAATCAACCCAGAGAAAGACTTCATCTTACATGAAACTAAAGCCCATCAAAATCTTGCATAAATAATCGCTACTAACTACTAAGGCAGGAAGGCAGCAATCAATGCAATTATGCGAACCTATCAATACTCTACATATACAATGGCTTTCAGTTCAAGACTAGTTACGGGGACAGGAAGACAACGGGAAACATCATGCGAGCCCATTAAAAACAACGAGAAAACAATCACCTGAAGAAGCCCACCAAAATCAGACAAAGAACGAACCTTGATTTGGATTCAGTTAAGATATTTGAAAAAAACAGTATAACTGGGCCACCAATTATGAAAGAAAGGGGTGAGCAGTTCTTGGAGTGGTTGAAGCAGAGTTTAAGCAGGGAGAGGTAGTTGAGCCAAACGGAGGAAGAAGATCTGGAGGTTTGCAGGCCCGCAGGCAACATCACGGCGAGGGGCACGGGGTGGCAGGCTCAACCAATGACAACAAGGCCACAACTGCAGCCCCCCACAAAGATCGACCACCCACAACCGCGCCCTCCATCCAACTGAAGAACCTTCGCAGATTCCACAGACCGGGACCACGTGGGGACGGCAGGCCCCAGAGGACACACAGACCATACCCCCAAACTGCAACTGGCTTACCTGGCTGAATTTCGAACTGCCAAGAAACCCTAGTTGGTGAGCATGATCCCTGACCTCTCCTAGTTCAATTTTGTTAGGTTTTGGGGATGGGAGAAGGGTAAGGGGATTAATAGCATGATTTTCCCTCGTTATGCCGTGTGTTCCCCATTCTTAACTAAGTGTACTTCATAGGTCTGTATAATCTCAGTGTAATCCTAATGTTATAAGGTCATTTGTGACTTCAATAAACCCAGTTTTTTTCTTGCACCAAAACCAGTTGTCTGCTGCACTTTGTCACAACCCCTAAATAAGTCCAAGGTCTAGAACCCAGGGAGTGGGAGCAATTCGGACCGCTCAGAAGTTAGAGGTGAAGCTGACACATACTTCCACCCCCTACAGGCCGCACCTGGAGTACTGTGTACAGTTTTGGTCCCCATATTTAAGAAAGGATATACTGACATTGGAGACAGTTGAAAAGAGATTCACTAGGCTGATTCCTGGGATAAAGGGGTTGACTTGTCAAGAATGGCTAAACAGATCAGGCCTTTATTCATTAGAGTTTAGAAGAATGAGTCTTATTGAAACGTACAATATTCTGAGGGGGCTTGACAGGGCAGATGTTGAAAAGATGTTTCCACTAGTGAGGGAAGCTTGAACTAGGAGGCATAGTTACAGAATAAGGGGACACTCATTTAACACTGAGATGCAAAAGAATTTCTTCTCTCAGAGAGTTGTGAATGCCTGGAATTCTCTATCCCAGAGAGTTGTAGAGGCTAGAGTGTTCCTATTCCTTACACTCTTAGGTTTTTTAATTGAATTCAAATTTCACTATCTGCTGTGATTGGGTTTGAACCCTGGTCCCCAGAGCCTTACACTGGGTGTCTGGATTACTAGTCCAGTGACAATATCACTATGCCAGCAGACATTCACAAAGTTACAGTTTACAGGGATCTCACACACTATCTGCATAAGAGACATCATCACTGATTCTCTCTCACACACACTTACACCTCCATCTCTTGTCGCATCCTGCACAAGTCATGCCTTCAGCCCTTACATAGGTCCACTCAGCACACACAGCAGGCATGCATGCTTATCATATGTGTTGACATCCATCCTGCTTACAGTCTGTCCATCTGTCTTTATGCAGGAAAAGATTGCCCAGAACAAGAGGGAGAGATCCCAGACAGGAGGGGGAGGGTTGGGTTGGAGTGGTGGTGGGGGGTGGAGGGGGGGCAGGGTAGGGGAATGCCAGAGCTCAGGCCACTCACCCACTTTGAAGAGCAGGTGACAGAGCTGGCTGGCAAGGACAGGGACCGTTCTTGCACCAAAGGCAAGACCGGCGTCTCCCAACAAAGCCAGTGAGGTTCCATCCAGAAGTCTTTGTCCACAATCTGAAATTGTGTGCTTTTTAATGTAGGTGACTATCCAGCCAATCCCTAATTATTTCCTCTCTATTATAGCCACCAGCAAGAAGGAGGCAGTCTACCAGGCAGCCCATCAGCCCCAGTCCCCAGACCACCTCAGATGAAGGCCCTTAAGATGCACTAGATATCAAGCTGTCACTGCGTTCACCTGCATCCTCCACTAGTGCAAAGACACACACCTCGGTGGTACCTAGGTTTAGAGCAAGCTTTGGGTCACCATCTGGAGAGCACAGCATGGATTTGGGTCGGTGAAGGCAGTGACAGTCAAGGTCATTGACATTTGGAGGACTGCTGGAGGCCAGGCTCCTGCTGAGTCCAAGTCTGATGACGAGCCATTGGAATCAGCCCTCAGAGAGATGTTGGAGCTCCAAAGACAGGCAGGGGTATAGCAGGCAGGGTTTTCAGAGGCAAGCAGCATATTAGGATGGAGGATGGAGGAGTCCGTCCACATTCTGTGTGATATCATGGCACCAACATGCCAGCACATCAAGGTCACCTTTTGAAGGGTGACATCTGCCATGGAGACCCTGGTCCAGCAGTTTGTGCCGGATGTGCACTCGGACCTGTACACCGTCACTATAGCCATGAGTGGGATTCATCAGTGGCTTTGCGAAAGGGGGACGGTGCAGCTCAATCTCTCTCCAGGAGCTCCTTCTCCTCAAGGAGTCATGGAGGTGCCCTTGGACACTCACAGGGAGAAGGAGCTACAGCCAGACACCCTAGTGCAATCCACCCAGGACTCTGCAAGGCTGTCCAGCTGCTCAGGCGAGGAGGGTCCACCTGTCCCAAAGCAGGAGACACAAATCGGGACAGGGCCCTCTATACCTCGGCTGTCCAACAGACGTCAGCCAAAATCATCATAGACAAGAGAACATAGCAGTCAGCAGGCACTGCTGCAGATGATGGGGATGCACCTAGACATAGCGGAAGGATGAGAAAAATTAAGAAACGCTGAAAGAACAATGGTGGCACAGGTGTTCACTCACTGTATATATTTTGCACATCTGTAAGTATATTTTGCTTTTCTGAAAGTTTCCTCTCATGAATGGCTTTTCTATCTGATACAATGCTCATATAAGTGTAACAGATGGCCCCCCTCCTTACTTATCTCCCATCATGTGCCTCAGGTCTGATCGCTGATAATTGCGCAATGTTCAGCACCATTCACGACTCCTCAGATACTGAATCAGTCCATGTCCAAATGCAGCAAGATCTGGACAACATCTAGGCTTGGGCTGACAAGTGGCAAGTAATATTTGCGCCACACAAGTGTCAGGCAATGACCATCTCCAACAAGAGAGAATCCAATCATCGTCCCTTGATGTTCAATGGCATTACCATCACTGAATTCCCCACTATCAACATCTGGGGGTTACCACTGACCAGAAACTGAACTGGGCTAGCCATATAAATACTGTGGCTACAAGATCAGATCAGAGGCTAGGAAACCTGCGACGAGTAACTCACCACCTGACTCCCCAAATCCTGTCCACCATTTACAAGGCACAAGTCAGGAGTGTGATAGAATACTCCTCACTGGTGTGAATGAGTGTAGCTCCCACAACACTCCAGAAGCTTGACGCCGTCCGGAACATAGCAGCCACTTGATTGGCACAACATCCACAAACATTCACTCCCTCCACCATCGATGCACAGTAGCAGCAGTGTGTACCATCTACAAGATGCACTGCAGGAATCCACCAAGGCTTCTTCGAAAACCCACAACCACTACCAACTAGAAGGACAGATGGATGGGAACACCACCACCTAGAAGTTCCCCTCCAAGTCACTCACCATGCTGATTTGGAAATATATCACCATTCCTTCAATGTCGCTGGGTCAAATTCCTGGAACTCCCTTCCTAACAGCACTGTGGGTGTACCAGTGCTTTAAGAAGGCACCAGGCATAACTAAAAATGAGGTGTCAACCTGGTGAAGCTATAACACAGGACTACTTGCACGCTAAACAGCATAAGCAGCAAGTGATAGAGCTAAATGATCCCACAACCAATGGATCAGATCTAAGTTCTGCAGTCCTACCACATTCAGTCATGAATGGTGGTGGACAATTAAACAACTCACTGGAGGAGAAAGCTCCACAAATATTCTCATCCTCATTTATGGAGGAACCCACACATCAATGCAAAACATAAGGCTGACGCATTTGCTACAATCTGCAGCTCACCACCACCAACTTGTTCATCTCATCTGGTCAAACACCAGCGCGTTCACACTAGGGAGAGGCCGTTCAACAAGGGCAACTAGGGATGGGAAATAAATGTTGGCCCAGTGAGCAGAGCCCCTATCCCGTGAATGAATAAATTTAAAAAAGTGTTTTGCACAATCTCAGTACAGTGAGTCACCTTTCTGTCCACAGCAGCAACATGAACAATTGCTCTATCAACATGGTGGCTGAACAATGCATATTTTAGACTTGCATCGGAGGATCCTATCATGTGGCCTCATGAGTATTGATTTTGCAGTTTTGTTTATTTTCCTGTTGCTGCTGCACTGAAGGCTGATCTATGTGGATCTTATAGGTTTTAATGGCAACCCACATTGAAGTCAATCTAACTCGGTGCATTTTCCGATGGTCTCCATGGAATGTCTGTTAGGCCTAGGTGTAGGTTACATTTCAAGTAATAGTTGGGGACCTTAGCTCATGGCGGCCTCTAGCATGACATCATGACCGCATGTACAGTTAGACATCACCCCTATAGTAGTTCCCACTCTCCACCTGCATGATGCAGAGCTATTGACCTAGCTAGCTAGACTCCTCCAAGGCCTGCCATATGGCCATGACTTGTGAGATTTGAGGTGTGTGTCTAGCCTCATGATGCTGGCCTATTAAATGGGAGGATGCTGATCTGCACCTGAAGATCTTGCTAGTGTGGCTTGACAGGATCCCTGAGCTAACTCTTCGAAGGGCAATCAACATGGTTATCTGATTGTGACAGTGCCATCAGTGCCCTAGGCTTCCTTGTGTATATCTGAAATGGTTGGAATGAAAATGTGGACAGTTCAAATGGGGTCAAAGCGAAGCTCCAGGATATCTGATGTGTGCACTTTATTATCAATGAAGTTACTAAGTAATGTTTAAATGCTGTGTTGAAATTGGGCCACCTCACACCCAGATGCCAAGGCAATTCTGTACATGAACTTGGGAAGCTCCAGATGAAGGCTGGATCACGAGTGCTTGTCAATGATCAGATGATGATGCTGCTGAAGCTCTCTCTGTCCATGTCTACTTCCTTCATAATGAGCGCTGGTGGAGTTCCTTAGATCAGAATGGTGAATGCTCCATAGGCTGCCTGGCCGTCCAAGGATGAGGCCATCACCTGCAAGATTGTGATTACTCATTCTGATATTGATGTCCTTCATTTTGATGCTGACAATAGCAAAGTTGTTAATGTTAAGACTGCATGGAGGATGAAAGAGGCTCGTACAAGCTAGTCGTCCATTATCCTGGAACTCTGTGGAGGAAAGAATATCCTCCATCGTGTTGTGTGGCACTACCAGCATACTAAATGGGATAGATTTTGAACAGATCTAGCAGCTCAAGACTGGGCATCCATGAGGCACTGTGGGCCATCAGGGCAGCAGAATTGTACTCAAACACAACCGGTAACCTTGTTGCCTCACATTTCCTCCACTCTACTGTTACTGTCAAGCCAGGGGATCAACCCTGGTTCAATGAAGAGTGCAAGAGGACATGCCAGGAGCAGCACCAGGCTAACTAAAAATGAGGTGTCAACCTGGTGAAGCTATAACACAGGACTACTTGCACGCTAAACAGCATAAGCAGCAAGTGATAGACAGAGCTAAACGATCCCACAACCAATGGATCAGATCTAAGTTCTGCAGTCCTACCACATTCAGTCATGAATGGTGGTGGACAATTAAACAACTCACTGGAGGAGAATGCTCCACAAATATTCTCATCCTCAATTATGGAGGAACCCGCACATCAATGCAAAACATAAGGCTGACACATTTGCTACAATCTTCAGCCAGAATTGCCAAAAGGATGATCCATTTTGGCCTCCTCCAAAGACCCCAAGCGTCACAGAGCCGGTCTTCAGCCAATTTGATTCACTCCACATGACATCAAGAAACAGCTGAAGGCACTGGATACTGCAAAGGCTATGGGCCCTGACAATATTCCGGCAATAATACTGAAGACTTGTGCTCCAGAATTTGCTGCACCCCCAGTCGAGCTGTTCCAATACACTACAACAATGGCATCTACCCGGCTACGTGGAAAATTGCCCAGCTATGTCCTGTACACAAAAAACAGGACAAATCCAACCTGGCCAATTACCGCCTCATCAGTCTACTCTCCATCATCAGTAAAATAATGGAAGGAGTCATCAACTGCCCCATCAATCGGCACTTGCTTAACAATAACCTGCTCACTGATGCCCAGTTTGGGTTCCGCAAGGGCCACTCAGCTCCTGACCTCATTACTGCCTTGGTTCAAACATGGACAAAAGAGCTGAACTCCCAAGGTGAGGTGAGAGTGACTGCCCTTGACATCAAGGCCACATTTGACTGAGTGTGGCATCAAGGAGCCCCAGCAAAACTGGAGTCAATGGGAATCAGGGGGAAAACTCTCTGCTGGTTGGAGTCATACCTAGCACAAAGGAAGATGGTTGTGGTTGTTGGAGGTCAGTCATCTCAGTTCCAGGACATCACTACAGGAGTTTCTCAGGGTAGTGACCTCGGCCCAGCCATCTTCAGCTGCCGCATGAACGACCTTCCTTCCATCATAAGTTCTGAAATGGAGGTGTTCGCTGATGATCGCACAATGTTCAGTACCATTAGCGACTCCTCAGATACTGAAGCAGTCTATGTCCAAATGCAGCAAGACCTGGACAACATCTAGGCTTGGGCTGACAAGTGGCAAGTAACATTTGTGCCACACAAGTGTCAGGAAATGACCACCTCCAACAAGAGAGAATCCAACCAGTGCCCCTTGATGTTCAATGGTATTACCATCACTGAATACCCTACTATCAACAGCCTGGGGGTTACCATTGCCCATAAACTGAACTGGACTAGCCATATAAATACTGTGGCTACAAAAGCAGGTCAGAGGCTAGGAATCCTGCGACAGGTAACTCACCTCCTGACTCCCCAAAGCCTACAAGGCACAAGTCAGGGGTGTGATGGCATACTCCCCACTGGTGTGGTTGAGTGCAACTCCCACAACACTCAAGAAGTTTGACAACATCCAGACAAAGCAGCCCGCTTGATTGGCACAACAGCCACAATCATTCACTCCCTCCACCACTGACCCGCAGTAATAGCAGTGTGTACCATCTACAAGATGCACTGCAGGAATTCACCAAGGTTCCTTTGACAGCACCTTCCAAACCCATGACCAACACCATCTAGAAGAACAAGGGCAGCAGAAAGATGGGAACACCATCTTGCACCACCAGTGCAAGAGGGCAGTTCACCACCACCTTCTCAAGGGCAACTAGGGATGGGCAATGAATGTTGGCCCACCAGCGAAGCCCACATCCTGTGAATGAATTAAAAGAAACGTATCACGGGTATGTCTGCCATTTCGAGCCAATGCTATGGCATCTTCCTGTGGGTCGTCAACATCCTTGCCCTCAATAAGTTCAACCCTCTCAACGTCTCCGCATTGGAGGAGACATGCAGCTCCTCCATCTGTCCATCTGGCAACTCTTACCCACTATGGAGCACTAGGTTGTATAGGGCATTGCAAACCTTGATGATGCAGGACACCGTCTGAGGAAAGTACTGGAGAGCACCACTTGGCCGGTCCAGAAATCTGAAATGCAGTTTCAACGTGCCAATGCTCAATCAAGGAGCTTGCAGCGGAGTGAGCCACATTGTGCCTCACCTCTGAAGCACTCTGTGGGTGCCAAACAGGTGACATTAGCCATGCCTTTTGAGGGTAGCCTTTTCACTGATGAGCCAACCCTGAATGCGCTGAGGCCTTCAAAAACCTATGGCACCTGCGGGTGACTCAAGATCTAAGAGTCGTGCGAGCTCCCAGGGTATCTCACACAGACCTGCATAATCTGCTTTTGGAGATCATAGATCAACTGCAGGTTGAGAGAATGGAAGCCTTTTCTACTGAGGAATCGTTGTGGCTGCTACCAGGGAGCTCTTAATGCTATATGTGCAGTCTATGGCACCCTGCACCATGGGAAGGTACAGATCATTGCAAATTCCACTGCTCTGGCAGCCTGGCCTGCTTCATCCAGTGAGCACTGGATGTAATTTTGTGCCTTACTGAATAGAGCGTGGTGATCTCTCGGATGCATTTATGAGCAAAGGATTGTGATATTCTACAGTGGAGTCCTGGAACAAGCCACTTGCAAAAAGGTTGAGTGTAGCAGTCACCTTTAGAGCCACTGGGAATGGATAGCTTCCCAGGCCGTACAGCGTCGGCTCCTCCCGAAGAATGTGGTAGATGTGAGCCACCCCACACCCACTGACAAGTGAAGGCATCTACAGAACAGTCTCTCACTCATCTGTTAGTATGAGAAGCATCTTCAGTACACTCTGGCTTGCGTTAAACGCCTCCGTGGAATTGGTCTCTCCTGCTCAGCTTCTGGGTCTTCATGAAGCTCCTCTGGCCCATGTTTGTCAGGGTGAAGCTCTTCCCTTTGCCCTACCTGACAGTGACGGACAACTTTTCCCCCTCTCAATTGCATGAGAACCATGCACTGATCACCTTCCATCGCCAAGCTAGGGAGTCATTGTGAAGCCCTTGGGCTGCCCTCATTCCAGGAATGCTATCCACAGATCCTCCCTAACAGTTCCAGTACAGCCGTTTAGGATCATTGGAAGCCGAGTCACCCTCTGCACTCCCCAACATCTCAGGAATGACAGCCCATTCACAAAGACGGCTGGATCTGGACGAGTGCAGCCAGGTGCTATCAACTTTAGTCAGGGCACTGTAAGGCTGCACCCTTTGGAGTAGACTAGAGCCCAGCCTTGAACTAATGTAATGACTGTCATCGTAGAGCCGTGAAAAGCCTGAACTGCTCAGCTGCAATGTTTTGGGGTCTCTTTATTCATTCATGGAATGTGGGCGTGCTGGCTAAGCCAGCATTTATTGACCATCCCTAATTGCCCTTGAGAAGGTGATGGTAAGCTACCTTCTTGAACTACTGCAGTCCATGCAGTGTAGGTACACACACAGTGCTGTTAGGGAGGGAGTTCCAGGATTTTGACCCAGTGACAGTGAAGGTACGGTGATATATTTCCAAGTCAGGATGGTATATGGCTTGGAGGGGAGCTTCCAGGTGGTGGTGTTCCCATGTATCTGTTGCCCTTGTCCTTCTAGATGGTAGCAGCCTTGGGTTTGGAAGGTACTATCTAAGGAGCCTTGGTGAGTTCCTGCAGTGCACCTTGTAGATGGTACACACTGCTGCCACTGTACGTCAGTGATGGTGGGAGTGAATGTTTGTGGAAGGGGTGCCAATCAAGGGGGTTGCTTTGTCCTGGGTAGTGTTAAGCTTCTTGAGTGTTGTTGGAGGTGCACTCATCCAGGCAAGTGGGGAGTATTCCATCACATTCCTGACTTGTGCCTTGTAAATGGTGGACAGGCTTTGGGGAATCAGGAGGTGAGTTACTCGCCACAGAATTTTCTAGCCTCTGACCTGCTCTTGTAGCCACAATATTTATATGACGAGTCCAGTTCAGTTTCTGGTCAATGATAATCCCTAGGATGTTGATAGTGGGGGATTCAGTGATGGTAATGCCATTGAATTTCAAGGGGCAATGGTTATATTCTCTCTTGTTGGAGATGGTCATTGCCTGGCACTTGTGTGGCGTGAATGTTACTTACCATTTGTCAGCCTAAACCTGGTCATTGTTCAGGTCTTGCTGCATTTGAACATGAACTGCTTCAGTGTCTAAGTCATCGCAGAGTGCTGAACATTGTGCAATTATCAGTGAACATCCCCACTTTTGACCTTATGATGAAAGAAGGTCATGATGAAGCAGCTGAAGTGGTTGGGCCTAGGAATTCCTGAAGTGATGCCCTGGAACTGAAACAATTGAAGAAATTTTGCCCTGATTCCCATTGACTCCAGTTTTGTGAGGGCTCTTTAATGCCTTGCTCAGTCAAATGCTGCCTTGATATTAAGGGCAATCACTCTCACCTCACCTCTGGAATTCAGCTCTTTTGTCCATGTTTGAACCAAGGCTATAATGAAGTCAGGAGCTGAATGATAAAAACAAAAAAACTGCGGATGCTGGAAATCCAAAACAAAAACAGAATTACCTGGAAAAACTCAGCAGGTCTGGCAGCATCGGCGGAGAAGAAAAGAGTTGACGTTTCGAGTCCTCATGACCCTTCGACAGAACTTGAGTTCGAGTCCAGGAAAGAGCTGAAATATAGCAATGAAGGTGAACAAGGCAACAGAGAAATCCGGAAATCTTGTCGCAGAGAGGAACAGAACTTCTTCAAGGAGGTAGGCATTTCTTGAAGAGCAGTGGCAGTCAATTAAACACAGAGATAAAAACAAAAAAACTGCGGATGCTGGAAATCCAAAACAAAAACAGAATTACCTGGAAAAACTCAGCAGGTCTGGCAGCATCGGCGGAGAAGAAAAGAGTTGACGTTTCGAGTCCTCATGACCCTTCGACAGAACTTGAGTTCGAGTCCAGGAAAGAGCTGAAATATAGCAATGAAGGTGAACAAGGCAACAGAGAAATCCGGAAATCTTGTCGCAGAGAGGAACAGAACTTCTTCAAGGAGGTAGGCATTTCTTGAAGAGCAGTGGCAGTCAATTAAACACAGAGATAAAAACAAAAAAACTGCGGATGCTGGAAATCCAAAACAAAAACAGAATTACCTGGAAAAACTCAGCAGGTCTGGCAGCATCGGCGGAGAAGAAAAGAGTTGACGTTTCGAGTCCTCATGACCCTTCGACAGAACTTGAGTTCGAGTCCAGGAAAGAGCTGAAATATAGCAATGAAGGTGAACAAGGCAACAGAGAAATCCGGAAATCTTGTCGCAGAGAGGAACAGAACTTCTTCAAGGAGGTAGGCATTTCTTGAAGAGCAGTGGCAGTCAATTAAACACAGATTTTTTTGTTTTTATCTCTGTGTTTAATTGACTGCCACTGCTCTTCAAGAAATGCCTACCTCCTTGAAGAAGTTCTGTTCCTCTCTGCGACAAGATTTCCGGATTTCTCTGTTGCCTTGTTCACCTTCATTGCTATATTTCAGCTCTTTCCTGGACTCGAACTCAAGTTCTGTCGAAGGGTCATGAGGACTCGAAACGTCAACTCTTTTCTTCTCCGCCGATGCTGCCAGACCTGCTGAGTTTTTCCAGGTAATTCTGTTTTTGTTTTGGATTTCCAGCATCCGCAGTTTTTTTGTTTTTATCTCTGTGTTTAATTGACTGCCACTGCTCTTCAAGAAATGCCTACCTCCTTGAAGAAGTTCTGTTCCTCTCTGCGACAAGATTTCCGGATTTCTCTGTTGCCTTGTTCACCTTCATTGCTATATTTCAGCTCTTTCCTGGACTCGAACTCAAGTTCTGTCGAAGGGTCATGAGGACTCGAAACGTCAACTCTTTTCTTCTCCGCCGATGCTGCCAGACCTGCTGAGTTTTTCCAGGTAATTCTGTTTTTGTTTTGGATTTCCAGCATCCGCAGTTTTTTTGTTTTTATCTCTGTGTTTAATTGACTGCCACTGCTCTTCAAGAAATGCCTACCTCCTTGAAGAAGTTCTGTTCCTCTCTGCGACAAGATTTCCGGATTTCTCTGTTGCCTTGTTCACCTTCATTGCTATATTTCAGCTCTTTCCTGGACTCGAACTCAAGTTCTGTCGAAGGGTCATGAGGACTCGAAACGTCAACTCTTTTCTTCTCCGCCGATGCTGCCAGACCTGCTGAGTTTTTCCAGGTAATTCTGTTTTTGTTTTGGATTTCCAGCATCCGCAGTTTTTTTGTTTTTATCTCTGTGTTTAATTGACTGCCACTGCTCTTCAAGAAATGCCTACCTCCTTGAAGAAGTTCTGTTCCTCTCTGCGACAAGATTTCCGGATTTCTCTGTTGCCTTGTTCACCTTCATTGCTATATTTCAGCTCTTTCCTGGACTCGAACTCAAGTTCTGTCGAAGGGTCATGAGGACTCGAAACGTCAACTCTTTTCTTCTCCGCCGATGCTGCCAGACCTGCTGAGTTTTTCCAGGTAATTCTGTTTTTGTTCAGGAGCTGAATGATCCTGGCGGAACCCAAACTGAGCATCAATGAGCAGGTTATTGCTAAGCAAGTGCCTCTTGATAGCACTGTTGATAACTCCTTCCATCACTTTACTGATGATCATGAGTAGATTGATGGGGCGGTAACTGGCCGAGTTGGATTTGTCCTGCTTTTTGTCGATGGGACACACCTGGGCAATTTTCCTCATTGCCGGATAGGTGCAGTGTTGTAGCTGTACTGGAACAAATTGCCTAGGGGCACGGCAAGTTCTGCAACACAAGTCTTCAGTACTATTGCTGGAATATTGTCAGAGCTCATAGCCTTTGCAGTAGCCAGTGCCTTTAGCTATTTCTTGATATCACATAGTGTGAATCAAATTGGCTGAAGACTGGCATCTGTAATGCTGGGGCCTCCAAAGGAGGCCAAAATAGATAATCCACTCGGCACTTCTGGATGAAGGTTGTTGCAAATTCACTTGGCTCTGTGTATTGCATGCTGCTTACATTTTTTGGCACACAAGTGGTCCTGAGTTGTAGCTTCACCACGTTGACATCTTATTTTTAGGTATTCCTGGTGCTGCTCCTGGCATGCCCTCCTGTACTCTTCATTGAACCAGGGTTGATCCCCTGGTTTGGTAGTAATGGTAGAGTGTGGGAAATGCCGGGCCATGAGGTTACAGATTGCAGTTGAGTACATTTCTGCTGCTGCTGATGCCCATAGCCCCTCATGGATGCCCAAACTTGAGTTGCTAAATCTGTTCAAAATCTATCCCATTCAGCGTGGTAGTAGTGCCACATAACACGATGGAGAGTATCCTCAATGTGAAGACAGAATTTCATCTCCACAAGGACTGTGCAGTGGTCACTCGCACTAATACTGTCATGGACAGATGCATCTGTGGCAGACAGGTTGGTGGAAATGAATTCAAGTATGTTTTTCTTTCTTATTGGTTCCCTCATCACTGGACGCAGACCCAGTCTAGCAGCTATGTCCTTTAGGCCTTGGACAGCTTGGTCTGTACTGGTGCCACCAAGTCACTCTTGGCTTTGGACGTTGAAGTCCCCCAACCAGAGTACATTCTATGCCCTTGCCACCCTTAGTGATTCCTCCAAGAGGTGTTCAACATCGAGGAGTAGTAATTCATCAGTTGAAGGAGCATGGTAAGTGGTAATCAGCAGGAGGTTTCCTTTCCCATGTTTGGCCTGAAGCCATGAGACTTCACGGGGTCTTTGGAGTATTTTGTATATGTATTTTATCTGTTGCCCCTTTAAAGATGGATCCTTCTGAAATTTGTTTGTTCCTGTGAGAGGGACAAATAGTCATTCACACCCATTCAACGTTTGGCCCCAAGGAGTAATGGAATTCTGCAAGAATGCGCACCATGGCCGGGATTTTCCATTCCTGGTCGGCGGGCGTCATGGCGGGCATGAGAGCTTAATCACGCGAGAAGGCCCAAAACCATTTTTATGTTGATGTTAAAGGAGGAAGCGATTGTGCACTTCAGCCGTCAGTGGCAGGCCACGTTTCCCGCCACCGAACTTCGAAAACATCATTAGCATAAATCAGCATCTCATTATGACCCCTGCTCACCGGAATCATCCCCCCATGCTGGATTAAGAGCCCACATCAGCGTGCAATTATAACGACACATTTCTCAACAGGATTCAAATGACGTGCAGCTGGCAGCCTGCACTTCACTCCTGAACCTGAGGCTAGTTTGCATACCATGCATTGCACAGCGGCCGCAGGGGGAAGCGCCAGGCTTTTCAGGCTGCACCACATCGGCTTCAGAAGGGTCTTAAAGCAAGTCTCTACAGTTACCACAGCAGGCTAAGGTGGTGGTGGTTTTTACTGCGCTGCAGGGTAAGGGCTCCACTGGGGAAGGGGCCAGACAGGACTAAGGGAAGGGAAGGGTCTGCAGGGAAAGGGCTCCTTTGGGGAAGGGGCCAGACAGGACTGAGGGAAGGGCAAGAGCTCAATTGGGGCCAATGAGTGGGGAAGATTGCACTGAGATACATAACTGGGTGGTAGGGGGCATGAAAAGGCCACTCAATTGAACTGATTGTTCCAGAATGAGGGCAGAGGCACAGCTGAGACAGGTTAACAGCTGTTCAACTGACATGCAGGGAGTAAAGCGAAGCCATAATGCCCATTCATGCAAAACTGATCCCTCAAATGTGAGTCACCAGATCCCTGACAATAATTGTTCCCCTAGTTTTAACCCTCATTTGTAGCCTTCAAATTTACTAGAGCATTATGGAACTGCAGAACTATTGGGCGACTCGACAAGCTTGGAAATGTGGCCATTCACCACTCAGAGGAGAAGCCTCCAGACCACTAAACTAATCTCACATACTCACTGAACATTCACCCTCATGTTTAGTCCGAACAATGCAGTCTTGGAGTGCAGTTAATGATGATCCCAATACCAGGGCTGAAAGCAGAACATCCAGTCACCTGGCTGAAGCTGCCGCCAGTCAGTTGTGTGGGCCGGGGGTTGTTGGGGTAGGGGTTTGTGGTGAATGTTCTTGCGCATCCTGCACTGGGCATCATTTCAGGGGCCAGCACTCTCTGGCATGTGTAAAAAGGCCTTGAGCCCGCAATCACAGACAGAAAGTGGACTTTGGCAACAAATGCTGACTCTTGCGTGTTTGATACTGGAGTGCAGAGACCATCAGGAAGATGGAGCCTGGTTATCACTGCCTGAATTATTGTTTCTAGGCAGGACAGAAGAATGAGAAGAAGGCGATGGAGGCACCTGGCTCGCCAAAGAGAGGAGCAGAACCCTCAAAACCAAAGGGCAGCTGGTCCTCTGGACGCAGAGGATGATCCACAGAGAGCCATAATTCATAGGCACCTTGCTAGACCCAGGGTATATACACATCACATGTGTTGTCTGCAGCACTGAGCCTCCACTCGTCAAGGGATCTGGTGACTCACATTTGCCACATTCTGCAGGATTTGGCGCGCCACAGGGACTTAGAGGGCATCCATTGCCAGTGGCTGTGAAAGTAACTGCCGCATTCAACTTCTATGCCAGTGGCTCCTTCCGGGGCTCCACTGGGGACCTTTGCAGAATCTACCAAACGTCCACCCACAAATGCATCCAGGAGGTCACAGACACCATTTTTGCAAAGGCCCACAATTTTATCCACTTTGGCAGAGATCAAGCAAGCCAGGACATAAGAAGTCTGAGGATCCTCCTGGACAACTCTTCTCCATCACAGGCTAGCATGACTGCCAACATAGTTACTACTCTAATTTTGCCCATGAACTTCCAGATGACAGTGCATCGTTGCACAGAATGCTCACATGGCCCTGATGCTGTGAAGGATGAGCAAGCCTCGAGGTCATGTATCAATGCTGAGATGAGGTGCTACCCAGAGGAGGGCAATCAGGCATCAGAAAGTGCTGCCTCTTCACACGTCCATCCAGCATCCCAGTCGCAACAGCACCCTAGACACAGGGGCACTTGCATGACCCTCAATGGCCTAGTGCCTGCATGCCTTCAACCTGGCAAGGCTCCTCAAGGAGATCCATCAGAAGCAGTGTGTTACATTGATGGTGACACAGAAACATAACACTTGGGACAAGGTAGCTGATGAAATACCGCTGCTGCGACTTCACTTAGAGATGACTCAGTTGGCCATGGTACACTCTGTGAAATGACAGTGACATCTGGCAGTTACATTAGGGATCCTGCATTTCTCCTAAACCTAATATGGAGGCGGAGCACCTGAGCATGATGCTGTCAGAAACTTGGCTGCCTGATATTGAGATGCCTCCTCTTACAAACCTCATGGCCAGCCCTGGCCCTAGAAAAGTCCAAGATGATCGGAGAACATGAAGACTTTAAGGGCACGCACCATTGCTAATGAGGAGCACTGTTCTGCTTCATCGCATATTCATTCCTATTCCATTGCTCCCCTCCACATTATCTGAAGCAACAATGTGCGAATTTGTAGCGTGCTTAAAGGTTGTTTTGGCCTCCAGAAATCGCCATTTGGAAGTAGTATCAGTAACCTCTTTGACTGTCAAGGCGATGGGACGCACAACGCTGTGTACCAACTTTGTGACCAGACCCTTCTCCCTGGAATAGTCACAACTATAGGGTGAGAGATGGTAAAAGTTAGACATCTCAGCGCCTGCACACAAATGTGCCATTGCTCCATCACCTTGAGGTGGCAAGGTGTTCCCACTTTTGCTCAGTTCAGCAGATTGACACTGGGAACGTTGGAAACCTGTTTGGCTGAGGGACAGAGCATATAAGCTCCCAGTATTAGGCTCATATCATTGTAAACCTGCCGAGAGACAGTGGGCAGATGGAGTTGGGCAGCACATGAGTCTTCTCCATGCTTTAGCACATCTCTCCTTAAACACCACACGTTCACCTATCAAGAACACAGATGAGATGGGACCTACGAGGCATGGAAACCAAGTTTGTTCATCAAGCATATTAAACATGAAGGTGCAGGCATTACTGATGTGGAGCATTATGTTGAAACGGGACACTCTGTGGTGAAATGATAGCACAGTGCACAGAAGAGAAGCCCAGGATAAAGACAATTGCCCTAAGTGAGTCCAAGAACCAGGGTATCACATGTGATTGACAGTAACACAGCTCATCATAAGAAGTAGGCATAGACAAGAGGAGATATGAAATGATTGCAAGTCTATTTATGTTTGTGAACATGATATATATGTGGTTAACACCCATGGCAACTACATCTCTTCCCTTTCCTTATCCTGCTGTTACGTCCCAGTGCTCCCCCAACATCCACAGCAGAGTGGAGGTAGCTTACTGACTGCTTGCCTGTTGTCTATGATGATCTTGGCGGGTATCCTCTGGAGGGCTGAGGCCTGTGGGCCCCAGCCTGCTTTAGGTGTCCTACCGTGGGCAGGTGCACCTTCCTCGGCCTGTGGGGCTGGAGCTAATGCAGTCACAGGAAAAAGGAATTTGGATCAGCTGGATACTCCTGGGATCATCTGGGTGCATGGCCCTGGGTGAAGCTGCTGGTCCTCCTCCCTATGGGTGGCCGAGGGCCCCTGGCTAACTCCTTGTGGAGAAGGGGCAGCTAGAGTGAGATTGAGGTGCCCCGCAGCCCCCTCATGTTGACACTAATGGATGCCACCAATGGCTATTGTAATGGAGTGCAGCTCCTGCAGCAGTGCAGGACCGATGTCTCGGACCATGATCTCCACAGCGGCTGCTAACCTGCCATTGTTGACCTTGGTGCGATGGTATGCTGGTGCTATTGCCTCAGACTGAAGGAGGAATGAAATGTCCATCGTTCATTGCAATCTGAGGAGTGCAGCTGACATCTTTTTTCTGATGTTCCTGTGCTTGACTTTGCAACTTCAGCAACTGATTTAATACCACGTCTTGAGCCCCATCATCAGACTCAGATGCAGCAGAGTCGTGGTCTCTAGCAGTCCTTTGAGTGCTGGCGACCTCTGATGTCCCTGCCTCCACCTGCTGTGGAGCAGATGGTGCACTGTGCTCACTAGATTGTGACCCCGGGGCTACTCTAGAACTAGGTCCCACCGAGGTGTTTGCCTCCGCGCTGGTGGAGGGTGTGGGTGGGCACTGTAACGGGTCTTCAAAGATGCTGTCCTCAGGTTCCTCATCCGAGGCGTTGTTGGGGTGGAGTTTAGGTCCTGGCTCATGGATGCCCTTGGCAGCTTCCTGGAGGCACGTACAAAAGAAAGGAGAGACAATTAGTGCATGGCAGGTGACTCAGAAACAGGAGAAATCACTCACAGTATGGTTGTCTGATGATGTTCTAACGCAGGATCCTCACTTGGGTGTGTGCCACCATCCTCACCAACAGCACAGGCACGGTATACATCCTCTGTGGCCAGCTCTATGGCTCTGTTCTCAAAGTCTGTTAGAACCTTGATCTCAGGAACTCCATCCCCCCGGTAAAGGACCTCCCCTTCTTATCATGCGCCAGCTTGTCCTACTTGAAGACAAATGGATAGAGTTTGGGCAAGATGCATGTGAGAGCAGATGATAAGGATGCCTGGCATGTGTGGGCAGTGAGGGGAGCCCTGGACAGAATTAGGACACAAACCCCAGAGGAGATGAGGCCAGATGGAGAAGTGAGGGTGTGTGAGAGTGAGATGGGGTTGTCCCTTGAGGTGGCAGCAGATGAGATCCTTGTGAAAGTGTGATGGGCTTAAGAGTGTGTGAGTTGAGAGTGACAAGATGGTTGACTTACCCTGGTGGAACAGATGAGATCGATCATCCTCTTCCTGCACTGGGTGGCTGATCTCTTCTGTAGGGCATTTGTATTGACCACCACTGCCACTACCTCCTAAGCCAGATTGGTCACTTTGGTGGAAGTCTTGCAGTCAGAGCCAGGGTAGAGGACATTGCAGCGGGCCTCAACAGCGACCAACAGGCACTCCAGTGGGCGTAGCATGCTTTCTGCCTTTGGGAGCCATGTCTTCACTCCAGCTGCTACAGAGAGTGCGAACGCTGTGCAGGGGCACAGTTTAAATGTGACGCCCAGAGTTAGGGAGCGCTAAGGTCATGGTGGGGTGGGTGAATCAGATGCCGCCTGCCTGCGGAATGGCATGTGGCCTGTGGATGAATAATTAATCAGCTGCGATGTGAATGATTTGCCACAAAAAGCCGCCACTGCGGCCAGCAGGTGGAACGCCGTTTTTTCCACATGCCAACAGACATTGTGCATTTCAGGGAAAACCAGGCCACAGAATTGGAAGTAGGTAGTCTTAGTGATGGAGAGGATATGGTTTCGGAAACAAGGCTCAGGAGCAGATAGGTTGCCAAAGTTGCCTCAAACTGCACCTGGGTCTGTGAATAAATTAGCTGACCCAGGATATTTGATTGCCCAAACACAGCACTTGTTCTTAAACATATAGGCCTGATTTGCAGCACAAGAGGAAAATCAACCGCATTTTCACCTTCGGCAGCATTTGTGGAGAGAAACAGAATTAACGGGCTGAATTCTCTCATCTTGCCCTCAGCAGGTTTCATGGTGGGCAGCAGTGGAGAACCCAGCGGCCGGCAAAAAGTTGGAAATCCGCCAGCATAAAAACAGTTTGCAATTCCCCCGATGGCAGCTTAATAGCGGGTCAGATATCCTGCTGAGTAGTGGTGTGAACGCCATTTGCATTCATTACCACCTCATGAATGCTCTTAAAATTAGCTTCTTGCCGGAATCACGTGCCGTCTTCCAATCTTGCTTCATGCCAGCAAGAAATTATGTTGGTCTGAATCCCATTTGATAAAGGATGGCGTGTGCATGTCAGATCTCACTTCGCTTGAGACTTTGAGGTGAGTGCAACATAAATAGCCCACCTTCCATAGCACTGCGCCAGTCTTGCTGCAATGGTGCTGGAACACCACACTACACTGCTGAAGTTGACCTGCTCCCGGTGCTTGCCTCCGTCATCACAAGGACACTAGACACTACTGTGCAGCAGTACTCAGGCAGGGCTCAACTTTCGGACACTGACTAGTATTGTGACCGGCGGGGTTTTGGGGGTGGTGGGTGGTGGGTTCAGGGGTGCTCTGCTTCCAGTGGGTGCCACCGTTGTCCAGAAAGACAGCACTGTGCAGCAGTTCTCAGACAAGGCTGAGCATTCAGAAACTAGTATATCAACCGGAGAAGGGGTTGGGGTGTGTTGGGGGTGAACACATGGGGGCCAATGGGGAACGAAGGCTATGCAAGGAGTTGGGGGGGGGCACGTGGTGGGAAAGGGTGAACATATGGAGGGCAATGGGGAATGAAGGCTATACAAGGGCTTGGGGGAAAGGGGACATAATGGAAGGCAGAGGGGCAAGAAGGCTTTGCAAGGTAGTGGAGGAGGAGGGAGAACAATGGGCAGCAGAGAGTAGACTGAGGGATGGGAAGCTGGGGCCAGCAAGAGGTAACTGAAATGCTAACAAACAACGGGGTGAAAGGGATACCACATGTATGAGTGGGAGGGGATGCATGCAGACTCTCAAATGGAAAAGGGAGGGTTGTTAGTTTGCCACAGGAGGGATGGGTTGCACGCAGCCTCATAATCGCTGGGGGAGGGGGAGGGGGGACGTGTAGTTGGGGGGAGTTGGTGGTGCTGATTTTGGAAGGGAGACAGTGTAGTCTTCAGTCATCAGGGCAATGGGCAACGATGTCAAAGTCCTTGTCCACGGGCTTGCAGTCAGGAGTCAGAGAGGAGAGACATCCCTGGAGCTCTGTGTTAAGCAGTCAGAGGGTAGAGACATCCCTGGGGCCCTGTGAGCCTCACAGTCCCAGATAAAGGAGACAATCATGGGGTACAGTGGTCATGCTACAGGAGTAATCATTGGGAGCTCCAGGGAAGGGCAAGAGCTGTGTGCTCAGTAGGAATAATGCACAGCTTGGCGTACAGGGCTATCATACAGTCACTGTCCATAGGCTTGTCTGTCTTTGTACTGGGCTGCAGATGGTATGGTGATTGTAATGGGAGGCATTTGCAGCCTGTATTTGGGGAACACTTAATAAAGGGTGGGGGGCTAGGGCGGATGGTATGTGAAGCTTTCCTGGAAGGTTGGGGAGTTGGTGGGCCGCGTTCACCTCGGTAGGTGACCATGTGCACAGCCTCCAGACGGAGAGGGTAGAGGTCCACATGGGTCATGGGCACTTCAGTAGTGATGGGCTCAGTGAGGAGGGTAGGAATGTCCACCACAACAATAGGATCCAGTATTATTGGGGGAAACTGGAGAATAACAGGACGGTTCTCTGCCTTCAGATCGTAAGGCTGCAGGCAGATATCGGGGACATGGACAGTCAGAGAGGGAGCATTGAAGCTTGTTTCAAAGTTCCATTGCAGAACCACCATCTTGCTCTACTGAAGTTATTGCGCAGTTTTAATTTGAAAGTTGAAGCGATTCTGAATAGCAGGGATCTGAGGTGTATGGGAGAAGCCTACGGTTGCACTAAGGGGCCCTTTCTGGGGTGCCCTCTAACTTTTTGGTGCTGCAAGTGTGAACTGGAGTTTTATTATAGAGAAAGGAAGACGACCTCCTAGCGAAGAAAGCCATTGGAAGCAAATACATTTATCAACACTATAAGAAGGATACTCATAAGTCAATGGCTTCATCACATTCACAGCATTAACACATCAGATTGTATAATTTGGGAATGTTGGCAATTGGGGAGGAGGCACAGGTACAACATATATAGCATTCCATTAATAGAGGCCAGTCAGGAGCTCTCCATAAATGGTATTCCTAACAGGCCAAAAGGCAACAGTAATTAATCATCAGCAATTTATTGTTAATTTGAATGCCAGATCAGAGTTTGGAGCACTAAGCCAGGTTAAGTAGCGCTTGTCATTCAACGTTTCTCACACCAATCAGGAATTCAGATATGATGATTCTGGGATGGCATCTTGGTCACCTCAGTGTGGGTGGTAGCACCTCAAAGACAAGGTGGCATCAGCAAAAATGCAAGTAGGGCTGAAACCACTGTAGACCATTACAGTTCCCATAGGTAGCAGATGGTGAGCTTCATTATCTCAAACCATTCCTCATTAATGTCTTCAATGTTGCATTTCAGGGAGAAGATTAAAGCAGAAATGGATCCAGGACTCAATGCTGCCTTTTTGAGGGTGCTAATCCAATGGAGAAGGTGAAGGAGGAAGAGGTGATGCAGAGCGCAGGTCCACCAGAAGGCCCCACCTGGTGTCCAGGGTCAAGGGGAACCAGAGCAAGAACAAGGGGGTCCGGAGGAGAGACCCAGACAATGGAGGCAAATTGCTAGATGAAGAAGACACTTCTATTTACAAATGAGTGAGGGACAATGCTGGGCATACCTGGGCTTGTCCCGAGCTATGGTACATCACATCTGCCACATTCTTAGAGCAGAATTTTATGGCCCCTTCCGCTGGTGGGATTTTCCAGTCCCGCTGAAGTCAGTGGACTCTTGAATGGCTTGCCACATTTTCCAGTCCCGCCCCCACCACGATGGGACCATAAAATTCCATCCTTCTTGAAGAATTAATGCCCCATGGGGTTGGAGGCTATTCCCTGCCAGTGGCTTTAAAGGTGACCATTGTGCTCAATTTCTTTGCCTGTGGATTGTTCCAGAGATCAACAGGGGATCTTTGTGGCATCTCGCAGTCCACAACACATAGGGTGGAATTTTCCGTGCTCGCTGGCGTCAGGCGTCATGGCGGGCGTGAGCGGACATTATGACCTGAATTTTTCGGTAGTCAGGCGTGTGCGATCGGCAGGCCTGAGAGCGGCCGGGAAACAGACCCCTGACCGTAATCGGTCCCCAAACGCGATTTCACGCTGAGTGGCTAATTAATGGCCAACCAGCGTGAAATGCGCACTGAAAAGCTCAGTGCTGCCCGGGTGGGGGCAGGAAGAGGGTGGGTGATGACATTACCGCAGGCATGAGTGAGCGCTGCAAGAGAGCTCCCTGAAGGTTGAGGCGCCATGCATTCGGGCGAGTGCACAGCTAAGTTGCTTTTTCCCAGCTGGCTGACAGTGCGGTGCTGGTATAAGGGCTGTCCTGCAGTTGGTGGTAGTGCACACGCACGTGCTTGTGGGTGGGGTGTAGGGAGGGATGTTGGAAAGCGGCCATGCATGAGGGAAACCTTGTATAAAGTGACCATTCCTCTGCAGCTGGGACAGTTCAAACACAGACTGGTCTGGTGGAACAGTCCACAGGGTGTGTCACGCATCGTCGTCTTCTGCTGCACTCTTTGCAACCTGGCGCTATAACGGGGAGAGTAGCTGGTTGAGGAGGAGATGAAGGAGCTGCACATCTCTTCCCATGAGGAGGACGTTGACAGGGATGAGGGTGAGGAGGTCCTTGAAGACAAGGATGCTTGTGATGAGGCCATGGCACTGGCCAAACAAGGAGTCGGGTCTCTAGCTTATCTGCCCACTCAAGCAACACAGAGTCCTGGAAGTGCCACCAAATGCTCCAGAGCTCTTCACCCCTCAGGCTTTGAATGCAAACTAATGAGCATTTTAGTGGACTGCAGAATAGTTGGGCGACATTGTACAATCTCCTTGTGAAAGCTGGCCATGGAGCAGTCACTGGTGGAGACGATAACAGCCCCTTGCAATGTCATCATTCAGATTTGGACCAGTCTCCCCCATGGTTCTAGCTAACAATGCAGCCTTGCAGTCCAAGTTAGGAGAATACCTGTGCCTGAGCTGAGAGCACAGCATGCAGTTCAAAAGGCAAAGCTGCCGCCATTTGGTCAGGTGGAGTGGGGCGGAGGTGGGTGGGGTTTCGGGCTGTCATGCAGTGCACTAAACTCTGGCCATCCAATGGTGGCCAGCACTCTCTGGGATGCGTTAAGGGGTCTTCAGAGTGAACTGAGAAAGGTTCTTAGAACATTCAAGCTAACCCACGCGTTTCTCTTGCTTTCATCCTGCAAGAGGAGTACATCAGGACCATGGAGCCTGGTGACCTAGATGTATGCTTCATGGCTTACAGAGAGTGGAGCCAAAGGAAAAGAGAATGACGAAGATACCTGGCTGGACAGAGGGAGGAGCAGCACCCTCAGAAAGAAGGGGCAGCTGGGGCGCCGGCACATGCCGCTGAAGAACCACTGTGAGCTGGTAGGTGCCTAGCTAGACCCAGGGTCTATAGATGTCACCTTTCATTCCTGCAGATGACTGAGAATCAGTGTCGCCGAAGACTGCACATGCCTAAGTAACTAGTCAGTCATATATGCTACCTGCTGCAGGATTTAACACTATGGAGACATGGAGGGCATCCACTGCCAGTGGCCGTGAAAGTGACCCTGGCACTCAATTTTTACACCAGTGACTCCTTTCAGGGCTCCTTTGTGGGATATTGCAAGCCTCCACCCACAAATGCATCCATGAAGTCACAGACGCCATCTTTGCATTTCTCCCTGGACCAGGAAAGCAAGGAAGCAAGAGTGCTGGAATGTTCCCAAATCTTAGGTTTCCCACAGGTGCAGGGTGCCATTGACTGCACTCATGTGGTACTCAGAACTCTGTGGCAACAAACAGTCAACTATGTCAAACACAAGGGCTTCCACTCACTGAATGTTCAGCTGGCGTGCAACAACTACAAATGCATCCTACAGGTCTGCGCACAGTTCCCAGGGATCGTCCATGACATCTACATTATTAGCAGGTCTCAGATCCCTGATGTCTTCCAGGGTCCAAAGAGGCTGCAGGGTTGGCTCCTTAGGGAGAAGGAGTACCCACAGAGGAGGTGGCTGATGACACCCATGCGGAGGCCTCAGACTGCAGCAGAGAGACAAGCTGCAACTCACACCTTGGTGGAGCAAGCCATCAGGATGTTGAAAATGAGGGTACAGTGTCTGAACTGGTCTGGTGGAACCCTGCAATGTAGTCCACAGAGGGTGTCATGCATCATTGTCACCTGCTGTGTCCTTTAGAACCTGGCACTCCAACGGGGAGACGAGCTGGCTGAGGAGGAGATGGAGGAGCTGCTCGTCGCTTCCAATGAGAAGGATGTTGACAGCGATGAGGGTGAGGAGGTCCTTGATGACAAGGATCCCAATGATGAAGCCATCACACTGGCCAGATGAGGCAGGTGCACTCAGGAGGCCCTCATAGCTTCTAGATTTGTGGTTGATGATGACAACAGCAGTAAGGAGACACTATAGATCCTCACATTGCACTTGTGAACGTTTGACTCCAGTCTGGCTGATGGCAGTGCACATACTCTCTGTGATAAGTCTCCTGTCATGGAGACACAACGGAGGCCCTAATAGATTAGGGGCTAGATTCTAGGAGAATGATGACAACATACAGTAAGGACACTTTATACATCTTCACATAGTCTCTGAGTGTTTGACTCCTGTCTGGCTGAAGGCAGCTCATTTGCGCTCTGTGATCAGGGTCATATAATGGAGATGCAGCCGTGAAACTTTAAATGCACCTGATTCTTTGTCAGCCTTCAGCAACTGGGGTATGACTGAGTCCAGAGGCTCGTCATCTGGCTCTGACTCAGCAGATTTGTGGCCTTCAGCAGTCCTCCGAGTGTCAGAAACCTGGGAAGTCCCTACTGCCACCTGCCCTGGATCAGACAGTGCGACGTGCTCACCAGATTATGAGCCCAGGGCTACTTTAAAACTAGGTCCCACTGAGTGCAGTCTCTGCACTGGTGGAGGGTGCAGGTGAGCGCTGAGATGGTTCTTCAATTGGGGTTTCAGCAGATTCCTCTTCTGAGGTGTCTTCGGGGCTTAAGTTGAGGACCTGGGTTGTGGACTCCGTCGGCTGTTTCCCAGATGTGCTTGCGAAAGCAAGGAGAGATAATTAGTGCATGGCAGTGGCCCGTGAAAGAGAATGCATCATTCAGAGCATGGTTGTCTAATGGATGCTGCACTGCTGGATGCTTACTTGGTAGAGCACAGCCGACCTCACCATCAGCACAAGAACAGTCCCAGACCTTTGCCGGCCAGTTCTATTTTCCAAGTCCATGAGGACCTTGATTTCAGGCATTCCTCCATCAGTCTGCAACATCTCCCTTTTGTTGTGTGCCAGCTTGTCCTGCATGAAGACAGATGGAGAGAGTGTAAGAAGGACGCCTGCCAGGCCAGATGATAAGTTTACCTGGCATTTTGGGTGGTGAGCAAGGCCATGGACAGGATGAGGACAATGAAGGTGTGTGTGAGAGAAAGAATGGTGATGTCCCTTGAACTGGCAGTGAGTGAGGGCCCTGTGGATGTGGATGGGCTTGAGATTGTGTGTGTTGCAAGTGATGAGAAGAGTGACTTAATCTGGTAGAATGGAGAAGATCATTCATCCCCTTTTGGCACTGTGTGGCTGTCCTCCTCTGCAGGGCATTGGCATTGACAACCGCTGCCACCACCTCCCAAGCTGGATTTGTGATCCAGGTGTAGAATCTGTGTGGGAAGAGTTGAGGAACCGCAAAGATAAAAAAACCATAATGGGAGTTATGTGCAGGCCTCCGAACAGTAGTCAGGATGTGGGGCACAAGATACAACAGGAGATAGAAAAGGTGTATAAGAAAGGCAAGGTTACAGTGATCGTGGGGGATTTCAATATGCAGGTAGACTGGGAAAATCAGGTTGGTAGTGGATCCTAAGTAAAGGAATTTGTGGAGTGTCTACGAGATAGCTTTTTGGAGCAGCTTGTGGTGGAGCCCACTACGGAACAGGCAATTCTAGATTTAGTGATGTGTAATGAGCAGATTTGATAAGGGAGCTTAAGGTGAAGGAACCCTTAGGAGGAAGTGACCATAATATGATAGAATTTACCCTGCAATTTGAGAGGAAAAAGCTGGAATCAGATGTAACAGTATTACAGTTGAATAAAGGCAACTACAGAGGCATGAGGGAGACGCTGGCCAGAAGTGACTGGGAGATGGGTCTATTGGAAAAGACAGTGGAACAGTAATGGCAGTAATTTGGGAGACACAGCAAAAATTCATCCCCAGGAAGAAGAAGCATACTAAAGGGAGGAAGAGGCAACCATGGCTGACAAGGGAAGTCAGGGACAGCATAAAAGCTAAAGAGAAAGCATACAATGTGGCGAAGAGCAGTAGGAAACCAGGGGATTGGGAAGCCTACAAAGACCAACAGAGGACAACTAAAAAAGAAATAAGGAGGGAGAAGATTAAATATGAGGGTAAAGTAGCCAGTAATATAAAAGAAGATTGCAAAAGTTTTTTTAGGTATATAAAGGATAAGAGAGAGGCAAAAGTGGTCATTGGGCTGCTGGAAAATGACACTGGAGAAGTAGTAGTGGGGAACAAAGAAATGGCGGAGGAACTGAATAGGTACTTTGCGTCAGTCTTCACAGTGGAAGACACGAGTGACATTCTCAAAGTTCAAGAGAGGTGGGTGGCAGAGGTGAGTATGGTGGCCATTACCAAGGAGAAGGTGCTAGGAAAACTGAAAGGTCTGAAGGTGGATAAATCACCTGGACCAAATGGATTGCACCCCAGAGTTCTGAAGGCGATAGCTGAAGAGATAGTGGAGGCGTTAGTGGCGATCTTTCAGGAATCACTGAAGTCAGGGAGGGTCCCAGAGGATTGGAAAATCGCTAATGTAACCCCCCTGTTTAAGAAGGGAGTGAAGCAAAAGACAGGAAATTACAGGCTGATTAGCCTGACCTCGGTCGTTGGTAAGATTTTAGAGTCCATTATTAAGGATGAGATTTCAGAATACTTGGAAGTACATGGTAAAATCGGGCAAAGTCAGCATGGTTTCATCAAGGGGAGGTCGTGCCTGACAAATCTGTTAGAATTCTTTGAGGAGGTGATGAGTAGGTTAGACAAAGGAGAGCCAATGGATGTTATCTACTTGGACTTCCAAAAGGCCTTTGACAAGGTGCCGCACAGGAGGCTGCTCAGTAAGATAAAAGCCCATGGTGTTAGAGGCAAGGTATTAGCATGGATAGGAGATTGGCTGTCTGGCAGGAGGCAGAGAGTGGGGATAAGGGGGTCCTTCTCAGGATGGCGGTCGGTGACTAGTGGAGTTCTGCGGGGGTCAGTGTTGGGACCACAACTTTTCATTTTATACATTAATGATCTAGATGAAGGAACTGAGGGCATCCTGGCTAAGTTTGCAGATGATACAAAGATAGATGGAGGGACAGGTAGTATTGAGGAGGCGGGGAGGCTGCAGAAGGATTTGGACAGGTTAGGAGAATGGGCAAAGAAGTGGCAGATGGAATACAATGTGGGGAACTGTGAGGTCATGCACTTTGGTAGGAAGAATAGAGGCATAGACTATTTTCTAAATGGGGAGAGAATTCAGAAGTCTGGAGTGCAAAGGGACTTGGGAGTCCTAGTCCAGGATTCTCTTAAGGTTAACTTGCAGGTTGAGTCGGTAGTTAGGAAGGCAAATGCAATGTTGGCATTTATTTCGAGAGTACTAGAATATAAAAGCAGGGATGTGCTGCTGAGGCTTTATAAGGCTCTGGTCAGACCACATTTAGAATATTGTGAGCAACTTTGGGCCCCGTAAATCAGGAAGGATGTGCTGGCCCTGGAGAGGGTCCAGAGGAGGTTCACGAGAATGACCCTAGGAATGAAAGGCTTAACATGTGAGGAACGTTTGAGGACTCTGGGTCTATACTCGATGGAATTTAGAAGGATGAGGGGGGATCTGATTGAAACTTACAGAATACTGAGAGGCCTGGATAGAGTGCTCGTGGGGAAGATGTTTCCATTAGTAGGAGAGACTACGACCTGAGGGCACAGCCTCAGAGTAAAGGGAAGACCTTTTAGAACAGAGATGAGGAGAAACTTCTTTAGCCAGAGAGTGGTGAATCTATGGAATTCATTGCCACAGAAGGCTGTGGAGGCCAGGTCATTGAGTGTATTTAAGAACGAGATAGATAGGTTGTTGATTGGTAAGGGGATCAAAGGTTATGGGGAGAAGGCGGGAGAATGGGGTTGAGAAACTAATCAGCCATGATTAAATGGTGGAGCAGACTCAATGGGCCGATGGCCTAATTTCTGCTCCTCTGTCTTATGGTCTTATGGTCTTATGGCCACGTTGCTGCCCCTCCTGCGGCCAGAGTGGGGGTACTGGGTATCATGGCAGGCCTCCACAGCATCCAATAGGTGTTCCAGGGACGTGTCACTAAATCAAGAGGCTGCAGTCTTCTTCCCTTTCAGAGCCACGTCTTCTGTGCATCAGTCCTGCACTGGAAGCACTGAGAGATGTGTGCATGGCTGCACTTTAAATATGGCACCCGGTGTGAGGAATTGTCGAGTTGATGGCGTGGCGCAAGAATGAGAGCCTTCCCACCATTGAAACAGAGTATTTCCCAGGAATGCATGATTAATGAGTCGGGATTGGGATATTACGGTGTGAAAAGCCACCATTGCACCCAGTGGGTAAAATGTTCTTTTTTCTGCTTACTACCGCACTTAGTGCAAATCTGGGACAATTCTGCCCATAGATGCATAAAGGAGGTCACAGATGCCCTTTACAGGAAGGCATAATGGTATGTCAGGTTTGCTATGGACGAAGATAGCCAGGCTGCGAGATTCACCAGCTTCACAGCCATCTCAGGCTTCCCAAGAGCGCAGAGTACAATCAGCTGTACCCATGTGGCTTTAAGGGCTCCATGGTAGCAGCCCCTAATGCTTATAAACCACAAAAGCTATCATTCCATCAATATACAACTGAGGTGTGATCACCAGAAGCACATAACGCAGGTACCCTGGGAGTTGCCATGATTCCTACAGCCTGGGTCACTCCCAGGTGCCTGAGATTTTCAAGGGGTCATTACGTCTGCGGGGATGGTTGCTTGGGGATAACAGGTACCCACTGAAGCACTGACTGATGACACCAGTGCATCGCCCTCAGAGTTGTTCCGAGGAGAGGTACAACGCTGCTCATTGCTCCACAAGCTAGAGTAGACCATTGGCATTCTGAAGATGCACTTCAAAGACGTTTGGACCACTCAGGTGATACACTACAGTACACTCCAATGGGGTTTCACGCATCATTGCTGTGTATTACATCCTTCACAATGTGGCACCGCAAAGAGCTGATTCCTTGCCAGGGGATGAAATGGAATGGGATGAGAGTCCTTCAGGGGATGATGATCCAGAGGCCTAGGAACCTCATGAGGGTGCTGAGTGTCAGCTTGAACGTGACAACATCAAGGAAAAGGCAAGAGTGGGATGTACCCATGACACTTTAACCGCTGCCAGGTTCCAGGAGGAGTAAGGTAAGGGGAAATGTCCACAGTTCTCCTAGCACTCAATGCCATTCCCTTTCACTTCAATGGATGTACAACCATCCTCATAGAAAATGAGTCTAGCATTCACACTTGCACCTTCTGGCCTCATGATTTCATGGCCCCAGGCCATGATCTCTCCAAAGGTCTGCGATGCCCTGTATATGTGCTCGCTCTGGGAAATGAGAGTCCACTGAACAACGAGAGCGATGCGAAAACTGACTTGAAGCAGTCGCCGCTTTATAATTATGGAACTACAGTGGCCAGTGATATGTGGATGTGCCTAGGGATCTCTTCCTCCCATCCATGTCTTGTCTTTTGGCACTACCAATGAGGAGACACAAGTGCCACGAGTCACTCAAGGTAATTGAGCTGTCCTCACACAATGGTCTTCCATGAGGAAGAAGGGTTAGAAGCGCATACATCACGCACTTCTAATAAAGATTTTAATATCTACCTGACATCACAAAAGGGTGCGGAAACTATTTTCAGTGAGATTGACATCACATGAATGTTAATCTCACAGAAGGAGACTATCAACAAGTGGGAGAATGGATAAACCTCGAAATAAGAGGATTCAAATGTACATAATCACAATGCCTTCAGTTGACCAAGCCATTCGCAGAAACATCAAATGTATTTACAGAAGTTCAATATTTTTACATTGGTAGCACACCTGTGACCCGAAAGCAAATTCAAAATTTCTTAATTTTCCTAACTCTACCACTACTCCTGGGTGCAGCCCTGACATCCACAGCATAGGTGGTGGCAGCCTGCTGATTTCTACATCCTGATGTCTGTGATGACCTTGGCAGATGTCCTCTGGTGGCCCATAGCCTGGAAGGCCCTGGCCTGATAAGGGTCCCTTGCTCAGGGGTAGATGCACCCTCCTCGGCCTCAGCAGCTAGAGTGGATAGGGTCACAGGCAGAGGGGACTGTGAGCGTCTGGACCCTTAGAGTGTCCTGAAAGGAGGCCCCTGTGGTGTCTGGCTGATGCTCATCCTCCCTGTGGGTGCTGAAGACCCCACCCTGACGCCTTGAGGGGATGGTGAACCTGAAGGAAGTTCAAGATGCCTCATTCCCATCGTGATGGTGCCCACCAGGGTGTGTGGCCATGGAGTCCAGGGCGGAGTACAAATCCGGCAAAACCTGCTGCACCAAGGTGTACATGGTGGTCACCAACCTTCCCATAGTGACCTCGAGGCGCTCGCATGTCGGAGCTACGACATCAGACAGGAAGTGGATGGACTCCTCCATCCTTTGTTCTCGCCTGTTGAGTTTCAGAGATGCAACTTCTCTGCTTGATGTTTCACTTCCTGTTTTTGCATCTCCGGCATTGATTTGGAGGCTGCTCGCAGAGGCTCATCATCTGACTCGAACTGAGCAGGTGGCTGGTCTCCAACTGCAATCCGAGTCCCGGAGACTTTGGCTGTCACTGTCTCCAACTGCTGCAAGGACATGTCAGTGAAGTGTTCTCTAGTTAGTGAACCCGAACCTAATCTAGAGCTATATCCCACTGAGGTGTGTATCTCTGTGCTTTTGGAGGGCGCAGGTGACCGCTACGATGGTACTTCCTCAGCTTGCTTTCTGGACGTGGTCTGGAGCTCGATGTATGGTGGGAATCCTTGTTGGCCTCGTTATTTTGGTGCCTACAAGATAGAGAATAGAACTGATGAGCATGAGGATTATAAGACTGCATGTCACTCATTGTGATTGTCATGATGTGATGAACTGATGAAGGTGTGATCCATACTGGGTTGCTAGGACAGTCCAATCTCCCCTTCCACACAGGAGTAATCCCTGTCCTCCACAGTGATCTTGGCTGCAGTCTCCTTGAAATCCATGTGGACAATTATGTCGGCCGTGCTTCCCCTGGTCTGTGATCTTTCCCTTCAGTTGTGGGCAAGCTTGCCCTGGATGAAGACAAAAGAAAGGCATGTGCTGGGAAGGGATGGTGTATAGGTTGGGAAAGATGCATGTCCCCTGTGTGTGGTGAGCCTTCCCCAGAAGGGGCTGAGGATGGAGTGTGCACATGATGATGGATGGGATGGTGGTGATGTGAAAGTTTCCATGAGACAATCAGTGGTGATATGTGTCCCCTGCTAATGGTTGCATGAATTTCCTGAAGAGGGAGGCCCTTTGCTTACATGATGCCATGATGAGAGTTTGATATTGGAGGGAACTGAAGTATGACTTACCCTGGCGGAACGGATGAGATCTTTCATCCTCTTCCTACATTGGATGTCTTTTTGGCTGGTGTTGCCAGAAACGCTGACCTCCTTTGTGATGGCCTTCTGGGCCAGAGAGGTGAGGCTGGTATGCTTCCTGGAGTCATCCCGGGGATACAGGACATCCCTGTGCACCCACACTCCTCTAATCAAGACCTTGAGGGTCTGGTGGTTGAAGTGGAGTGCTGAATTTATCTTCTGGGGTTCGCAGACATCTCTACCAGTCTCCTGAAGACAGGTGAGCTGGAGAGAGTACGTATTTGGATTGTGCTAAATTTGGTGCTAGACCTTTGACCCCACCAACTAATGGCATGGCAGACGAATCAGCTACAGACCCACCAGGAAATTTGGAGAGATACTCGCCTGTGCACAATTAATAATCTTCCAAGCACAGAATCAGGCGCGAGTTCACGCCATTCCGAGCACGGCAAACGCTCCATGAAACCTGCCTGCCACCACACTTAGTTTCAGGTCAACGACCTTTCATCAGAACTAAAAAACGATAGAAATGTAAGAAATTTTAAGCTAGTGCAAGGGGGCGGGGGAAGGGGGTAGGAAGAACAAAGGAGAAGGTCTGTGCTAGGGTGGAGGCCAGGAGAGATTAACAAAAGATTTCATGATGCTACAGCCAAAGAGTATTGGAAAGGAACAAAAGTTTTGTGTTCAAATGAGGTGTGAATTATTGAAACCTTCTGAGTGCAACATGAAGGGATATAGGAGCAAGACGAAGACTGAACCAGCAAAACAAAAAGTAGAAAAAAACACAGAACAAGATGGAGGCAGTGGTTATGATCTAGAGTTGTTGAACTCACTGTTGAGCCCAGAATGCTGTTGAGTTGAACAATGAGATGCTGTTCCTGGAGCTTTTGTTGAGCTTCACTGGAACACTGTAGAATGCCATGGACAGAACAGTCAGAATGGGAGGTGGAGAATTAAAATGACAAGCAACCAGAAGCTTGGAGTCATGCTTGCAGACTGAATGGAGGTGTTCTGCAAAGCTTTCACTTTGTCTGCATTTGATCTAACTAATGTAAAGGAAACCACATCCTGATTAGCCAATACAGCATACTAAATTGAAAGAACTGCAAATAAATTGATGTTTAACTTGGAAGGAGTGTTTGAGACCTTGAATAGAATGGAGAAGATGAAAGGACAGATGTTTCAAAAGTAAAACAGGAAAGGTGGCCAAACCATGGCTTACAAGGGAATTTAGAGATAGAATAAAATCCAAGGAAGAGGCATACAAATTGGCCAGAAAAAACAACAGACCTGAGGATTGGGAGCAGTTTGGAATTCAGCAAAGGAGGACCAAGGGATTGATTAAGAAGGGGAAAATAGAGTACAAGAATAAGCTTGCAGGGAACATAAAAACTGACTGTAAAAGTTTCTATAGGTATGTGAAGAGAAAAAGATTGGTGGAGACATATGTAGGTCCCTTACAGTCAGAAACAGGGGAATTTATAATGGGGAACAAAGAAATGGCTGACCAACTAAATACATACTTTGGTTCTGTCTTCACAAAGGAAGACACTAAGAACATACCAGAAATGTTAGGGAACACAGGGTTTAGTGAGAGGGAGGAACTGAAAAAAATCAGCATCAGTAGGGAAATAGTTGGGGAAATTAATGGGATTGAAGGCTGATAAATCCCCAGGGCCTGATAATCTACATCCCAGAGTACTTAAGGAAGTGGCCCTAGAAATAGTGGATGCACTGGTGGTCATCTTCTGAGATTCTATAGACCCTGGAACAGTTCCTACAGATTGGAGGATAGCGAATGTAACCCCACTATTTAAAAAGGGAGATAGAGAGAAAACAGGGAATTATAGACCAGTCAGCCTGACATCGGTAGTAGGGAAAATTCTAGAGTCCAATATAAAAGATTTAATAGCTGAGCATTTAGAAAACAGTGGCAAAATCGGACAGAATCAGCATGGATTTACAACAGGGAAATCATGCTTGACAAATCTACTGAAAATTTTCGAGGATGTAACTAGTAGAGTTGATGAGGGGGAGCCAGTGGATGTGGTTTATTTGGACTTTCAAAAGGCTTTCGACAAAGTCCCACATAAGAGCTTAGCGTGTAAAATTAAAGTGCATGGGATTGGGGGTAGTGTATTGAGATGGATAGAAAACTGGTTGGCAGACAGGAAACAAAGAGTAGGAATAGACGGGTCTTTTCCTGAATGGCAGGCAGTGACTAGTGGGGTACCGCAGGGATCGGTGCTGGGACCCCAGCTATTCACAATATATATTAATGATTTAGATGAGGGAACTAAATGCAATATCTCCAAATTTGCAGATGACACAAAGCTGGGTGGGAGGGTGAGCTGTGAGGAGGATGCAAAGATGCTTCAGTGTGATTTGGACAAGCTGAGTGAATGGGCAAATGCATGGCAGATGCAGTATAATATGGATAAATGTGAGGTTATTCACTTTGGTAGCGAAAACAGGAAGACATTATTATCTGAATGGCTATAAATTGAGAGATGGGAATGCACAACGAGACCTGGGTGTCCTTTGTACACCAGTCACTGAAGGTAAGCATGCAGGTGCAGCAGGCGCTAAAGAAGGCAATTGGTATGTTGGCCTTCATAGCGAGAGGATTCAAGTACAGGAGCAGGGATGTCTTGCTGCAATTATACAGGGCCTTGGTGAGACCACATCTGGAGTATTGTGTGCAGTTTTGGTCTCCTTAACTGAGGTAGGATGTTCTTGCTATAGAGGGGTGCAGCGAAGGTTTACCCGACTGATTCCTGGGATGGTGGGACTGATATATGAGGAGAGATTGAATCGGTTAAGATCATATTCGCTGAAGTTTAGAAGAATGAGGGGGATCTCATAGAAACCTATAAAATTCTAACAGGACTAGACAGGGTAGATGCAGGAAGGACATTTTCAATGGTGAGGGTGTCCGGAACCAGGGGTCACAGTCTGAGGATATGGGGTAGACCATTTAGGACTGAGATGAGGAGAAACTTTTTCACCCAGAGAGTGGTGAACCTGTGGAATTTGCTACCACAGAAAGTAGTTGAGGCCAAAACATTGTAAGTTTTCAAAAAGGAATTAGATATAGCTTTTGGGGCGAAAGGGATCAAAGGATATGGGGAGAAAGCGGGAGCAGAGTATTAAGTTGGATGATAAGCCATGATCATAATGAATGGCGGAACAGGCTCGAAGGGCCGATTGGCCTACTCCTGCTCCTATTTTCTATGTTTCTATGTTTGCATGGAAAGGTGCCATAGGGAAGGAAAGATGTTAGACTGAGGAATGGGCTAGGGTGTCACAGAAGGAATGGTCCCTCTGGAATGCTGAAAGAGGAGTGCAGGGGAAGATGGAGGGCAGGGGAAGGGGACAAGGGGGACCCTATCATGGCGTGAACAGGAGGCAGCTCCCATAGTCATCAATGTACCAGAAACAGAGGTAAGAGAGGCAACTTGAGTAGGAGTCTCACCATGAACTGGAAAATTGAATTGACTTTGTTTCCAATTTCCATCCTTCCCTTACCTTCACCTGGTCCATTTCTGACACCTTTCCCTTCCTCGACTTCTCTATCTCCATTTCTGATGGTTTGCTATCTACTAGTGTTCACAACGAATCGCAGACTCCCACTGCTACCTCAGCTACACTTCCTCACACCCTGCTTCCTGTAAGGACACTATTCCATTCTCCCAGTTTCTCTGTCTCCATCGCATCTGTTCCGATGATACAACTCCGACACCAGTGTTTCTAACATGTCTTCCTTTTTCCCCAATTGAAGATTCCCTCCCAGCATGGATGACAGAGCCCTCCAATGTATCCAATCCATTTCATGCACCTCTGCTCTTACTCCTTACCCTGCTTCCCAGAAACATGATAGTGTTCCCCTTGTTCCTTGCCTATAACCCCAACAGCCTCCATATTCAATGGTTCATCATCTGCCATTTTAACCAGCTCCTGCGTGATGCAACCACCAAATACATTTTCCCTGCCCTCCCATTTCAGCATTCTGTAGGGACTGTTGCTTCCATAACACCCTAGTCCACTCCTCAGTTGCCCCAAAAACACCCTCACTTCCCATGGCACCTTTCAGTGCAAGCACAGGAGATGCAACACTTGTCTTTTCACCTCCTCCCTTCTCTCTATCCAAGATCCCAAACACTCCTTAGAAGTGAAACAGCAATTTACTTGTGCTTCATTCAATTTAGTATACTGTATTCGCTGTTCACGACGTGGTCTCCTCTGCACTGGGGAAACCAAACATAGACTGGGTGACCGTTTTGCAGAACATCTCCATTCAATCCGCAAGCATGTCCCTGAGCTTCCTGTCAATTTTAATTTTCCACCTTGCTCCCACTCTGACCTTTCTGTCCATGGCCTGCTACAGTGTTCTAAAGAAGCTCAACACAAGCTCAATGTCTTGGTATTGAATTCAACAACTTTAGATTATAACCACTGCCTCTATCTTGTTCTAAGTTTTTATTTTGGTTTGCTGGGTTAGCCTTCATCTTGTTTCTTTCTTTATCCCCTCATGTTTCATTCAGATGTTTTTATGTAGCAATTCACACCTCATTTGGACATAACCTTTGTTTCTTAACTGTATTCATTTCAAATTTTTGGCGGTTGCATCATGAAATCTTTTGTTTTTTAATCTTCCTGATCTCTGTCCTATTTCAGATTTTCTCCTTTGTTCTTCTTGCCCCCTCCTCCCTCCCAATTAAAAACACTTACATTTCTATCTTTTTTCAGTCTGATGAAAGGTTATCAACCTGAAACATTAACTCTATTTTTCTCCAGAGATGCTGCCTAACCTGCTGAGTTTTTCCGTTTTTTTTTGTTCTTATTTCAGGTTTCCAGAATCCACAGTATTTTGCTTTTGTTTCTCATTATCACTTTGCAAGGTTATGGTTCTTGGGTGTGAGTTGCCCTCCAGTACTTTGCTTGAGCCTTGATGGTGAATGTTGACACTGAAGTGAGGAATTACAGTTAAGCCCGATCCTGTCCTTGCCTCACATGTACACACATAAACTTTCAGCAGGAGTTGTACGATCAAGAGTAGAAACCTTGACCATTTTTACCCCTTCTTGGAATCCAACTGTCACAATTCCAGCTAAGTTCAGCTAATACAGCATAGCCAAGATATAACCTGGAACATTCAGATCTAAATGGTTTTGGTTATCAGTGGGTAAATTTGCTGAGTATAATTTTGAATACAGTATTTCAATAAACCCTTAAATCAGATGCTGGAGTACAGTTATCACTTTTAGGTCTTATATAGCCAGCTTTCATGGTTATTTAATTATTCCTCCGATATATTTACTTTTGAGAAGTTTTTTTTTGACCAAAGAATGTGGATGGGAAAACCAAAAAGCTAGGTAAGAAAAACACTTTTATAAACTTTGATATAGCAGAAACAAATTCTTTAATGGGCAGTGATTCATCTAATACTACAAATTGATTATGCAAAGTGTTAACTTTTTATGTGTTTGCTATGTCATTATTATTTCATCCAGTAATGGGGTTGAACACCAAGAAGTAACTACACAATTCCAAGCTCTGCCTTTGAGCTGTTGAAAGGTGCATGGAGGCAACAAGCAATTCAGGAAAGAAATAATAGAGACATTTTACATCTTAAGATGTACATTACTTAATGATTACTATTTGGAATTACAATGACCCTTATTAAACATAACATGCATAACATTGGCTACATTTCAAAGTACCATGTGCTGGCATTGCTACTGAGCAGTGAAAATATTGAATATGTATTAATACAAATCAAACTGTTTCAAAGCTGGCAAAACAAATCTTACAATGCAAAATTTTCAAACGTTTCACATTTCATATTTTAATCCGTATTTTCTTGTTATTTTTCCCACGACAGTTGTGCATCATAATAGAACATCATTCAGTCAGAGGAAAAAGATAATTGGCGTGATGCAGTATCTGATGACCATCCTCTGGATGGTTGACAGCTTTAGCAGGGTGCACTGATTATCGGTGTTTCTCTTCCCCAAATGGAGAATCTAGGCATACTATGGCATTCCATCAGCAACCAAGAACTGTTAAAACTCATTCCAAAAAAAGTGCAGCATAATCCATTTACTGTAAAATCCAGTGTACACATTTAATACCCTCTGTTTTGTACTTGCCATTACAATGCACTAAAGAATAAAAAAACTAAGACCCAAAGTCATACTAGTGCACAACTTATTTTAGAAGATACTTAAGAGGACAGTAAACATTAAAAAGATGAGGTTTATACAGCAGATTTTACACTGACACCAAATCATTTATTTTCTCTCTTTTTGTGTGTGAATACGTTAAAACATGTTGATGCGGATTGATGAAACATTGTTTCATCATGTTTCATCGCCTACTTCAGTAAAGTGCACCTTTTATATATTTATTCCATTCTCCACTTCAGGAATCTAGTGGGTTAGCTAACAGTGCCAATTAGTACTAAATTAGCTTCTGGACTATGCTCCACAGAAATTGAAGGGATGAAGGAGGCAAGTGTGTAGTGAAGATTGAGGGAGTAACAGAGGTATGATAAGCCTCAATTTTCAGAGGAGGTGGATAGTAGGATTGTAAAAGCACCAATATGGGCAGAGGACATTCATTAGACCAATGGAAAAATAGAGAAGACTGTTAAAAGGGAAAGCATTGGATATGATTCAGATGGATTTCCAAACAGCATCAGGTACCATTCAGGAAACTGTGGAAAAGATAGAATTAAAGCATGGAATCAATGTGATTGTAGTCACATAGCTAGGGAAATGGTATAAGGCAAGTAAAAGCATATGGGTTAAAAACACTTCTACTGGAAAGATGTTATGAATACATTCCACAAAGTTCTATTAGAACTGCTTATATTCACTTAATACATAAATTATCTGGGTTTAAGAATTAAGGGGACGATATTCAAACTTACTGATGGCAGCAAACTTGAGAGTGTGGCAAATTGTGACAAAAGACTGTGAAAAGCTTCAGGACATACATGTACGCTGGTAAGCTGGGCAGAAAATGACAGATGCAGGTGAATATGCAAAAATGTGTAATAATGCATTTTGCAAGTAACAATAATGAAGGATTTTAAACAAAGTAGAGGGATCTTGGTATCCAACAACAGGATGATTAAAGCTGAGAGTACAAGTAGCAAAGGCTAGTGTTTTGTTTTACGAATAGGCTTATAATGCAAAAGCAAGGAGGTAATATTTAATTTCTTCAAGACCTTAGTTAGACTGCAGTTAGAGTATTGGCCTAACTTCCGTATTGAGGGTCACAGTAAGGCTAACAGCACTCTCTACTATTATACAATAAATTGGACAACGACTTCTGGAGTAGGCACATGCGCAGTTAGAAGTGCAAATCTGGAAGTTGTGGCCTGGGTCATCCTGCTGATCCTCAGGCTGCGCTATAACAGTGCCTTGCTAATAGACTTAGCATACATGTAAGGATGTGAACTAGTTACCCACTAACCATGGGATAAATTAGGGCTAGTGCATTTAGGTGCAAGTGAGGTTCTAATGGTTTGTAAGTTATAATTACCGCCAAACAACCTCCCTGCCACTGAAAATATAATTTTACAAATGTGGAGTCTCATTTAATCAGTACTTAATGGAGATATTTTTAAAATGAAAATTAAACTTATTTTTACTTTCTCTGTCTTTATTATCTATCTTAATCATGTCTTTCTTTCTCTCTCTTTATTTCTCTTTCCATACATGATTTAAACCTAATTTCCTGGTTTAAATCCCACGGAGGAGAAACTGGTTTGCATAATGCTGCTTCCAGCCATACTATGCAGACTTATGTCGATTCCGTGGGGGTGGACATGCCATAGACTGCTACCTATGTGGCTTGTGCAGCATTCTTCAGTTATATCAAATGAAGAATGCCATATGAACTGCACAGGTCGTGACCTGCAGTGCTGTCTGCCCCCAGGGAATCAAAATAAATCTGAGTGGTGCTGTTCTAAGGCAAACAAATTTCTTGACCTGTAAGTCTCAATGTGGATTCTTCAAACAGATTAGCTGAAGAGCCACACTGTTGCTTGCCTGGCTCACGCACACCACAGATCCCCAGTTTAGAGCACTGCGCTAATTCAAATACTCAGTGACAGCATGACTTCACTTAAAAAACTGATTAAAACTCTGTGGGCAGCTGTCATCTAAGTGAACAGTGTGTGCCTTTTCCTTCACTACTGGCCATAAAATCCAGGGCATTATGATGTCTTTGGACACTGTGTTATAAAATGGATACAAAAGCAAAGGTACTTTTAGATTCACTAATCTGTTACAAGGGCTGAGGTATTATAGTCATAAAGAGATTTAAGAAGTTAGAGGTTTTCACTAGAAGTGATAATATTAAGAGCATGACTTGATAGAGGTCTTCAACATCATGAAAGATTGTGATAAGATAAATAGTTATAGAGTGTTTTACTACTCCCAAGACAGGCACAACATTAATCACAAAGAAATTGAAGAGGAGGCATGAAAGTAATTCTTTACATAGAGTGTGATTAAATTGTAGAATTATCTGCCTAATGTATTGTTTAAGCAGGAATTCTTTAGAAAGAATTTGCTGCTTAATTAAAATCTATATTGAAGAATATGAGTAAACAGGAGGGTGGGGTTACTCCAGGTGATTCGTCAGAAAAAAATACTGGCACAAATTGGATGGACTGAATGGTCTATGTGCATTATAACATTCTATGATCCTATGGACTTACTGCCCATATTCATTTAATTCGGACTCTTAAAGCCCCCAGGCAGGTCATACCATTCCAGGTCCCAAGTCTTTGTTTACTTCAATGAAAGCTTTTTTCCTTAAAAAGGAACAAAATTGTTAAGTCCTTCAAAGAAAAAGGAAAATACAGGTGGAGTAGTTTTTGTTTAAGTAGCAGCTCTTTTTGTACTGGAAAAATAACTTTGACTAAATACAAAATAGGAGAAACTTTTGTTTTTATTCACGATGTGGTTAGAATGTGGAACTCGCTACTGCTTTCAAAAGGAAACCAGATGAGCGGAAAAAATTATTCACATTCATATGATGCTGTTCACAACCACTGGATATCATAAAGTGCTTTACAGCCAATAAAGTGCTTTTGATGTGTAATCACTGTTGCAATGTAGGAAAAATGAAAAGAAAAAGGAATAGAACGGTATATTGAAAAGCTGATATGATAGTGAAGGAGAAAAATTCATAGTGTGTCCAGGAAAATGTTTTCAACCAATTAGTGACAAACCCAACGAAAGGAGATGCAATTCTAGACTTAGTCTTGGGGAACGAAGAAGGGCAAGTGTGTGAAGTGACAGTTGGCGACCATATTGGGGACAGTGATCACAATTCAGTTAGATTTAGCATTACCATGGAAAAGGACAGAGATAAGGCAGGAGTAAAAGTCTTGAACTGGGGGAAGGCAAATTTTACAGAAATGAGAAGGGACATGGCTGAGGTGGATCGGACAGCACTGCTGGAGGATAAAACTAAAAAGCGAGATCCTAATTGTACAAAGTAGACATGTCCCCTACAAAAATAAGAGTGGTACTGTCAAATTTAGACCCCCCTGGTTGTCTAGAGGAATACAGGGGAAGATCAATTAGAAAAAAAAATCGTACGATAGGCACAAAGAACAAAGCACTGCAGATAGCCTAGATGAATATAGGAGGTGCAGGGATGAAGTGAAAAAGGAAATAAGGAAATCAAAGAGAGGGCATGACAAAAGATTAGCGAGTAAAGTTAAAGATAACTCAAAGATGTTTTGCCAATACATTAATGCTAAAAGGTTAGTTAAGGAAAAAGTGGTACCTATCAGAGATGAAGATGGAAACTTGTGTGTAGATGCAGAGGCTGTGGGAAGGGTTTTGAACGAATATTTTGTCTCCATGCTTACAAAGGAAAGGGAGGATGTAGATTTAGTTATCCAGGAGGAACACTGCGAGAAATTGGACAGAATAGTCATAAAGAGAGAGGAAGTACTCAAAGGGTTGAAATCCTTGAAAGTTGATAACTCACCAGGGCCAGGTGGATTGTTTCCAAGGCTGCTGAGGGAGGTCAGGGAGGAGATAGCAGATGCTCTGAGGATGATTTTCCAATCTTCACTAGATATAGGGGAGGTATCGGAGGACTGGAGAAATGCAATTGTAGTTCTATTGTTTAAAAAGGGATTAAAGGAAATGCCAAACAATTATAGGCCAGTTAGTCTTACATTGGTGGTGAACAAATTAGTAGAATCAATCCTGTGAGATAGGATTAACTGTCATGTGGAAAGGCATGCAGTAGTCAGGGATGGTCAGCATGGATTTGTTAAAGGAAGGTCTTGCCTCACAAATTTGATTGAATTGTTTGAGGAAGTGACAAGAAGGGTTGATGAAGGTAGTACAGTGGATGTTGTGTACATGGATTTTAGCAAGGCATTTGACAAAGTCCCACATGGCAGATTGGTCAGGAAAGTAAAAGCCCATGGGATTCAGGGTAATGTGGCCATCTGGATAAAAGGTTGGCTTTGTAACAGGAAACAAAGGGTAATGGTTGATGGATGCCCTTGTGAATGGAAATTTGTCTCAAGTGGTGTTCCACTGGGCTTGGTGTTGGGACTCTTGCTGTTTGTGTTATATATTAACGATTTGGACGTGAATGTGGGGGGCACGATTGGGAAATTTGCAGATGACACAAAGATTGGCAAGTAGTAGATTGTGTAGAGGATAGCCTTAATCTCCAAAACGATATAGATGGGTTGGTGGAGTGGGCGGTAAAGTGGCAGATGGATTTTAACATAGATAAATGTGAGGTCATACATTTAGGGAGGTCAAACAGTTACAGAGATTACACAATAAATGGGAATATACTAAGAGGGGTAGATGAAGTGAGACATCTTGACGTACACGTACACAGGTCCCTGAAGGTAGCAGTTCAAGTAGACAAGGTTGTAAAGAAGGCATATGGAATGCTCTCCTTCACTGGCAGAGGTATGGAATATAAAAGTAAGAATATAATGTTGGAATTGTTTAAAACACTGGTGAGGCCACAACTGGAGTATTGTGTGCAGTTCTGGTCACCACATTACAGGAAGGACATAATAGCTCTGGAGAGAGGTTTACAAGAATGTTGCCAGGGTTAGAAAAGTTAGAAAACGAGGAGAGATTGGATAGGTTGGGGTTATTTTCCTTAGAACAAAGAAGGCTGAGAGGTGACTTGATTGAGATGTACAAAATTATGAAGGGAATAGATAGAGTGGACAGGATAAAATTGTTTCCCTTGGTGGAGAATTCTAGAATCAGGGGATATAGATTCAAGATAAGTGGCAGAAGGTGTAGGGGGAACATGAGGAAGAACTTTTTATGCAGAGGGTAGTGGGTGTCCGGAATTCACTGCCCAAGTTGGTGGTAGAGGCAGAAACTCTAAATTCTTTTTAAAAGTACCTGGATCTGCCCCTTAATTGCTGTAAGCTGCAGAGCTATGGGCCGGGTGCAGGAAGGTGGGATTATAAAGGGCACCTGGGTGTCCTCGGGCTGGTATGAACAAGATGGGCCGAATGGCATCCTTCTGTGCTGTAACTTTTCTATGGTTCTATGTAGGTAGAATGGCAGGCTAACACATTTTAATTGGGCTGAATGGCTTATTTCTGATCTGTATACTCCATGTAATTATATGTAATATTTCGTTAACTTTAAAGTAAAGTTGTCAGCAAAACAGAGACCTGTAAGTAGGCTTCCTGTTAGACCTTTCCACTGGCATTACTGACACATCAGTAACTGACCAACTTTATCAATTTTTTGAGGTGGTAACAGAGGGTGGGATTCCCGCCCTCAGTGGGTGGAAGTCCTGCCCTTGAGAGCTGCCGGTCAAGAGCCAGAACTGAGTAGTGGTGCTGTTAGGACTGCAAGCAGGCCCTGAGATGCAAACAGCCATCGCATCCAGACCCAGGTAAGTCCGGGGCTTTGAACGGGGAAGATTCTGGGAGTGGAAGGAGAGGGTGCTGATGGGATGGGGTTTTGGAGACTATGTGGGGAGGAACAAAGGGTGGTGCCCCAATGTGCAATGATGTGACCCCCCTTCCTTCCTGCTTGTTCCACAAAGTTAAAAAGAAAACAGCCTTCTCACTCCTGCCTGCCTGCCCACGCCAACTGTGTAAAGCATGAGAAGCGTAATATTTGGGTCAACTGCCTTGGTAACTAGCTCAACTGTCCGTAAATTATTTATTTTAAAGTGGTGGGTGGGTGAGCTGCCAATTTGGCAACTGCCTGCCTACAGTTTTATGGGAACCGGGTTGGAGGTGGGCCGAAAGGCAGTGGGCTAGCCACCCACAGTATTTTATGTGTCCCCCCCTGCCACACCTGCCGAAAACACGCTTGGTGGGGTGCCATACAGTCCAGTCCATAGTCACCAAGAAATCCAATAGGGAATTCAGAAGAAATTTCTTTACCCAAAGAGTGGTAGGAATGTGGGACTTGTTACAACAGGGAGAGTTTGAAGCAAAAAATGCAGATGCATTTAAGATGAAGTAGGTGCTTATGAGGGAGAGGGGAATAGAGTGTTATGTTGATATATTTAGGTGAGGAAAGATGGGCAGAAGTTCAAGTGGACTGATTGGGCCAAATGGCCAGTTTCTGTGTTGTATATCCTCCAGTGTCAATTGGTAGTAGAACAGTTTAAAAAGTGTGATGATGGCCCTGATTGCTAATTTTTAATTTTAATGGCCTCATGCAATAAAGATTTCTAAATTTACAGTAGCTTGAGATGGGAACCTGAGCAGAAGGGAGAGAAACAAAGTTAGAAATAGAAGGCAGAAAATTAGCAAACGAGTATGGAGGGCAGATGAAACAAACATAGACAACAAAGGAGCTGTTCACCGATTAGTGGTATATACTTCAATGGGAGTGAATAAGGCAGGGGAGTTGCAGACACAGACACGTGCAAGTATATCACTGAAACATGGCTTAAAGGAGGGGAGGAATGGCAGCTCAACAATCCTGGCTGCAGGGTTTTAGGATGGGATAGAGGGGGGAATAAAAAAGGTTGGGTAGGGAAACTGTAATATTGGTTAAAGAAACAATCACAGCTGGGAGGAAGGATGATCTGCCAGAAAGGTCATCAAATAAGGCCATATGGATTGAATTAAAGTATAAAATAAGACAATTGCACTGCTGGAAGTATACTATAGATCTCCAAATAGTTAAAGGGAGATAGAGGAGTAAATATGTAGGCAAATTCCTGTGAATTGCAGAAACAATAGGGTAGTGACAATTGGGAATTTCAATTATCCCAACATTAACTGGACTAAAAAACAGTTTGTGAGTTATTGATGGTGCAAAATTCTTAAAATGCATTTGGATAACATCTTTTAGCCAGTACATAGCATGCTTAGTTTTAGAGAATTAAGCTGGACAGGTGATAGGAGTGTCAGTGGGAAAGTATTTCAGCGGTAGTGATCAAAATTTAGTAAGGGCAGTTATGGAAAAGGACAAAAACAGACCAGAACTAAGTTCATAATTATGAAAGAGCCAATTTTACTAAGCTGAGATGTGAGTTAGCAAAGTATACTGGGAACTGCTGCTTGAAGGTAGATCCATGGCAAAGCAGTGGGAGTCACTCAAGCAGGAAGTAGAGGGAATTCAGAACAAACATATGCCCACAAAGAAAAGGGGTGGAACTTCCAAATCTAGACCTGACTGACATCAAAGAGCATACAGGGTAGGATAAGGTAAAAAAAGGGAATCTTATGTCAGATACTGAGAGCTCAATATTGCAGAAAGCCCAGAGGAGCATGGAAAGTGCAAAGGAAATTAGGAAAGCAAAGAGGGGACATGAAAACATATTGAACAGTAAAATCAAGGAAAACACAAAGATGTTTTATAAATACATAAAGAGCAAGAGGAAAACCAAGGTCCATTGCAACTAAAATGGTATCCTGAGTGTTGAGGGCGAAGACTAAGCAATACTTTCCATCAGTCTTCAGAAAAGTGGCGATAATGCCGATATTGTAGTTAAGAAGATAAACATAGTGAGAGAGAACTGAAGCGGTTTAACATCTTTGAAAGTGGATAAATTGCCAGGCCTGAATGAAATGTATTCTAGGCTATAGGCATGATGCCAGAGGATTGGAGGACAGCTGACGTTATAAAGTTGGTCAAAAAGGGAGAAAGGGATAAACCAAATAATTACAGCCAGTCAGCCTAGCTCTAGTGTTGGGCAAATTATTAGAAAAATTCTGAGGGACCACATAAATCCTCACTAAGAAAAGCACAGATTAGTCATAATGGAGTTGTTAAGGAAAGGTTGTAACTGATTAACTTGATTGAATTTTTTGAGCATGTAACAAGGAGGGTCAATGAAGGTAGCTTGGCTGATGTAACTTACAAGGATTTTAGCAAGGCTTTTGACAAGGTCCCACATGGCAGACTGGTCATTAAAGCAAATGCCCATCAGATTCAAAGAAGAGTGGCAAACTGGATCCAAAATTGGCTGGTGGTAAGAAGCAAGGGGTATTGGTTACAGGCAGTTTTGTGACAGAAAGGCTGTTTCCAGTGGGGTTCACTATTAGTTCCCTTATTTTTCATGGTATGTATCAATAAGTTAGGCTTAATTGTAGGGGGCATGATTAAAAAGTTTGTTTATAATACAAAAATTGTCCATGTGATTGATAGTAAGAAAGAAAGCTATGGACTGCAGGAAGATATCAATGGACTGATCAGGTGGGTAGAAAAGCAACAAGTGGGATACAATCTGGAGAATTATGAGATATTGTATTTGGGAGAGCAAACAAATCAAGGAAATACATAATAAATGGTAGGATACTGAAAGTGTAGAGGAACAAAAGAATCTTGAAGTGCATGTCAACAGACCCCTGAAGGTAGGACTGGTAGATAAGTTAGTTAAGAAAGCATACGGAATACTTTCCTTTATTAGCTGAGGCATAGACTATAAAAGCAGGGAGGTCATGTCAGAACTGTATAAAACCTTAGGCCACAGGTACAGTACTGCATACAGCTCTGATTGCCAAAGAGGGTCAGGGGACATTTACAAAGATGTTGCCAGGAATGAAAAAATTTTAGCTACTAGGAAAAATTGAATAGGCTGGAATTGTTTTCTTTCGAACAGAGGAGGCTGAGGGAAGGTTTAATTGAGGTGCATAAAATTATCAGAGCCCCAGAGTGAGTAGGAAGGATCTATTTCTCTTAACGAATGGTCAATAACCAAGGTGCATTGATTTAAAGTAATTGGAAGAACGATTGGGAGTTGAGGAAAAATGTTTTCATCCAAAGGGTGGTGAGAGTTTGGGACTCATTGCCTGAAACAGCAGTAGCCAGAGCAGTGGCACCACGGCTGGCTCTGTTTTTCAGCAGGAGGGGTCAAAGCACAGAAAAGCAATCGTCATAGAGGACTCTATAGTCAGGGGCTCAGACAGGCGCTTCTGTGGTCGTGAAAGAGACACCAGGATGGTACGTTGCCTCCCTGGTGCCAGGGTCCAGGATGTCTCTGATTGGGTATGGGACATTCTGAAGGGGGAAGGAGAACAGACAGAGGTCGTGATACACATTGGTACTAAAGACATAGGCAGGAAGAGTGACGAGATCCTGCAGTCGGAGTTCAGGGACTTAGGCAGAAAGTTAAAGAACAGGACCTCTAGGGTTGTAAACTCAGGGTTACTCCCTGTGCCACATGCCAATGAGGCTAGAAATAGGAAGATAATGCAGCTAAACACATGGCTGAATAGATGGTGCAAAAGGGAGGGTTTCCAATACCTGGATTATTGGGATCTCTTCCGGAACAGGTGGGACCTGTACAAGAAGGACGGGTTGCATCTGAACTGGAGGGGTACCAATATCCTGGCTGTGAGGTTTGCTAGTGTCACTCGGGAGGGTTTAAACTAGTATGGCAGGGGGGTGGGAATCAAAGAAATTGGTCAGCAGGTGAAATAAATGACTAGGAACTAGTGAATATGGCCAGTAGTACTAAGAGGAAGAGTAGGCAAGGAGAAATTACTGAATACAGTGGGACTGGGGATCTGAAATGCATTTGTTTCAATGCGAGAAGTATAACAGGCAAGGAAGATGAGCTTAGAGCTTGGATTAGTACTTGGGACTATAGTGTTATTGCTATTACAGAGACTTGGTTGAAGGATGGACAGGATTGGCAGATTAACGTTCCAGGATTTAGATGTTTCAGGCAGGATAGAGAGGGATGTAGAAGAGGTGGGGGAGTTGCACTGCTGGTTAAGGAGAATATCACAGCTGTATGACTGGAGGATACCTGGGAGGGCTCATGCAGCGAGGCAATATGGGTAGTGTTCCAGAATAGGAAGGGTGCAGTCACAATGTTGGGGGTTTACTACAGGCCTCCCAATTGCCGGCGGGAGATTGAGGAACAGTTATGTAGGCAGATTTGGAAAGATGTAAAAGCAATAGGGTTGTTGCAGTGGGTGATTTTAACTTTCCCTATATTGACTGGGAATCACTTAGTGCTAGGGTCTTGGATAGTGCAGAATTTGTAAGGGGCATCCAGGAGGGCTTCCTGAGACAATATGTAGATATTCCAACTAGGGAAGGGACAATACTGGACCTGGTATTAGGGAATAAACCCAGCCAGGTGGTCGAAGTTTCAGTAGGGGAGCATTTCGGGAAAAGTGACCATAATTCAATAAGTTTCAAGGTACTGGTGGATAAGGATAACAGGAGACCTTGGGTTAAGGTGCTTAATTGGGGGAAGGCTAATTATAACAATATTAGGCAGGAACTGAGAAACCTAGACTGTAGGCGAATGTTTGAAGGCAAATCAACAACTGACATGTGGGGGACTTTCAAACATCAGTTGATAAGAATTCAGGACCGTCATGTTCCTGCTAGGATGAAGGATAAGTATGGCAAGTTTCAGGAACCATGGATAATGAAGGATATTGTGAGATTAGTCAAAAAGAAAAGGGAAGCATTCGTAAGGGCTAGAAGGCTGGGAAGAGATGAAGCCCGTGGAGAATATAAAGAAAGTAGGAAGAAACTTAAGCAAGGAGTCAGGAGGACTAAAAGGGGTCATGAAAAGTCATGGCAACCAGGATTAAGGAAAATCCCAAGGCCTTTTATACATATGTAAAAAGCAAGAGGATAGCCAGGGAAAGGGAAGGCCCACTCAGGGACAGAGGTGGGAGTCTGTGTGTGGAGCCAGAAGAAATGGGAGAGATACTAACTTAATACTTCTCATCAGTATTCACCAAAGAGAAGGACTTAGCGGTCGGTTTGTCTAGGGAAGAGTGTATGGATAGCCTGGGTTATGTTGAGATAAAAAAAGAGGAGATGTTAGGCGTCTTGAAGAATATTAAGGTGGATAAGTCCCCAGGGCCAGATGGGGTCTACCCCAGAGTACTGAGGGAGGCAAGGGAGGAGATTGCTGGGGCCTTGACAGAAATATTTGTATCCTCGCTGGCTAGGGGTGAGGTCTTAGAGGACTGGAGAATGGCCAGTGTTGTTCCATTGTTTCAGAAGGGTATCAGGGATAATCCAGGAAATTACAGGCTGGTGAGCCTTACGTTAGTGGTAGGTAAATTATTGGAGAAGATTCTTCGTGACAGTATATACTACCATTTGAAAGCAAATGGGCATATTAGTGAGAGGTAGCGTGGTTTTGTGAAGGGGAGGTCGTGTCTCACTAACTTGATCGAGTTTTTCGAGGAAGTGACAAAGATGATCAACGATGGAAGGGCAGTGGATGTTATCTACATGGATTTCAGTAAGGCCTTTGACAAGGTCCCTCATGGCAGACTGGTACAGAAGGTAAAGTCACATGGGATCAGAGATGAGCTGGCAAGATGGAAAAAGAATTAGCTTGGTCATAGAAGACAGAGGGTAGCAGTGGAAGGGTGCTTTTCTGAATGGAGAGCTGTGACTAGTGGTGTTCCGCAGGGATCAGTGCTGGGACCTTTGCTGTTTGTAGTATATGTAAATGATTTGGAGGAAAATGTAACTGGGCCAATTAGTAAGTTTGCAGACAACACTAAGGTTGGAGGAGTTGCAGATAGTGAAGAGGATTGTCAAAGGATACAACGGGATATAGATCGGTTGGAGACTTGGGCAGAGAAATGGCAGATGGAGTTTAATCTGAACAAATGCGAGGTAATGCATTTTGGAAGGTCTAATACAGGTAGGAATTATACAGTAAATGGCAGAACCCTTAAGTGCATTGACAGGCAGAGGGATCTGGGTGTACAGGTCCACAGGTCACTGAAAGTGGCAATGCAGATGGATAAGGTAGTCAGGAAGGCATATGGCATGCTTGCCTTCATCGGGAGGGGTATTGAGTATAAAAGCTGGGAAGTCATGCTGCAGCTGTATAGAACCTTGGTTAGGCCACACTTGAAATATTGCGTGCAATTCTGGTCGCCACATTACCAGAAGAATATGGAAGTGTTGGAGAGGGTGCAGACGAGGTTTACCAGGATGCTACCTGGTCTGGAGTTTATTAGCTATGAGGAGATTTGGAGAAACTCGCATTGTTCCCACTAGAGCAATGGAGATTGAGGGTCGACTTGATAGAAGTTTACAAAATTATGAGTGGCATGGACTGAGTAGATAGTCTTCCCAGGGTGGAAGAGTCAATTACTAGAGGACATAGATTTAAGATGCGAGGAGAAAACTTTAGAGGAGATGTGTGGGGCAAGATTTTTATGCAGAGGGTAGTGTGTGTCTGGAATTCGTTGCCAGAGGAGGTGGTGGAAGCAGGTACGATAGTGGTGTTTAAGAGGCAGTTTGACAAATACATGAATAGGATGGGAACAGAGGGATATGGACCCCGGAAGTGCAAAATGTTTTAGTTTGACAGGCAATATGAACGGCGCAAGCTTGTAGGGCCGAAGGGCCTGTTCCTGTGTTGTACTTTTCTTTGTTCTTTGTTCTTTGCAAGTGTGCGAGAGGTAGAACCCCTCGTCACAAATTTTAAAATACTGCGATCTGAACTTAACGTGCCATAACTTGCAGGGCTACAAACGAAGAGTTGAGAACTGGGATTAAACTAGATATCTTTTTTCATTTTCCTTCTGTGCCTTAAATTTTCTTTATTTCTATGTATTATTTTTCATTTCGGCTTCAATGGAGAGAAACTGATTTTCTATACATGGCATTTTACCAAATGTTAACTTTCTGTGAAATCATTATGCCATTATTTTTTCATTCGGTAGCGAAACTGAACATCATGAGATGGCTGCAGAATTCCAAGTCCAAGCCTTGAATTATCAAGGGGTGGAGTAGGTGCTGAGGCATCAAGTAGTTCCATGTCATAATAACAGAGCAGTAAAGTCAAAAACTGTTTGATCTCATTGATTGCAAAAAAGCGACCTGGACACATACTGACCCCAGAACCAAAAGGCATGAGATAGTGTTTAAGCTTTCTACCATTTTTGTAGAATGTGGTCTTCTCTTTTCCATTTTCATCCAAAAATCTGTCGTACTTAAATTCCTGAATGGTAAGGAATGAAACTTCCTTTTAGTGCATTTATTAAACTATCACATGAAAAATATTTGGAATATTTTAAAGGCAATCAAATCCTCTTGATATACCTACATTTTCTCTAGAACAAGATTGTGATATGGGGAAATTTTTACCTAGGCACCAAAGACGACAAAAGCTGACCCAGCCCAGTTACCCTGCAAATCCACCTCCCTAACATCTGGGAACTTGGAGGAGCTGTCCCACAGACCAGTCAAGCAACAGCCTGATACAATCTTGCAGAATCATCTTTCAGTCAATGTCTCAAACTCCTCCTTCACCATTCTTGGGAACTCAATATCCACCTTATTCACCATCAGCACATGTGGCTGTAAAATGCACCATACACAGGAAGCACTACCACAACACTCACCATATGTTGTCAACATCTACAAGTCCCATGAACTCTACCACTAAAAAGAATGAGCAGCAACATTTTGGAAATACCATATAGACCTAAGTCCTCCTCCAAATCATACACCGTATTGACACGGGCATATATTATATTTTCTTCATCGTAGCTGGACAAAAATCTTAGTATTCCATACCAACGATTATCATGAGACCATCATCACCACAAGGACTACAGTGGTTTGAGGTGAAGCCATTCCCCCACCTCAGGATAACTTGGAATGCTGAACTGAGAGGTTATACCTATCAGGAAAGGCTATACACGAAGCGGCTCTTTTCTCTAGAAAAGGGAAGACCAAGATAGAGGTCTTTAAAATTATGAAGGGGTTTAGTAGGGTAGATGTTCCCAGTTGTGAGAGAATCCAAAACTGCCTTAATTGTAAGACAGTTGCCAATAAATACATTAAGGAATTCAGGGGAAACTTCTTTACTCAGAGAATGGTTAAAATGTGAAATGTGCTAGTTGAGGTGAAAAACAGAGATGCATTTCTTCTTCTTGAGTTCTCTGCCCAAGAGCAGGTCCAACCCACAGCGCCACAATCTCCATCACCGGTAGGGTGAGGAGGTAGGTTCTGAAGTCACGCCAGCTAGACGGGAGTTGAACCCCATTCTGTTGGCACCAATCTGACCCACACTGGCTGTCTGACCAGCTGAGCTAACTGGCCCCCCAAGGATTTGATGTTTCTGTGGCAACATACACTTTTACATACATTTTGTAGCCTGGAGCTATGGATCATGATGGAAGAAGCTCCAATTCCTTTCCATCACATGGCTGCCCAGGAATCTCTCCTGCCATTGGTGTATGTTGGTAGGATTTACAAGTTGATACTCAACTTGTTTAGCCACATTGTGAATGTGACTTCTTTGATCATCAAGTCCTGGAGTGGGACTTGAACACAGAGCTTTTGGCATTTTTTTATTCACACATGGGATATGGGCTTCACTGGCTGGGCCAGCACTTATTGCCCATCTCTAGTTGCCCTTGAGAAGGCGGTCGTGAGCTGCCTTCTTGAACTGCTGCAGTCCATGTGGGGTAGGTACACCCACAGTGCTGTTAGGAAGAGAGTTCCAGGATTTTGAACCAGCGACAGTGAAGGAATGGCGCTATATTTCCAATTCCGGATGGTGGGTGGCTTGGAGGGGAACTTCCAGGTGGTGGTGCTCCCATCTATCTGCTGGCCTTGTCCTTCTAGCTTGTAGCAGTCATGGGTTTGGAAGGTGCTGTCTAAGGAGCCTTGGTGAGTTCCTGCAGTGCATCTTGCAGATGGTACACACTGCTGCTACTGTACATCAGGTGGTGGAGGGAGTGAATGTTTGAGGCAGGGATGTTACCACTGTGCCACAAGACCTCTTTAGATGCAACTAATGGTAGGATATGTTGATAGAGTGAGACAAAGTTAGTTGGGAAGAGACTTATGCGGAGCAGAAACACCACCACATACCTATTGGGTTAAATTGGGAAACACACCAAATTCAGTCCTACCTTCAAGATTAAGTTAATAGCATATGAGAATCTCATACATCCAGTTTCAGATAGCTGAAAGATGGCATGCACCAGGTGAGATTGTTCAATCTTTGGATCTGAGGTGAGGTTTTGTCTTTGCCGAACTCAGTGGCACAGGGACATAACCAGAGGAAGATAGCAGAAAGGATAAAGAATGTGATGCTTGGACATTCAATTGCTGCAGCAGTTAGGCTGCAAAAGGGTGGGGCTTGTGCTTGGGTCCTCAAGCGGCAGCACAGTAAGGCACTAGCACGTTTGGAGGCTGTGGGGAGGAGGTGTCTAAAGGGAGCCAGACTCCGGCATATAGGGTGTGGTCCATTGTTGCAGTGGCCTCACCCTGTGTGTCCAAGGGAGGCAGCTGCACCACACATGGCAGATCAACCGTCAGGGAAGGAGCCCTGAGTTTAAAGCAGGGCAGGTCCAGCTGCAGGGGGAGCAAGTCAATAGTCTCAGAGGGACAGTCGAGGGAAAGTGAAGGCAAGGGAAGGGTGGTTGGATGCTGCAGGATGATTGCTGGAAGGAGCAGGGTAATGTTGGGGGCGGGGAAGATGGGAGAAAGCTCAAGGGTGAGAGAGGGAGTGTGGAGTTGAATGGGTTCCAGCTTCAAGGTTGCAGTGTTAGTGTTCATCAACATGGCTGCTAAGAAACTGCTACCTTGCTGGACATTAGGTGCTGCTGGAAGAAGGCTACTGTGGGATGGGAGGAGTTCTTGGTATGGCCCATAGGAGGGTCATGCATTCCCATTTGTTAACTGCAGCTGCTCTGGGAATGAACGCTATGTCAACAGATGTGTTCATATCATTGCTTGCTTTGTGGTTCTGCAATGAATCTCATACACCAAATCTAATTCCAAAATCGGATGTTGGAGGAGAGGATTCTCCAGAGGAGGGTCTTGGTTGCATTACAACATAAGCCACCAGCCAAGGGAGAAGGTCAGGAGAAACCCATCCAGGACCATCTTCATTGGCGAAGAGCATTGGTCTTATTCAGAATGTGCACCAACTCCCTGCAGTTGTCTGAGAGGCAATGTCGAAGATGGCTAAGGCTTCCTCATGAGGTGGTTCCAGACCTGTGTGCTCTCCTACATGACCTGTAGCCTCATGACTTTGAAGGGAACCCATGCCAGTTGTCCTCAAGGTAACTTTGACCCTAAACTTCTATCGCTCACTTCAAGGCTCCATGAGGGACATGTGTGGTATTTCCTAAGCTGCAACACATAGGTGCATACGGGAGGCGATAATGCCCTGTTTAGAAGGGCAAATGCATTCATCAGATTCTCAACAGATGCTGACAGCCAGGTCATGAGAGCAGTTGGTTTTGGGGCCATTGTGTGGTTCCCACAGGCTCAGGGTTCAATCGATTGCAGCCATTAGGGCGCCCTGGGAACAGCTTTGTAAATCAGAAGTGTTAGGAAACTCAAAACTACTTACCTGAATCAGGAGTTCAGAGTTTGAGAACTACAGTTCCCAGCTGGCCTGGGGCTTCCTGCACCTGTATGCGCTGGCCAGAGAATGGCTGCACATGCGCAGTTCATTGATTTCATGCATGTGCGGCCGGGAAAGGGGCCTCACATGCGCAGCTCATCCACTTTCATGTCTTCAGGCTGGGAAATGGCCTTGCACACAGGCACAGAAGAAAAAGAAGAAAAGTGAAACGGCGTAAAACTGGAGGTCAGGTGACCTGAAGAGGAGCATCTTTCAAGAGAAGATGTCCCAGGGAGCAGGACATGGGGAGGAGGGCAGGGAGAGATCCCAACAAAGAAGAGGACCCCAAACCAGGGAGTGTGGCAGAAACAGATCCCAGAAGACAGTCCCAGGTAAGGGACAAGGGCAAAAGTCAGAAACAGATCCTGTTATGTTAAGTTGAGAAAAAGGAGCAGAGCGATAGGCTCTGAGTTAAAGAGAGAAAGTTATGCAGTGGGCTCACGCAAAGCCCTGAAGATCCGAGAGGGCAGCTGAAGGTGGTGACACCTTGCTGCAGGCTGTAAGGGCAAAGGTACCCTATGAAGCAGTGGTGTTCGGCACAGCCAAAGATCTGAAATTGACTTTGGCAGGTGAAGCTTGAGTATATGCAGAGATCCAGAGGAAAAGAATCTCAGAAGGCAAGATTGAAACCCTGGAGGTGGATCCCTGTTGAAGCCGTCTGAGCGGGAGTGACATTTGGGAGAGAATTCCAAGGCAAGTTCTTCAAACGTGGAGATTAGAAATCCTCATGAGAAAGGCAGAGTTTCAGTGATATTGGTTGGATCACGGTCTGACAAGCAACTGGGTGGGTTGTTGAGAAATCCATAGAAACTGCTTTGGTCGTATCTGTCATTTACTTTGGAGTGTGGTGTGTCTGAACACAGTTTGCTTGTTAATTCACATGTACCACATACTTGCCTTGAATATTAGAGTACAAGTTATATATGGTACATGGTTTTATCTTTCTGAATTTGTGTGTGTCTGTAAAGAGATAGCTGCAGTGAAGAAATAGTGAATATTTGAATCGTTTTCTTGGGCAGAATTTTACACCCTGCGGATGGGCATGCACCTGACCCCATTGGGCATAAAATAGCACGCAATGATATCAGGTGAGCATTCTGACATCATCATGCACTCGCACAATATTTCTGTCGGCGGGCACAAGCGGGTGCCGGAGCCACACCTACCATTAACTAAGAGGCCACATAAGGCCTTTAAAAAGCCAATTGATGGTGATTTTTCATTGCCCATGTGATTTTGCGCTCGTTGCACAGGCAAAATGGGCAGGCAGCCAGCCAACAATTTCAAAAACATATCCACGGGTGCAATAAAAATGGTCAGCAGCATTGCAGTGTCAGTAGTGAGGAGTTTGGTACACAGTTTGCTGATGGTGACTTATTGGTACTTGGCAGCTTCATCTCTATTCGGGGCTTCATCATTAGCATTTCCAGGCTCACTGGTGTCTCCAAAGACCCCCAGAGGATTCAGACTGTGCAGACCCTTCAAGGTAAGAGAGAGCCATCTATTACCCTGGTAATGGGGATTGTGGTCTCGCTGGTGGCACTTCTTCTGAGGAGGAAGAGAAGGGGAGAAGGGAGAGGTGTCTCATTGCAACTTCCAAGGCAGGGGCCTGTTGGGGGACAGGCGCAGGCACAAAGGGCGCAGGGCCAGCAGGAAGTCCAAGGCAGAAGGGGCCACAGAAAACGCCACTATCCTGCGGCCAGGGTTTACAGGAGGTGATGCAGCTACCTCAACATGTCTGAGGTGCAGTGCTGAAGGAGGGTCCGTAACCTCCATTTGTCAGATGATATGGCCTGAGATCACCTCCAACTATATGGGTGGACACCCCATGCCAGTGGCTCTGTAGGTCACAGTGACCTTCAGCTTCTATGCCTCTGGCTCCTTCCAGGGGTCGGTGCGGGGATCTGTGTAGAGTCTCTCAATCAGCTGTCCACAGTTGCGTTGCTGGTGACAGAATCGCTGTTTAGGTGGGTATTGACCTTTATTCTTCACCATATGGACGAGGCCAGCCAGGGTGAGTGAGCCAGAGGTTTCACAGCGATTGCTGGGTTCCCCCACATCCAGGGTACAATCGACTGCACACGTGGCCATCAAGGGGCCAGATGGTTGGCTGGGTGCCTTTGTCAACAGGAAGGAATTCCACTCCATGAATGTGCAGATAGTGTGTGATCAAAGGATGCAGATTCTGCAAGTCTGTGCAAGGTACCCAGGCAGCTCCCATCTTGAGACACTCCAAGGGCAAAATTTTCCCGCCGTTGGTGGGGGGAGGAAGTGCTGGGGCGGGTGTGGACTCCTCCATTTGGCACCCGTGATCGGGGGGATGTGGCGCTGCCATTTTTAGTGATAGGTCTGCCCAGTGTGACATCCACAGGGAAGCCCTATGCACTTTCTGTGCAGGGGAGGGGGGATTCCAAAAATTGGAAGTGCGCTCCGATCCCCCTGAGACTGAGTGCTGCCTCAGGGAGATTGGTTCCCAAAATAAAAAAAAAAATTGCAGTGAAAATTTCATTCACCATCAATGTCCCCTCATGTGACAATGTCACATGAGTTGGGACATGGTCATAATGTTAATTAAAAGTGTCTCTTAATTTTTAGATTCAGCAATGAAACTTCATCCTGCCCGTAGATGAGGTTTCATGCTTTTTCATGTGGCTGCCAAAGTTCCCGACCTGCCCACCAACCTTAAGATTGGACGGGCAGGTCCACTAATGAGCTTAATTGATTTTTAAATGGCCTCAATTGGCCGTTGACAGGTCGATGGGCGCACACACAGCTGATTCGGCTGTGCCCCGATGACCTGAAAATGCAAATGACGCGGGGTGACACCGGGACTTCCACCTGATGTCATTCCATGTCATTTTACGCGTCAGCGAGCGGGCCCTGCCCCGCTTGCCGTCAGGAAATTTCTTGCCCAAGGTGCCGGGGCTCTTCAGTGCTCCAGCCCGACTGGATGGATGGCTGCTGGGTGACAAGGACTATCTGTTGAAAAGGTGGCTCATGGTGCCTCTCTGCCATCCAAGAACAGAGGCAGAGCAGCATTACAATACAAGTCATAGCTCCACAAGGGCGGTGATAGAGAGGACTTTGGTCTTCTCAAGATGCATTCCTGATGTCTGGACTGCGCAGGGGGAGCAAGAGAGGGTGTCGCCGATAGTGGTTGCATGCTGTGCTCTCCACAATCTGGAACTGGCAAGGGAGGACCCACTGGAGGAAGAGGGTCTTGACGCAGCTGCACAGACCACAGATGATGAGCCCAGTAATCAGTCAGGAGAGGAGCACAATGAGGAGTACGCTGAGGGCATGGAGGCAGACTCTGTAACCTCCAGGGAGGCAGAGGCGCCTTGATCCAACACTGCTTTCAGCTTGGCTACCAAGATCAGCTTCAACCTCACACCCAGGACTGCCCGCTCCATCCCGGATGTCTGAAATGCCCCTCTTATTTGCACCCAAAGTCCACTCAATGCCTGTGCAATCAAGTATTGAGCCACTTATGTCCTGCAGTACATACTGGCATACCATGAACCATAAAGAAACAAGGTGAAGAATACTTAGGCCATCAGAACCAAAGCAAATTTAATGTTATCATCACATTGAAATCATTATGACATTACAATTACTGGTGTTGATGTCCACACCAGCAGACATATAAACCAAACATAAATTGACAGAAAATCACCTGTGAATTAACCCTCTTGTGCTCATGGTGCCTTAAACTTAGGTCTAGGTGCCCACCTCCCCCCCACTGTTACTGACATTGGAGGCAACCTGCTGACTCTGCTGTCCTGTTGGCCTTGATTACTTTGGCGGTCATCCTCTGGCTCGTAGAAACTGTGCTGCCCCAGCCTGGGAGAGAGTGGCCAGTGCCACAGCTGGCATCTCCGCAGCTGCCGCAGCCTCATCAGATGCGATGGTCACTGGCAGAGGGGCAAAGGAGCTGCTGCCTTCATCCAGAGTGTCCTGAGAGGAGCCTGCAGAGACGACAAGCAGCTCGTGCACCAACATGAGGTTGCTCTGGACCTTCATCCTCATCAATGCTGGACAGGCACCTAGCTGGGATACTGGTTGCCTCATCCATCTCCCACACTACTGACCACCTCATTGCCTGTGTGAGGGCTTGCAGGTCCAAGCCCAACCCTAGGAAACCCTCATTCTGTCCCTGGAGTTGCATCTCCATGAGAGTTGCCACTCTTTTAATGGAGGAGGCAATGTGTTCGGCCATGAGGGTCAACACAGTGCTCGTGCTCCGCATGGACTCCTCCACAAACGGAGACCATGGCATACCCTCATGGATCTCTGCCAGATCCTCCTGCACATCTCGCTGGATATCCAGCATCTGCCACCTAATGGACGACTCCATAGTCTCATCGTCTATCTTCGACCCAGCATCGTTCTGGTCTCCAGGAGTCCTGCTGCTGCCAGTGCCCTGGGTACTCTCTGCCTGTGACTGCACCTCAAATTAGTGTAATGTGCCCTCACCAATGTGCACTGACATTCTAGCTGCTAATCTAATGCCCACCGAGGTGCTAGTATCTGCACTGGTGCCTGCTTCAGAAAGCGAGTGTGACGCAGGTGCCAATGAAGACTGGCATTCCTCCGGTGTCAGGGGTGGCACCTTCAGAGTCCGCAGAGCGAATGCCTGCTGGTGAACCTAAAATGGGGAACTAGGACATTTCATCAAGCTCTCAAGCTCTAGGGCACCCCGCTTGAATCTGGTGAGCAACAGCAGGTTGGGTGGGCCTCCGCCTGTACATGACCTCTCTGCTTGGTTATAGCTCGTCTTCTCCCAAAAGGACAGAGGAGCATTGATTAGTCTACTCTCTACCTGCAGCGCCATTGCAGCCTGGCCAACCCCAGCTGAGGAGCACTTTGCAGGGCACATCCGAGTCATGGCTATCGAGCTGCAAGGCACTCAGTCCAGCAGCAAGGGCTCACCCACTTGGCCAGCTCTGGCATCATTGACAGCTGGCCATCTAGTACCCCTGAGGTCCACGGGGGGACGGCAACACCTTAACACTCTGTACACTGACCCATGCCAATACAGTACTCACCCTTCCAGAGCAGGTCATTGAAGCCCTTCCGGCACTGCACCAACGTGGGCTGCACTACAACATGGCTGCTCACCAGCAGTGCCACCTCCTCCCATGCCCTCTTTCTGAGGTGTGGTGATCTCCTTCGCCCATCTCTGGGGACAAGGGTATCCCTCCTGGCAGCCACCTCCTCCAACAGGGTGGCGAGGTACTCATCCAAAAAGCAGGGGTCCAAGTGCCCACCCGACCTGCCCTCTGGCCTGATGTCTCCAGCCATACTTGATTCCATTAAAACAACGCAGAACAGGCGTTCTTCCACGGCAGCCTTTCTGGGGCTGCCTGGGCCATTTTTAAAATGGCTACCAGGTTGCCATTGGACCCAGCAGCCAACAGGTCCCTGCCTCGGTCCTGACGACTCAAAATTTTGCCCCTTGTGTTTGTATTGAGGTTTTTCCAACCTATTTGTCTGGTGTAGTATTGATCATTTTTCTTGTTTAATAAATGTTTTATTAAGTTCATCAGTAGACTCCTGTGAATTTGTTCAGTAACTTACCTCCACGGTTTCTGAAAAAATGTCAGGATCTATCAAGCCAGGTTTCACCCTGGGATCTGACTTGTCCATTATCAACATCAGCTGGGATTGTAACAGAAGAGGGTGCACTCCCTTAATGTTCAAGTTGCCGTAATCACCAGAAAAAAATGAAGCAGGCGTGTACTTGTTTTCCAGGGAACTCTCATGGCGCATAAGGAATTCTGAAGGAACTCCCAGCTGCCACAGAGACTCTTGCCCAAGAGCAGGATTGAATCCTGTGTGACAAGGGCTATACCCTCAGAATGTGGCTTTTGACACCAGTGCATCATTTTCAATGCCCTGCAGAGGAGTGTTGCAATGCTGCACACTGCTCAACAAGGGCATTCATAGAATAGACCATAGGATTACTCAGAATGCACTTCTGATAACTGACCAGCCTGGCGAACCTTGACAATATGCACCACAGAGGATGTCCAGGACTGTTGTCGTCTGATGTATCAAGCACAATGGGGCATTATAAAGGGAAGAAGAATCATGAATCGAGGACATGGAGTAGCTACGAATCACCTTAGATGAGGACAATGGGGAGGAAGATGAGGAGGAGGACAGAGATCTTGTGGCAACTCTCCCAGATGCTAGGGCCATGTAGAGATGTGTGAGGGCTGTCAGGGGCAACCTCATCTTGAATGACTACAAGTGATGCACCTACCTGACCATTTTCTTAACTGCAAACATTTGCTTGCTCCAATTGTGCACCCACCTCTGCCAGTCTCCATCAAGAGCTACCTTATTACACACATCCTCTACCCCTTAGAAGACCTAGGGGAGCAGCACCATTGTGCCCTTAACACTTCTTAATTTTTCTTCTATAACAATTATGCCTTGTTGAGACCATAACATCAGCAGCTGTTGGGAATTCAGGTTGCTGAGTGCAATTCCCCACCACGTGATTGCACGTGTGACATGTGCCCATCACATACACTTAAAATTTGCATTGTGATTGCAGGCTTTGCAGCTCCTGACATGCAAAAGGAAGTTGTTAAAAAATTCATTCATAGTGCTCACTTCCTCTGTCCCACCTTTGGGAACCTACTAAATTGTGCCCAGATGTGAAGGCATGTGACAGAGAGCTTTGTAAAAGCCTCTAATATAGTTTTCAAAGATGAAATTAAGATCAATAATTATATTTAAATAGAGTGCTTTTTTGAAATGTAATACTCAGGATTCCTAAAATTATTCATAATGGAAATTAAGGTGCACAATTTTGATATTTTACCTACCAAGGGATCCTCATAAATCTCTGGATCCATATGCAGTTGTTGAGGGTATAAACCAATTTGGTCTCCTTTTCGAACAGCCAGTTTTGTACCGGTATCCAGAGTTAATACAGAGTTCTCAGTGACAACACGCAGCATTATTGATCCACTGCATAAGCGCAGACCTTCATTTATTAGGCTACCTGTTCAATTTTTTCAGAAGATCGTTTAGCAGAGGATCAAAAAACATTACATAAAACAAACTCCAAAATTGTTTCTTCAAAGAATTATTGTCGAGAAATATTATAAAAAAGCTGAATTATGTACAAGTTTATTACTGAAATTAGCTACAATGATAAAGGATGGTAGATAATTGGACAGGAAGATATAAATCATTAATTCAACTTAATGGGCAGAATCTAGTGAAGCTTCTGGGAGCAGGAAAGGAGGTGGGCAAAGGCACTTAATTGTGTGGAGGTAAAATGTCAGCCTCCTGACAGCAGGATGACAGTTGGGAATTATGGGAACAGACATGCACTAAAGGTGCATCGTGGTTCCCAATACTAAGTGGCGAGACCCTTTTTTGGATGCATTAGCAGGTCATGCATACACATTGAAACATATTGGTCGCCAGATAAAATTGTACCTCTGCAATTAAGTTGGAGGCAAATGAGGAACATGTATATTCCAATTCAAAACTGGTTAAAGCTGGTGTGGAACAAGTGAGGTTGTCTCCCTGGTGGATTTGGAGTGGGTAGGAGCTGCTTTTCTCATTTGGGGAATTTTGTTGGACCAAGAGAAAGGAGGCTGAGTTGTTGCATTTAGCTTGGGTAGCGGCTGTCCAGGGAGGTCCAAGAAAGTAAAGGTGGAAGCACCTCCAGGGACCCAATTGTGGCAGGCGCACAGGGAGTGACAGCAGTTCCAGTTCAAAATCCTCCTCTCAGACAGGCAAAATGATACTGTTGACTTGCAGTGAGTGGATGCCTGTCCAGGTTTAAATATGGCACCCTGGCCTTTGACCCCATGATGTAATGGCGGGGTTCTGCCCACTCCCACCACACAATTGTCTGGGCTCCTCGACTGTGGCTGGCTGCCACATAATTGTCCATAGCTAGCCATCCCACTTCTTACAGACATCCCACTCACTTCCAATCCTGCCGTCGGAACACCCATCGCCACAACAAGTTTCTGCCCAATGGTTCTAATAACATTGTAAACTACAACAAAGTTAAGGCATCTTATGAATGTCACTGGGAGCACAAGGTTGATTTGCTGCATTAAACTTCTTGTTCACTGATGACACTAAGCTAGGGGGCACAGTAAATAGATATAGAAAGTTGCAAAGGGATATTGATAGATTAAGTAAGTGGACAAAACTGTATCAGATGGAGTTCAATGTGAGGAAATGTAAGACCATCCACTTTGGTCAGAGCATTTTTGAAATGCTAGAAACTGTGCACAAGCAGAAATATTTAGAAGTTCAAGTACAGAAATCACTAATAGCTAGTCGATAGATAATAAAAATAATTAAGAAGACTAATGGAATGATGTTCTTTACCTCAAGAGGGCTGGAATACAAAGGGGTAGAAGTTATGTCACAGCTGTACAGAGCTCTGGTTAGACCCCAACTAGAGCACAGTGTTCAGTTCTGGGCATTGCACCTCCTATTAACCTTGAAGTGGGAGTAGAGCAGATTCACTGGAATGATGCTAGAGTTAAATTATGAGGACTAGTTGCATTGGCTAGGCATGTATTCTCTTGAATGTAGAAGATTAAAGAGTGATCTAAATGAGATGCTTAAGATGACCAAAAGAGTTTAAAGGGTAGACAGATAATTTTCTCTGGTGGCAGAGTCCAGAACAACCTTAAAATTAGAGCTGAGCAGTTCTGCAGTGATGTCAGAAAGCACTTCTTCACAAAAAGGGTAGTGGAAATCTGGAACTTTCTTCCTTGAAAAGCTCTTGAGGCTAAGTCAATTGAAAATTTCAATACTGAACTTATGTTAAGGGTTATTGAACCATGGCAGATAGATGGAGGTAAGGTACCCATTAGCCATAATCTAGTTAAATGGCGGAATAAGCTGAAGGGGTTGAATGACCTACCTTTGTTCCTATTTATGGAAAGTTTGTTAAAGCTAATTTTTTGGGGCATTTTAGCAATAAAATTAAGTGTTTGTTGTGTTAATGAAATGGAAATAAATAAAACCTGTTGTCAAACCCCAGGCCACTTATATGATTATACAGGACTGTCTGTTTTAACACCTAGTTGGGAGCCTTATTTTTTCAGATCATGTGGATTACTATTGCAAAGATATATATTAGAATGATAGATATGATCATGTTCTTACCCATCGCTGTCATGCTATCTAATTGCTCTCTGGTGAAGCTAATCGGATTATTAATGTCTCCAGGCTTCTGATTGGTCACACGAAGCAAATATTCAACTTCATTTTTCATTGCTTTCAATGCTTCTGGAGACCTGCAGATTATGTAAAATTAGATAAATGATGGTGTGAATAATGTGTCATAGATAGCAAGTATGACAGTTTTTCATCCCAATATTAAAAACCTTAGCTGTGCATGCATTTCTTGTCATAAAACCTAGTGGTCCAGAATTTGCTGATAAAAATAATGACATGTTAATAACACATCCTATTATTAATGTGCAAATTAGCAGCACTTTGTGGCGAGAAAGTGGTACCCTATGAACTGCAAATTGCCAGAAGTTGTTGGACGATTTGCACTGCTCCATCATTAGCTTTGCAAAAATGGTATCTCATCTTTAATCTCCCGGTTATTTTTATGAAGTTGCTGCATTTACTCATTAATTGACAATTAAATGCAACACAGGAAGCAAGTTTAGAAATTAAAACCCTAAATACCTCCCCCCCCACCCCACCACCAGCCCCCCTCACAACAACATAATAATCGTCAATGTCTGTCAATCTATCTCTCTGGCCTGGGAATTGAACAATTAAAAGTATAGCCTCTCATCCTTCCTGTATTGAGTGAATAGTTTCAGGATATTTTAAAAATATTAAAATTACTTTTCTTACTTTTTCTTTTGATCACTTTTAATCTCTCAATCCAATCATCCATTCCCTCTCTTTATCTTTAAATACCTGATCTGATACTGAATTCACCCACTCTAACTTACCATCCTTCTCAGTTCCACCTCTGTCTATTTCTCAATCTTTAATTCCATTGGTTAAGGAGATACATTCTGACAGAAGTGCTTTGAACAACAGCCTCTCAGGAACCATAGTTGCTTTTCAGTGTAACTATTAAAGGTTTCCAGCTTGTCACTTTCACTGAAAAAGCCCCTTCCACTGTACACTCGCCTTGGTAATCCGGGGGAATTGTTCATAAATTGGGAAATGGGTCTGCTGGCAGGAAAGGCCAGGATTCAGGCTTAAAACAGGTCTTAATTGCCCTCTTAACTAGCTGAAACATTTCCAAATTTCGCACCCGACAGATCCGAGGCAGGATTCCTGCTCACTTTCATGCCCCTTGGGCAAAGCCAGAATTGAGCAGAATTATGTCAGGATCCAGGATCAATGTCATCTCCTGGGACTTTCCCACCACAAACACACACTGCCTCCAGCAGGCTGGGAAAATTCTGCCCTTTGTGTCAGTCTTCGTGGTAGAAGACTAAAAGCATTCTGGAAAAAAATGGGGAACCAAGGGTCTAGCAAGAATGAGGAACTTAAAGAAATCAGTACAAGTAAAGAAATTATACTGGAGAAATTAATTAGTCTAAATGCCGATGAATCCCCTGGACTTTATGACCCACATTCTGGGGTTTTAAAAGAGGGAGCCACAGAGATAGTGGCTGCATTGGTTTTGATCTCACAGATTTCCTTGGATTTTAGAACAGTTCCCAAGAATTGGAAGGTAGCAACATGACCTCCTTATTTAAGAAAGAAGGAAGAAAGGAGACCGGATATTATAGGCCAGTTAACCTTACATCAGTAGTAGGCAAAATGCCAGAATCAGTTATTGGGGACATTGTAGAAAATCATAATATGATTAATCAGAATTAACACAAATTTATAAAAGCGAAATTGGGTTTGACAGTTCTGTTAAGGGTTTTTTTAAGGATGCAACTAGTAGGATGAACCAGAGTTGTATACTTAGATTTTCAAAAAAAACATTTGACAAATAGAAACACAAGAGGTTATTCCACAAAATCAAGACTTATTGGTTTGGGGATGATTATTAGCATAGATTAAGGATGGGTTAATGGACAGAAAACAGAGTAGGAATAAACAGGAGATTTTTGGCTTGGCAGCTATTAACTAGCAAAGTACCACAAGGATCAGTACTTGGGCCTCAGCTATTTACAACCTACATGAATGGCTTAGATGAGGGGACCATGTATAATGTTTCCAAGATTACTGACAGTACAAAGTTAGGGGGGAGAATAAGTGCTGAGGGAGCCACAAAGAGGTGCTAACAGATACTGACAAGCTGGGTGAATGGCAAGAAGTGGCACGAAGATGAAATACACCATGGTGATGTGTGAAGTTATCCACTTCGGTAGGAAAATAAAAATGAAAGGCTAGAATTTTACAGCCTCCTCCCCAGAGGCATGATGGCAGATGGGGGCGTTGGGGTTGGGGGGGGGGGGGGTGCGTGCTATAAGATTGGACACCATGGCAGCGGCACCATGCCTGCCTGCCTCTGCCCACCCCCACTGTGATTTTACCAGTGGAAGGGGAAGTATTGAGTGACCACTTGCCCATGGGACAACTGAGGCTCTGAAGTGGCCAATTAATGCCCACTTAAGAGTCTCCTCCACCACTGCTGGGATTTTACCCACGGCGGGGGCGACTATCGCCAAGGGTTCAGCTCGCCAGTTGAAACCTGGTGGAATGGCGGTTAGGCAAGTGGCTGAGGGGGTGCCTTCTTTTTGGGGCTCCCACTAAGACCTTCGGAAGCCTTCCCAAGATAGCTCCCCCCCAATCCAGGGCTCTCCCTTCCACCTCCCCATCCTGACCCACACCTTCCTCACTGGGGCCTGCCAGCCTGGCCCTGGAAAAACCCCAGGCTCACCTTTCATCCCTGCTCCATTGCCTTCCTTGGGGACTGCTACAGTCCCAGCAGTGGCCACTGCTCTTGGTGGCTTTGCTGGGAAAGAGGGCTGCCAGCTATTTGAATGGCTGACAGCTCTCAGAGGCAAGACTTGCTGCCCAATGGTAGTGGAAGGTCCGCTTCAAGCCAAATAATTGCCCAACTGTCATTGAACGGCTGTAGGGTGAGCCAGCCAAGTTGGGATAAGCTTGCCCCTGACTTTTATGTCCGAAGTTGGGACCCTGCCTCCAGCATAAAATTCCACCTGGTAATTTTTGAATGGTGAGAGACTGGGAAATGTTATTCAAAGGGGCCTGGGTATCTTTGTCACATGACTGACAGAAAGTTAATGTGCAGGTGCAGCAAGCAATTAAGAAAGTAAATGGAATGTCAGCTTTTGTTACATCAGGATTTGAATATAAAAATAAAGAAGTCTTGCTACAATTTTACAAGGCATTGGAAGGAAGGATTGATTTACTTGCCCGAGAGGGCCTGCAATGAAGGTTCACAAGGCAGGTTCCTGGGATAAGGGGATTGTCCTATGAGGAGAGATTAAGTCAATGAGGCCTATATCCCCTGGAATTTAGAAGTATGAGAGCTGATTTAACTGGAACACATATGTTGTAAAGAGCTTGACAGGGTAGACGACAAAGGGTTTCCGATTCTGCAGAATCTAGAACACAGGGCCACAGTCTTAGGGCAGAATTTTCTGGATGGCGGGGAGGGCAGGGTGGGAGCGGGAGTGTGTGGTTGCAGACCCGATTGCTGCCGCGATTGGGTCCATGCCACCATTTTACGTGGACAGGCCAATTAAACGCCACCCAGCGTACTTCACGACTCCCGGTGAAGCTTTACAGAACTATAATAAGACTACAGTTGGAGTACTGTGTGTAAATATCAGCTCCACACTATAGAATTAAGGCAAAAGAGAGAGTATAGGATAGATTTGCTGTCATAATGACTGGTATGAGAAAATACAAAGAGAAACTTGTAAAGAACATAAGAACATAAGAAATAGGAACAGGAGTAGACCATTCGGCCCCTCAAGCCTGCTCCACCATTCAATAAGGTCATGGCTGATCTTCTTGTGTTTCAATTTCTAGATTCCCATCTATCCCCGATAACCTTTGATTTTATTTACCTCTGCCTTAAATATATTCAATGACCACGCCTCCATTTCTTTCTGAGGCAGAGAATTCCAAAATCGCACAACTCTCTGAGAGAAAAGTTTTTTCCTCATCTCTGTCCTAAAAGGGTGACCCCTAATTTTAAAACAGTGCCTCCTAGCTCTGAACTCGCCCACAAGAGGAAACATCCTTTCGACGTCCACCTTGTGAAGGCCATTCAGGATCTTGTATACTTCAATCAAATCACTCCTCACTCTTCTAAACTCCAGTGGAAACAAGCCCTGTTTGTCCAACCTTTCCTCCTAAAACAACCCACTCATTCCAGGTATCAATCTTGTAAACCTCCTTTGAACCGCCTCCAATGCATTTACGTCCTTCCTTAAATAAGGAGACCAAAACTGCACACAGTATTCGAGCTTTGGTCTCACCAATGCCCTGTAAAACCAAGACTATTTGTGTTTTTAAAGGATGATGCAGGGTGATTTGAGAAAAGATGTTTAAAATTATGAAAGGATGAGGCAGGGTTGACAAGACGATGGTTGAGGGGCCTAAAACAAGTGGCATGGATGTAAGATTAACTGATGACTTAAGACAGAAAGCAGGCAAAACCTCTTCACACAAATGGTTGTAAGCTAGTGAAATGCATTACCAATGTTTGTGATTGCAGCAGAGACCATGGAAAAATCCTTGTCTTCACCAGTTGTGTAGTATTCTGGCAGAGGAGATTGCCCACCCATTGTAGAACCTGCCTAATTGCATTCTATTTACAACACGCAGGCTGTCTATTGCACCAGATTACAGACAGGCAATGAAGGTAAAAATCCTCTTTCCCATGTCAGCTTGAATAGATTAGAAAGGTGGTTGAAGGAAAGGGGTATAAAAAGTTATAAGAACAAGACAGACAGATGGCATTATGTTTAGATTCAGGTTTAAAATTGCTACAAATTGATCAAACTTGTACGATGAAATTTGTAAGTAATAGTACCTTATTAAATAATAAACACTCCAGAAGGTAGCTGGAAGCGTATTAGCCTGCGAAGCCCACAACATTGCGATATGAGCCTTCCCCTTGCTGAGTTCATCAAGTGCAGGTGAACAATCCAAAAGTTTAATTCTCTCCTCTATGAGATGAGATTTATTGTCATTCTGTCTTAGGTTATCGTGCAATAATGTTTGTGCTAGAGCCATTCTTGATTGCTTGGCAGCTTTGAAAAACAACAACGGAATACCACCAGCTAATTTAGGAAATACATTGTCAAACACTTTAAAATTCTCCATGACAGACTGAATGACAGCATGCTGTGCCTTTGTCTTTTCCACATTATTTTGTTTCATTGCTTTTTCATTTTTTCCAAAGAGTGTTAAATACCCAGCTTCAAACATTATCCTGAATGAAAATGCATAAAGGCTTTCGATGGTCCAGTTGCTTGAGTCTGATGATTTCTTGTCTTGTAACATTACAAATTGGAGATTTTCCATCATATTTGAGGTTAGGAGGCCCAAGGAGAATCCTTGCAGGGTCTTGTTGAAGATTTGATGTATCTCTTCATAGCTTATCCCATATTTAGCATCAGTAAAATCTACATGACCAAATGCCTATGGAAGACAAAATGGAATATTGTTCTATTTATTATACAGGAAAATTAAGTGAAATCAATATTTACTATCAGTATTCTTGCTTATGATAGCTCATAAAGAATTGCATTTATCTCAGTATAAACAAAAATGTTACTTTTGCGGGCAATAAATGCAGACTAGTTGCTTTCTAAACCACAGCTTTCAAATTAAATGTCTTTAACACATTACTGTTTGGTGCTGTATGCATTCAGGGATGAATAGATAAAATCAGCAATTCTGAACCTCTTTAAATGCTTAGCTTACAATGTTACCTCATGTCACAAATTTTAAACTGCTTTTCTTTTGTTTTCAATTAAAAGTTCACAAAATGTTTCTTTGAACTAACAGCATTTTTTTCACTGCCTTAAAACACTAATAGCTGTGTGGTTGGAAATCACAAAGATTTCCTGTGAGTTGAATAAGCTAATCCTATACTAAGAAACAACATACATTTATTTAAAAAGAAAATCTGAAAGCAGTTTACAAGGCAAAGAGGTGAAGGCATGAAAAAGGAGGCACTTATAGGCTGTGGGAGACAACAGCACGTTTGAAGAAATGGATTTGTAGGAGGCTTCTGAAACTCAGACGAGGTTAGCAGGTGAAAGTAATTTTTCAAAGAGAGTGTCAGAAGACAGTTGCATAACAACTGAAAGGTTGGCCTCTGATGTTGGAGTGGAAGGAATGAGAACAAGCAGTAATCCAGAGTCAGTGAAATTGAGGGTCTGGCTAGGCGATACAGATGAAGGAATTCACTGAGATAAGGTGCGGCTAGTCCATGGAAGGATTTAAAGATAAGGATCTTAATGTCAATTCTCTCACAAAGGGTAGATCTTCATCTCCATTGCCTGAGCAGTAATCTAACAAGGTAAATGGTCTGCTCTTTATAGAACTCACTTGATTTTCATAATATAAAAATCTACCCCAAGCTGTTTTAGATATTAAGTTCCACATAACTTCGACAAATTCCTGATCACTTGCAGGCTGTCTCTGTGGTAAATCCTAATCAATGAGCTAGAATTCAACTGGTTTATGATCTTCCACAACAGTCCACTTGTCTCATTTGGATCACTAGGTGGAGTATAACACATTCCTTTCAGTAAACCTTTCTAATTGCAGACTTCTAAATTCAATCATTTCTACTTTTCTCAGTTACAAGTCATTTTTTCAGGCAATTGTGTGCTGTGTTGGGGTGGGGAGTATTTTTTGGGGTTTACATTGCTGGAAAAGAGCCTCTCTCTGTGCCCCACCTTACATATCACATTTCAGAATATAATGGGTGCATACCTATAATTTACCATGAATCTCCCTCCTGGAGTCATAACCATGAAAATCAGTCTTATGGTGCCATCTCCTCATCTCTTTTTCTTTTGTTCCTAAAGCACACTTACTTTTCTCCTTAAATCAAGTTTCAGCTACTCATCTGTTAGACTTTACCTCATTGGCACACTGGTGTAATTAATAAGGCTTAAACTATCAAATTATACTGTACTTAAGTTTAGTGATGAAAAGCCTTAATTTGGATGTATTATTGGGATGTTGTTATGAAGCCTTAAAGATGATAAGTGCCAGGTGCTGTGATGTAGCTTTAAGGGGAAAAAACACAGGAGTGAACTGAGGTAGTTGGGACACATTTGCACATTTGGGCTCCAGTGAGTCTAGAATTAGCAGTAAACAGAAGCTAAGGCTGCAATGCTGATTGGTTAGAAGAATGGCCTGAGGACTAAATGTACAAGAGCCTCCGGTCAAAAGATACAAGCTGAGGTTAGATTGTTATGGAGAAGCCAGGAGAATTCTTCCCATTGGTCAAGAGTTGCAAATATTGGGTTAGGAATAGTTAGTTGCATTAATTTCAGGTGCACATACTTGGACTAAATGTTGCAAATGCTACCTGCAAAAAGGATATAAAACTAGGGGTGCTGCACTGAGAACTTGCACTTGCCAAGAACAGGACATCTGCATCGAGGGCGAGGGCAAGGGCAAGGGCAAGGGCAAGGGCAAGGGCGAGGGGTGGGGTGGGATGGGGTAGGGTAGGGTAGGGTAGGGTAGGGTAGGTGGAGGTGGAGGTGGGCAGTTGAAAGGAGATCGAGTTAGGGGTGGGCACGTGCATGAAAGTTAGCATTTGCGTAGGACATTGTGAGTTAACAGGTATTTGCCACAGTTTATGGGGTTGCTGTAAGAGCCTGGTATCAGGCTTATTTAGTGACTAAAGTAATTGTCACAGGGCTGAGGTTTGCTGTAACGAGAGAGAGAGAGAAAGAGAGAAAATACTCAGCAGCAGGAAGCTATGAAGCATGTAGCTTCAGCAGTTAATGTGGATTGAAAGCTTCAGGGGTTTAGGTAGACTTGAAAGTTGTGTGTTGAAAAAGGATCCACTGGAGTTGAAATCTTAAAGCTGCAAAGAGATTTGTATGTATGTAAGAGTTTAGCTGCCTGAGCTAAATTCTCAAAGGATGTTGTGAGTCAAGAGATCAGGTTCAAGGAACCAAGAAGAGAAGACCCCAGAGGTCCCGGGATCTACAGAAAAGACAGGCTGACACACATTGAACTTGTTTACCGTGTCATGTCTCGATTTGTGAAATGTTGGGTGGAATTCTCCAAAAATGAAACTAAGTGCGGTGGTGGGAGATTTTGGCAGTAACTAGCCTGCCATCTATAATGATGGCAACTTGCACCCGATGCTGCGCTTGGAGCCTCATTAATTATGCAGAGATATGTTTCGCTCTGAATCACCTGGCAGGTCAGGAGCTGATTCGCCCGCCTGGCATCAGCTGGCGGGTGCGAAGTTCCGGGCGCCATATTTGAACACCAGTCAAACACACAATCGCACTCTCTCCAGCCCACCAGAGATCTAAGAGAAAGGCTGAGAGCCTCAGGATGAAGTCTGCACCCCACTTCACCCACCAGGCCCTCCAGGCCTTGGTCAGAGGGATGCAGGAACAACGGCACATGATCTACCCCACAGGTGGCTGCAGGAAACACAGCAGCCTCACCTCTCGGATCTGGGACACCATAGCAGAGCAGGTCAGCGTGGCTGGCACCTGTGCCCGAAATGCAGCCAGTGCAGGAAGAGGATGAATGACCTCATCCGCTCCTCCAGGGTAAGTCATCCTTCAACACCCTCCAATAGCAAACTCTCATCATGGCATCATGCACTCAAATGGCTACTGTCTTCAGGGGTTTCACGCAACCATTAGCAGGGTTCTCATTCTCTCACCAAGACATTCACATCCTCACCATCCCACCTATCATGTTGCTCACAATCCATCCCCTGGCTCTTCTGGGGAGGGCTCACCACACACAGGGCACATGCATCTTACCCAACCTCTGCTCCACCTCTTCTGATCACATGCCTTTCTTTCTTCTTCATGCAGGTCGAGCTGGCGCAGAATAGGCGCAGGAGATCACAGACCGGGGCAGGGACAACCAACAACCTCGCCCGTGGTGTATTCAAGGAAGCTGCAGCCCAGCTGTCTGGAGAAGACAGGGATCGCTCCTGTGGGGAAGGGGAGATTGGCCTCTCCCACCAACCCAGTGCGGATCACAGCTCCATCACCTCATCAAATCCTGACATTCACAGTGAGACGTGTGCAGTCTTAGCTAGCTCATGCTCATTAACTGAAACTCTATTTTCTATTTTCTAAGCACCAGCAGATTGAGGCCTCCAGGCCAATCTAGCACCACCAATGCGAGCCCCCAGATTACATCAGAGGAGGAAGCTCCAGAAGAACCATCACGGCTCTCAACACACCCTCCACCAGCTCAGGGAGACACATGTTGGTGGAGCACAAATGTAGATTAGGCTCAGCCTCACTTTCTGGGGCAGTCGGAGGCAGGGACAGCCCAGGTCTCCGGCATTCAGAGGGTTGCTGGAGACCAACGACCGGCTCAGTCCAAGTCAGATGATGAACATCTGGAAGCAACTGCCAATTCAATGCTGGGGATGCAACGACAGGCAGCGGAACATCAGGCAGAGATTCGACAGTCACTCAGCAGTCTAGAGTGAACAATGGGGGAGTCCATCTGCATTCTGTCTGATGTTAAGGCTTTGACATGCGAGCACCTCAAGGTCACCATGGGATGGTTGGCAACTACAATGGAGACCTTGGTCCAGCAGGTCTTGCCTGCACTCCATGACCACACACCCTCGTGGGTACCATCAGAATGTAGGTGACATGGGGACAAGGCACCTTGATCCACCCTCCAGGTGCACCATCTCCTGCAGGAGTCAGGATGGGGCCTTCAGCACCCACAGGGAGGATGAGTGCCAACCGGACACCCCAGGGACCTCCTCTCAAAACACTCCAAGGGTGTGCAGCTGCTCACAGCCCCCTCTGCCCGTGACCCATCCACTCCAGCTTTTCAGGCCACTGAGGGCACTTCTGCCCCTCAGCAGGTGACCCTTATCAGGTCGGGGCCCTCCAGGCCACGGGCCACCAGAGGACGTCTGCTGAGGACATCACAGACATCAGAACATAGCAGTCAGCAGGCTGTCTCCACCTCTGCTGCAGATGTCGGGGCTGCACCCAGGCTAGAGTTAGGAAAGTTAAGAAAAATTGATGTCACTTTTGGGTCACGGGTGCACTAGACATGTAACTCAATTGAACTTTTGTTAATATATTTGATGGTTATGTCAATGTTCCTGTCAACTGAAGGCCTTGTGATTTTGTACTTTGGAGTCCCCTTATTTCAATATTTAGTCTTCCTCCCACTCAGTGATAGTCTCACTGTGAGATTTACATTCCTGTGATGTCAGCCTCAGTTGAACTAGTATCAGCACTCCGTGTATGATGTCAGGGGGATGTGTTTAAATCTTTATTGGAAGTTTATTTTTATTCATTCACAGGATGTGGGATTTGCTGGCTGGGCCAGCATTTATTGCCGATCCCTAGTTGCCCTTGAGAAGGTGGTGGTTAGCTGCCTTCTTAAACTGCTGCAGTCCATGTGGTGTGGGTACACCCACAGTGCTGTTAAGAAGGGAGTTCCAGGATTTTGACCCAGCAACAGTAAAGGAACAGCGGTATATTTCCAAGTCAGGATGGTGAGTGACTTGGAGGGGAACTTCCAGGTGATGGTGGTCCTATCCATCTGCTGCCCTTGTCCTTCCAGATGGTAGTGGTCTTGAGTTTGAAAGCTATTGTTTAAGGACCCTTGGTGAATTCCTGCAGTGCATCTTGTAAATGATACACAGTATTCATATGGCTAGTCCAGTTCAGTTTCTGGTTAATGGTAACCCCTAGGTTGTTGATAGTGGAGGATTCAGTGATGGTAATGCAATTTAATGTCAAGGGGTGGAGGTTAGATTCTCTCTTGTTGGAGATGGTCATTGCCTGGCACTTGTGTAGCGGGAATGTTATTTGTCACTTGTCAGCCCAAGCTTGGACATTGTCCAGGTCTTGCTGCATTTGGACATAGACTGCTTCATTATCTAAGGAGTCACGAATGGTACTGAACATTGTGCAATTATCAGCGTATATCCCCACTTCTGCCCTTATGATGGAAGGAAGGTCATTGATGAAGCAGGTGAAGATGGTTGGGCCGAGGACACTACCCTGAGGAACTCCTGTAGTGATGTCCTGGAACTGAGATGACTCACCTTCAACAACCACAACCATCTTCCTTTGTGCTAGGAGTGACTCCAGCATTGGAGAGCTTTCTCCCTGATTCCCATTGACTCCAGTTTTGCTAGGACTCCTTGATACCACACTGGGTCAAATGCTGCCTTGATGTCAAGGGCAATCGCTCTGACCTCACCTCGGGAGTTCAGCTCTTTTGTCCATGTTTGAACCAAGGCTGTAATGAGGTCAGGAGCTGAGTGGCTCTGGCAGAACCCAAACTGGGCGTCAGTGAGCAGGATATTGCTTAAGCGACTGCCACTTGATAGCACTGTTGATGATTGAGAGTAGAAAAATAGGGCAGTAATTGGCCGGGTTAGAATTGTCCTGCTTTTTGTGTACAGGACATACCTGGGCAATTTTCCACATAGCCGGGTAGATGCCTGTGTTGTAGCTGTACTGGAACAGCTTGGCTAGGGGCATGGCAAGATCTGGAGCACAAGTCTTCAATGCTATTGACGGAATATTGTCAGGCCTTTGCACTATCCAGTGCCTTCAGCCGTTTCTTGATATCATGTGGAGTGAACTGAATTGGCTGAAGGCTGGCATCTGTGATGTAGGGGACCTCAGGAGGAGGCCGAGATGGATCATCCACTTGGCATTTCTGGCTGAAGATTGTTGCAAATACTTCAGCCTTATCTTTTGCACTGATTGTGCTGGGCTCAACCTTCATTGAGAATGGGGATATTTGTGGAGCCCCCTCCTACAGTGTGTTGTTCAACTGTCCACCACCATTCACAACTGGATGTGGCAGGGCTGGAGAGCTTAGATCTGATCTGTTGGTTGTGGAATCATTTAGCTCTGTCTGTCACTGCTTATGCTGTTTGGCACGCATGTACTCCTGTGTTAGAGCTTCATCTGGTTACCACCTTATTTTTAGGTTTCCCTGGTGCTGCTCCTGGCAGGCCCTCCTGCACTCTTCATTGAACCAGGGTTGATCCCCTGGCTTGATGGTAATGGTTGAATGGGGGATATGCTGGGCCATGAGGTTACAGATTGTGTTTGAGTGCAATTCTACTACTGCTGATGGCCCACAGCATCTCATGGATGCCCAATCTTGAGTTGCTAGATCTGTTTGAAATCTATCCTATTTAGCATGGTGGTAGTGCCACAGGACACGACGGAGGGTATCCTCAATGTGAAGGCAGGACCTTGTCTTCACAACGACTGTGCAGTGGTCACTCCTACTGTCATGGACAGATGCATCTGTAACAGGTGATGAGGACACCACATATTTGGCCCTTCCTCACCAACCTGCATGCTGCAGACCCAGTCTAGCAGCTATGTCCTTTAGGACTTGACCAGTTCGGTCAGTAGTGGTGCTACCAAGCCACTTTTGGTGATGGACATTGATGTTCTCCAACCAGAGTACATTCTGCACCCTTGCCACCCTCAGATCTACCTCCAAGTGATGTTCAACATGGAGGAGCAGTGATGATAGGGTAATTACGTTAGGAGATTTCAACTTTCCCAACATTAATTGGTATAGACATAGTGTTAAGGACTTGAATGGAGTGGATTTCTTCAATTGTGTACAGGAGAACTTTTTAGGTCAATATGTAGAGGGCCCAACAAGGGACAGCGCAGTGCTGGACCTAATTCTGGGGAATGAAGCCAGACAGGTGGCTGAGGTGGTGGTGAGGGAGCATTTCAGTGATAGCGACCACAATATGGTACAGTTTAAAGTTTGTTATGGACAAAGAAATAGACAAGTTGCAAAATTATGTTTTGGATTGGGGGGGCAGTGGATTTTAGTAAAATAAGGAAGGGTCTGGCCAAGGTAGACTGGGAACAGCTACTTGTGGGGAAATCTACAGAGGAGCAGTGGGGGACGTTCAAAGAGGAAATGGGGAGGGTACAGGCTCAACATGTTCCCTCCAGGGTGATAGGAAGGAGTAACAAGCCCAGAGGACCATGGATGACCAGAGATATTCAGGTTACGTTGAGAAGGAAAAGAGAGGCTTTTAGCAGGTACAAGGGAAGCAAATCAGTGGAGGCATTGGTGGAGTACAGAGAGTGCAGGGTGGAGCTCAAGAAAAATGCAATTAGGAGAGCAAAGAGGGGATATGAGAAAGCTCTGGCTGGTAAAAGTAGGGAAAATCCCAAGATATTCTATAAATATATCAATGGGAAGAGGATAACCAGGGAAAGCGTAGGGCCCATAAGGGAACAAGGTGGCAATCGATGGGTGGAGCCAGAGGACATTGCTAGAGTGTTGAATGAATACTTCACATCCGTCTTCACCCAAGAGAATGAGGATGAAGGTACTGAACTTGGGGAGAGAGACTGCAAGGTTCTTAAGCAAATCGATATAGGGTGTGACAAGGTATTGGAGGTGTTGGCAGGCTTAAAAGTGGACAAATCTCCAGGTCCAGATGATTTGTGTCCCAGACTGCTGAGGGAGGCAAGGGAGGAGATCGCAGGGGCTCTGACCCAAATTTTGAATTCCTCTCTGGCCACCGGGGAGGTGCCAGAGGACTGAAGAACAGCTAATGTGGTTCCGCTATTTAAGAAGGGTTGTAGAGATAAGCCAGGGAACTACAGACCAGTGAGTCTCACATCAGTGGTAGGGAAACTACTGGAGAAAATTCTGAAGGAGAGAATCTAGTTCCACTTGGAGAGGCAAAGTTTGATCAGGGATAGTCATCATGGCTTTGACAGAGGGAGGTCATGCCTAACAAATTTGATTGAATTTTTTGAGGAGGGGACCAGATGACATAGATGAGGGTAGTGCAGTTGATGTAGTTTATATGGATTTCAGCAAAGCCTTTGACAAGGTCCCACATGGGAGACTTATAAAGAAGGGAAAGGCACATGGGATACAGGGTAATTTGATAAGGTGGATTCAAAATTGGCTTAGTTCTAGGAGACAGAGGATGATGACAGAAGGATGCTTTAGTGAGTGGAAACCAGTGTCTGTGGCGTACCACAGGGATCTGTGCTCGGTCCCCTATTATTTGTCATTTATATAAACAACATAGATGACTATGTGAGAGGTAGGAAGGAGTAATTTGACAAGTATTCAATGAACGGCATGACACTAGGAAGTTCTGAGGAACAAAGGGACCTTGGCGTGTCTGTCCATAGATCTCTGAAGGCCGAGGGGCATGTTAGTAGGGTGGTGGAAAAGGCATATGGGACACTTGCCTTTATCAATCGAGGCATAGATTACAAAAGTAGGAAGGTCATGTTGGAGTTGTATAGAACCTTGGTGAGGACACAGCTGGAATACTGTGTACAGTTCTGGTCACCACATTATAGGAAGGATGAGATTGCACTGGATGGGGTGCAGAGAAGATTCATTAGGATGTTGCCTGGGATGAAACATTTAAGTTATGAAAAGAGGTTGGATAGACTTGGGTTGTTTTCGTTGGAGCAGAGGAGACTGAGGAGCGACCTGATCGAGGTGTACAAGATTATGAGGGGCATGGACAGGGTGGATAGGGAGCAGCTGTTCCCCTTAGTTGAAGGGTCAGTCACAAGGGGTCATAAGTTCAAGGTGAGGGGCAGGAGGTTTAGGGGGGATGTGAGGAAAAATTTTTTTACCCAGAGGGTGGTGACGGTCTGGAGGGTGATGGAGGCGGGCTGCTTCACATCCTTTAAAAAGTATCTGGATGAGCATTTGGCACGTCATAACATTCAAGGCTATGGGCCAAGTGCTGGTAAATGGGATTAGGTAGGTAGGTCAGGTGTTTCTCATGTGTTGGTGCAGACTCAATGGGCCGAAGGGCCTCTTCTGCACTCTGTGATTCTGGAGTCATATGTAGGCCAGACCAGCTGAGGACACTACCCTGAAGGGCATTAGTGACCAGATGGGTTTTTACAACAATCTACAATGGTTTCATAGTAATTTAATTCAAATTCCATCTGCTGTGGCGGGATTCGAATGCGGGTCCCCAGAGCATTACCCTGGGTCTCTGGATTACTAGTCCAGCGACAATACTATGATGACATCACCTCCCCCTAAGTGTGTGATGTAGGCGTTTCTAATCCTTCTTCCTCAAGGAGCACCACTGAGTGAGGGCTGCTCATCAGCATTGATAATCTAGCAGCATTTGTGTCTCCTCAGTGGTAGTGGCAGAAGAAAGGACATGCATGGGAGGAGGGCACCCTGGGCATGTTCACATCTCAGTCACAGTAGTGTTTGCATCATTATATGGCGGTGAAGGCTTCAAGCCTTCTCTCGCATTGCTCTTGTTCCTGAGTGGACTCTCAGCTCCCAGAGTGAGCTCATTCACAGGGCCCCACTGACCAAAGCAAAGATCATGGCCTGGCAATTCATGAGGCCAGAATGCGCAAGTGTAAATGTGGGACTCGTTCTCACTGCAAGTGGGTGGACATCCCCTGAGTTGAAAGAAGATGGCGTTGAGGGCTAGGAGAGATGTGACCATATTCCCTCAATTGATTTTATTCTTTTTGGAGCCTGTTTGCGATTAACATATCACGAGCAGGTCTCCTATGGCTTCCTTCCTCCATGGCGTGTTCGCGCTCATACTGGCCCTCAGCAGCCTCCTGAGGTTCCTGGGCCTCCGGAACTTCATCCTCTGATAAGCTGTCATCCTCCTCTGGCAGGGGGTCACCTCCTTGCATTGCCAGGCTGTGAAGGCCGCAACACACTGTTTTGATGTGGAAAAACCTGTCGGGAGTGTATTGGAATGAGCCACCTGAGCGGTCCAAGTATCTGAAATGCATCTTCAGAAGCCCAATTGTCTGCTCCACAAGTGACCTGTGAACAGTATTGTACCTCTCCTCGGAACGACTCTGAGGGCGACGCATCGGTGTCATCAGTCAGTGTTTCAGTGGGTACCCCTTTTCCCCAAGCAGCCATCCCTGTAGACGTAATGGGCCCTCAAAAATCCCAGGCACCTGGGAGTGACTCAGGATGTAGGAGTTATGGCCCCTCCCAGGGTACTGTGCACAAACATGTAGTATGTGCTTAGGGTGATCACACACCAGTTGTACATTGACGTAATGATAGCCCTTGCGGTTTCTAAACATTAGGGCCTGCTGCCATGGATCCCGTGTAGCCACATGGGTGCAGTCTATTACATCCTAAACTCTTGAGAAGCCTGAGATGGCAGCGAAGCCGGTGAATCTCACAGCCTGGCTATCTTCATCCAGAGCAAACCTGACATAATGATGGGCCTTCCTGTAAAGGGCGTCTGTGACCTCCTTTATGCATTGATGTGTTGTAGACTGAGATGCAGCACAGGTCCCCTTTTGATCCTTGGAAAGAACCAGAAGCCAAGAAATTGAGTTCAGCGGTCACCTTCAAAGCCATTGGCAGGGGATACCCTCCAACTATACATGACGCCAGGTTTTCCCGAGGAACGTGGCATACGTGATGTACCAAATCTCAGGACAAGCACAAACAACATACGGCATTGTTTCTCACTCATTTGTAAATAGGAGATTCTTAGACAATAAACCCTAGATCTGGTGAGTTGCCCCTGCTGTCTGGGTCTCTCCTCCTGACCCGCCTGTTCATGCTGTGGCTCCGCTTGACCATGACCCTCCTGCTGGATCTGCTCGCGGAGTCGCCTCTCCCTCCTACGCCTCCTTCATTGCATTAGGACCCTGACAAAGGCAACATTGAGCCCTGGATCTATATCTGATTTTGCCTTCTCTCTGAGGGGAAACATTGAAGACATTAATGATTCAAGGGGCTAGAAAGTGAAGCTCAGAGAAAGACACTTTTGCAGACTGTAAAGGTCCATAATTTTTCATACCCTATTTGCATGGTGGCTGATGCTGCTTTCTCCCTGAGGCACTAGCACACACATCGAGATGCCCTTTGGCCTATTTGGAGTGTCACATCTGGTGAACAGGTGATAAGCCTTCATTGATGGAATGCCCTATGTGATACTGGTGTGCCTCCTTCACTATTACCTGCATTCCAAAATTCTACATTCCTATGAGACTTTTCCTTGAGATGCAATGACTGTGATGTGAAGCCACTGAATTCTGAGCAGCTCTTTAACTGTGCTAATGCTTTCAGTGGCTGTCATCACAAGGTCTTGCTCTTTTCTTTCTAAACAGACTCCTGTTCACACCTGCGGCGACAAGAGGTTAGATGGCGACCGCAGAAAGGCCCACTTGTGTTCGCCCTTCCCCCGACATCCATTTCACAGCCTTCCCTCTCTGTTGCCCCCCTCTTGTATGCCCTTCCCTCTCACTGCAATTCCAGAGCCTTCCTTCCCCATTGCCCCCCTTGTGTTCGTCCTTCCCTCTCACTGCCATTCCACAGCCCTCCCTCCCCATTGCCCCCCTCATGTTTGTCAGCCGACCCCTCACCTCACAGTCCAATCCTGGTTGAAGTGCTAGTCTCTGAAAGTACCACAGCACAGTGGTGTTCCTTGGGAGAATGAAAGCAAAGAGAAGGAGCAGTCCAACCCTATAGCCCCAGCAGAGTGGCGTTCATTGCAACAAGACTGGCGCAGCTCTATGGCAGGTATGTTCCATTCACCTCGAGATTACCAACAAACTGAGGTCCGACTTATGCACGCCACCCCTTTTCAAACGGATTTGATGCCGACTTTTTGCTGGCATTATGGAAGATTGGAAGGCGTGGCAAGATTCTGGCGAGCAGCTGTTTTAATGAGCATTCACGACAGGTTAACGAATGCAAATGCCATTAGTCAGCGGGATAACCGACGCACCATGAAAACTGTTGGGAGAATTTCAAACGGTTTTACGACAGCGGGTTTCCGATTTTTTGCCTCCTGCTGGATTCTCCACTCCCACCCACAGCAGGAGGATTCTGCCTGTTAAGTATCAATCTTTATTATCCAATAAACCTTGTTAGTTTGCATTCTAAATTAGTGATTGTCCTTTTTGCCAAAAAGTTTATTCCTCAACAAGAATTTTCTTCCTCTGGAGTTTAGTATAGAGTGTAAATTCCTACACAACATATCTATTTTCAGCCCATTTACCATCATTTCAGAGTCACTTATTTTGTAATTATACTCCATGCATTTAGATAGAGACAATTTATGTAATTCTTCATAATCCTTAGTCCACCTTCTATTATTGGTATTCCGCCCTACTTTCATCTCTCCCCCCCATTATAAGGACTGTTTTACTGTCTTTATCACTCCATATATATGTGCCAGTTGACAGGGTGCGACAGACTAGAAAAGGGAAGAGACCCACAATATTTGATGAAAATTTTCAGTTAGCCAATAGATGGACAGGGGCAATGGGTGATATCTTTGGTAAAATATGCTTTGGCTCAAAGCTAATATAATAGTTATAATATGTCTGCATTGTTCTGGCCTTTAGAACCATTTAGAATAACTCATTTGTGTGACTAACGTGTGACGAATAACTCACTAATGTTCTGGAGGATGAATTCTTGGAATGCATGCAAGATTGTTTTCTAGAGCTGTACATTGAGGAACCAGCTAGAGAATGGGCTATTTTAGATCTAGTACTGTGCAATGAAAAAGGGCTCATCAATATTTTTGTTGTAAAGGAGCCTTTAGGAAAGGGTGACTATAATCTGGTAGAATTTTACATTGAATTTGAAACTGAGGTAGTTCAATCAGAGAGTAGGATCTTAAACCTAAACAAAGGAAACTATAAGGGTATGAGTGGCAAATTGGCTCTGGTTGATTGGGAAGCTATGAAAAAGCTATGATAAAGGTATGAAGGTAGAGAGGCAATGGCTAACATTTAAAGAACTAACAAAAATACCATAAGACCACAAGAGTTAGAAGAGACATAGGCCATTCAGTCCATTGAGTCTGCTCCGCTATTCATTGAGATCATGGCTGAGCGGATAATCTTCAATTCCACTTTCCTGCCTTTTCCCCATAACCCTTGATTCCCTTACCGATTAAAAATCTATCTCAGCCTTGAATATACTTAACAACCCAGCCTCTACAGCTGCCTGCAATGAAGAATTCCACAGATTGACTACCCTCTGAGAGAAGAAATTCCTCCTCATCTCTATCTTAAATGGACTTTAACATTATGCTGTCTGTTCCTAGACTCTCCCACAAAGAGAAGCAACCTCTCAGCATCTACGTAGTCAAGCCTCCTAAGAATTTTACATGTTTCATTAAGGTCACCTCTCATTCTCCTAAACTCCACTGAGTACAGGCCCAACCTACTCAACCTCTCCTCATAAGAAAATCCCATCATACCCAGGATCAACCTAGTGAACCTTCTCTGGACTGCCTCCAATGTCAGCATATCTTTCCTTAGATAAGGGGACCAAAATTGTTCACAGTATTCTAGGTGTGGTCTAGCTAGTGCCTTGTATAGTTTCAGCAAGACTTCCCTATTTTATGCTCCATTCCATTTGAGATAAAGGCCAATATTCCATTTGCCTTCCTTATTACCTGTTGAACTTGTATGTTAGCTTTTTGGGATTCATGGGACTCCAAAATCCCTCTGTGCTGCAGCTTTCTGCAGCCTTTCTCCAAATAAATAATATTCAGCTCCTCTATTTCTGCCAAAATGCATATCCTCACATTATCCCACATTATATTCCATCTGGCAAGTTTTTTCCCATTCACTTAACCTGTCTATATCCCCCTGTAGGCTCCTTGTGTCATCTTCACCACTTGCTTTCTCATTATTTTTGTGTCATCCGCAAACTTGGCGATAGTACATTCACTTCCCTCATCTAAGTCATTAATATATATTGTAAATAATTGTTGCCCCAACACTGATCCTTGTGGCACTCCACTAGTTACAGGTTGCCATCCTGAAAATGCCTCCCTTATCCCAACTTTCTGTCTTCTATTAGTTAGTCAATCCTCTATCCATGCTAATATACTACCCCCAACACCATGGGCTCTTATCTTATTAAGCAGCCTTATGTGTACCTATCGAATGCCTTTTGGAAATCCAAATATATTATATCTGCAGGTTCCCCTTTATCTATCCTGCTTGTTACCTCCTCAAAGCATTCTAATAAATTTGTCAGGCATGATTTCCCCTCCATGAAGCCATGCTGACTCTACTTGATTCTATTATGCATTTCTAAATGCGCCACTGTAACATCTTTTTAATACAATATAACCTTTTCCCAATGACGGATATTAAGCTAACTGGCCTACAGTTACTTTTTTTTTGTCTTCCTCCCTTTTTGAATAAGGGTTAGGCAGTTTTCCAATCTTGTGGGACTTCTCTAGAATCTAAGGATTATTGGAAGATTACTACCACTGCATCCAATATTTGTGTAGCTACTGCATTTAATATCCTAGGATGCAACTCATTAGGTCCAGGGGACTTATCGGCCTTTAGCTGCATTTGTTTCCCTAGTACTTTTTCTCAAGTGATAGTTATTGTATTTATTTCCTCTCACCCTTTTGCCCCTTGATTATTTTGTATTTTTTTAATGTTATTAGTGTCTTCTACTGTGAAGACTAATGTAAAATATTTATTCAACTCCTCTGTCATTTCCTGGTTCCCCATTATTATTTCCCTAGCCTCATTCTCTAAGGGACCTATGTTCGCTTTGGCCTCCCTCTTTCTTTTTATATATTTAAAGATGCTCTTACTGTCCATTTTTATATTACTTGCTAGTTTATTTTCTCCCTCTTTATCATTTTTTTCGTCATCTTTTGTTGGTTTTTAAAACTTTCCCAATCCTCTGAGTTACCACTAATCTCTGTCACATTATATGCTTTGTCTTTCAATTTGATACTAACTTCCTTGGTTAACCATGGTTGGTTTATCCTCTTCCTAGAATCCTTCTTTCTCACTGAAGCATATCTTTGTTGTGAGTCATGAACTATTTTCTTAAATGTCTGCCATTGTTCATCAACTGTCTTTTCTGCTAAACTCCTTTCCCAGTCCACTCCAGCCAGGCTTTTTTGAGTCAAAGAAAGAGTAAGTTTACTAATTACTAAAAACCATAGAAAAATAATGAAAGCGCAATACACATACACACAGATCAGAAATGAGAAGTTAAGAGTCCAAATACAAGCTTAAAAAGATATATGAATCAGTCTTTGGCTTGTACGTGAGGCATAGGTGGTGAAACGTTGCAGCCGTTGAGTTGGGTGATTCCAGTAGAGCTGACTTTGGCAATTTAGCAGTTGGTTTGGAGACACTTGGTTGAAGATTGGCTGAAGAAGCTGTCCTATTTCTTCACATGTTTCATGTTTGGCCTGCTGCCACCCCTTGCTCCCACTTCCCGCCTACAAAACTCTCCCGAATTCCCCCATTGATTTAACTGACTGCTCGCCTGACATCATCCTGTCAGCTCAATCTTCACAAAAGCAAAACCAATGAACTGCCTTTGAAAGCTCATTCTGGATAGGCATCTGATCCACAACGTAAATGAGACCTTATTATTAAAATGAACATAGCCTCCCAGTGTAGCCCCAAGGAGGACCATCTACGGGTCTCTCCATCTTGCTGCCCTAGAGTTGAAATTCACCTTACTATCTTGAATCCTTTTCTCTCTATAACTGACACACACATTTCATCATTGTTACCTTTTTAGACTTAACTCTGAGATTTTGTTCATGATTTGCACCAAGGACCACTCCTGCTAGCAAGCTCTCCTTCCCTCCAAACCTGAATCTGACTTTATACCTACAATCGGGTAAGTTTTGCAAGGAACTACCAGCACCAAGAGGCTTTACAGGAGTAGCCATTAATCCAGAAAATGGGCATGCAACCTGTGAATTTTGTGCTTAACGTTTATGATTTTTTGTAAAAGGGCTTTTAATTAAAAAGAAGTGTTATAGAAAAAAACCTGCCACTAGGGTGTGCTAAGTCTCAGATGTATTGCCCTCTGGCATAGAATAAGGAACAAACAGGAAGCTGGGATTCAGAAGCAGATAGCTGTGTGTGTGTGTGTGTGTCTGTATTTTTAATTGTTAAGTGACAAAACACTTCAAATGGCAACAAGGATAGGATCATCATTATTAGGGGCTTTAGAGGCTTTGATCCAGCTACTATGGACTTTGTAGTTTATATCCAGCAAATGGAACAGCTTTTCATTGTGAATAGATTGAAGAGGAAAAGCAGGTCTCAGTGTTTCTTACAGCCATGAAACATGAAAGGGATGAAACATTTCACTTTACTGAGAAAGTCAGCAGATTTAAAGAGCTTGAGGATGTTTCAAAAAGGCACTTTGATCCCAGACCAGCAATTATTGCTGAGAGATTCAAGTTTCACTGAAGAGAACAACATGGGAGTGAGTCAGTTTCCCAGTCCTGGCTGAGTTGAGAAAATTAGCAGAATTAGACTTTAAAGGTTATCTGGAAGAAGTGTTGTGTGATCACTTGATTTGTGGACTAAGAAATGAAAGAATTCAGCGTAGATTGTTAGTGGAGCAAAAGTTGACACTGAAGAAAGCGTTCAAGATTGTGCAAAGCATAGAAATGGCAGAGAAACAAACTGGAGACTTGAAAGTGCATTCTAACAATGCCAAAATTAAAACAATAAAGTCAGAGCCTACTCGCTTTCAAACACATTACCTCTGTAATGGAATAGGACATATTACAGAAACTTGTAAGTGGAAAACCATTGATTGTTAATACTGTGGAAAAATAGAACACATATAGATCAAAGATCAAAGCATGTAGATCAAAGGTTGATCACAGGAAAGGAGTACCACCAAGAAAAGGGCATTAGGCGGAGCACACAGACAAGTTGCGCTTGAAAATAAACAGGCAGTTTAAAAAGATGCATTACTTGGAAACAAAATAAAAAAGTAATGCGAGTCCAGATGAGATAGAAAATGAAACCAACAGCGACAATGCAGAATAGCAATTGGATTGCATTCAGTCTGAACTGAAACTAGATAAATGATTAAAAGTTGTCATTGCCTTAAATGGTAAAATGGCTGAAATGGAGGTTGACACTGGAACGTTTGTTTCTGTTGCTTCAGAGAAGACATGGGAGAAAATGTTCAAGAAATGCCCATTGGAGAAAACCCTCCTCCAGCTTAGCACCTACACTGGCAAGTCTGTGAATATACTTGGAAAAATGTCCATTCAAGCTAAATATGGAGATCAAATAGCAATGTTGCCACTGATCATTGTGAAAGGGGATCGTCCATCACTTATGGGCAGGAACTGGCTAAAAGAAATTCGGCTGGACTGGAATAAAATAAATAAAGTGCATTGCAATCCCATGTTGCAGTCTTTGTTAGACAAGCACACTCATGTCTTCAAAGGAGGTCTTGGAGTTATTAGAGACAATGAAGCCAAACTTGCTGTGAAGGCTGAAGCCCCTCCAAGGTTCTTCAAACCACATTCAGTTCCCTACTCAATGTGACAGAAAATTGAGCAGGAACTAGAACGACTTGAAAATTTTCAGATAATTGAGGAAGTTGCCAGAACTTTAGCAGAAGTGAGCTCTTGCTTTAGTTCCTTGAAACTTTCCTGACAGGCTTGTGACCAATCCCATTTTGCATTCTTCTTCAGCAGATTATTCAGTGGTGCTGCCTTGGTAGCCAAACTGGAAATGAACTTGCCATAGTAATTCAGAAGTTTTCTCCTGCACCTGCCCCATAACATCCGTGGACTTTGCCAAACCACTTTTGGGACATACATTACGGATTGTGGTGGATGGCTGCAAAAAGTGGCCTCATGTTATTCCCATGAAGTTGACTACTTCAGCAAAGACCGTTGATGCTCTCCAGAGCAGATTGTGTCTGACAGTGGCACACAGGTCACGTCATATAAATTTCAACATTCCTGAAAAACAATGGGATCAAGCAGATTCTCATCTTGCCTTCCATCCACCCTAAAATGGTGAAGCGGAGCGCTTTGTCCTGACATTCAAAATGGCCATATCGAAGGGGAGGATGCAAACAGATTGGAAGTTGAAGCTGAAGAACTTTTTGATGATGTATCATAGCACTCCACATTCAACAACAGACGTATCTCCTGCTGAGCTGAGTTTGGAAGACGACTGCCTACCAGAATGGATTTGCTATGTCCGGATTTGAAAGGAAAGATTGTTTCAAAGCAACTTGATCAGAAAAGATCATATGACATAAGTAAACCAGCTCATAGATTTAATCTGGATCAGTCTGTTTGGTCCAAAAATACTCTGGAATACCAAAGTGGCTGCTATGGAGAATCATCAAGCATGGAGGTCCATTGACCTATGATGTTGAATCTTCCTGTGGAATCTGGAAGAGACACACTGACCAGATTAGAGAAGCCAAATCCAAGGAACCAAATTTCCAGGGATCTCCAGTCACAGTGGAAGGTTTCTTGGAAACATTTGCTCCAGTTGGTGAAACCCGACTTGATTCAACTGACAAACCTGTAGCACCTGTAGCTGCAACTGTTGAACCTGAACAGAAACAAGTGGGACAGCAGAACCTTTCATTCCTAAGCAAACAAACTGAGATACCTAAGCCAACACTCCTCTCTAGACCAAAGCAAATATGCAAACCACCTGACCGATTTGTTCCTGGCTAAAAGGGGAGGAAATGTGATGCCTGTGTTTAACGTTTATGCTTTTTTGTAAAAGGACATATTAGTTAAAAAGAAATGTGATATAAAAAACCTGACAGTAAGTCCTGGATGTATTGCCCTCTGGTATAGAATAAGGAATAATGAAACCTTTTTGAAAAAAAAACAGGAAACTGGGATTCAGAAGCAGATAGCTGTGTGTGTGTGTATTCTTAACTGATAAGAAGTGACAAAACACTTTAGACGATGTAACTAGTAGGGTAGGTAAAGTGGAACCAGTAGATGTAGCATACCTGATTTCCAAAAGGCATTTGATAAGGTGCCACACAAAAGGTTAATAGGCAAGATAAGGGCTCAAGGTTGTATTTTAGCATAATTAGAGGATTGGTTAACGGCTTAAAGGCAGAGAGTGTGCATAAACAGGGCTTTTCAAGTTGGCAGGCAGTGAATAGTGGTGTGCTGCAAGGATCAGTGCTGGGGCCTCAGCTATTTACGAGCTATATTAATGACTTAGATGACGAGACAGGGAATAATGTATCAAAGTTTGCCGATGATACCAAGCTAGGTGGGAAGATAAGCTGTGGGGAGGACACAGAAAGGCTGCAAAGTGATATGGGGTAAATTTTACAGCAGTGGGATATTATGTTCCCGCCAAAGTCAATGGAGTTTAGAATGGCTTGCTGCATTTTACAGCCCTGTCACCACCATGATGGGGCCATAAAATTCCAGCCATCGATTTAGGTGAGTGAGCAACAAGATGGCAGATGGCGTATAACTTAGCGAAGTGTGAAGTTATTCACTTTGGTCATAAGCATAGAAAGGCGGAATATTTTTTAAAAGGTGTGAAACATGTAATTGTCGATGTTCAAAGAAACTTGGCTGTTCTTGTACAAGGAATGCAGCAAGTTATCATGCAGGTACGGCAAGCTATTAGGAAGGCAAATGGCGTGTTGGCCTTTATTGCAAGGGGATTGGAGTACAAGAATGAAGGAAACCTTACCACAGTTGTACAAGGTTTTGGTGAGACCACATCTGGAATACTGTGTGCAGTTTTGGTCTCCATGTTTAAGAAGGACATACTTGCATTGGAGGCGGTACAGTGAAGGTTCACTAAATTGGTCCCTGAGATGAGGGAATTTTCCTCTCATGGGAGGCTAAATAGATTGGGATTATATTCTCTGCAGTTTAGAATTATGAGCGGCGATCTCATTGAAACCGACAACATTCTGAGGGGTCTTGATAGAATAGACACAGGGAGATTGTTTCTGCCAGTTGGGGAGTCTAAAACACGGGGCACAGTTTCAGGATAAGGGGCCAGTCATTTAGGACTAAGATGGGGAGAAATAACTTCACTCAAAGAGTTGTAAATCTTTGGAATTTTCTACCACAGAGAGTTCTGGATGTTCCATCGTTGAATTTAAGGCTGGGATAGACAGATTTTTGGTCTCTCAGGCAATTCAGGGATATGGGCAATGTGCAGTAAAATGGAGTTGAAGCCTAAGATCATCCATGTATTGAGTAGCAGAGCAGGTTCAACAGGCCATATGGTCTATTCCTGCTCCTATTTCTTGTGTTCTTGAAACAGAATCATAGCTTCTACTCAAAGGGCAATGGAGTAATATAATTCTTAAATAAAAACAAAAAACGCAGGCAGTGTCTGTGGAGAGAGAAACAGAATAAACATTTCAGTCCATGTCCCATCAGCGGCAGGGGCTGGAAAAACCCACCCATTAACTGTTATTCTTTCCAAAGATGCTGTCAGATCTGCTGAGTATTTCCAGCATTTCCTGTTTTTATTTCAGACTTTCAGCACCTGCACTCTTTTGCTTCTCCTTTAACATAATTGTCACTTGTGCTTTTTAAACTACTGCTTAAATAGCTTAATGTATTCATTCTTGCTTATGCCAGATAAAGTCATAACTATAACAATACGGTGTCAGGGTTGAATGTTTAATTAAGTCATGTACAGCAACTTAGCCACTGTATATTTGACCACACGCAGTTCATTTCAAGTCTAGCTAAATGGCAAGTGAACTGCTTCCTAAAAAAACTAATTGTTAAATACTGTATGGAATTGCTAAATATAATTAATCTGTTTTTGGCGAAAAATTTAGAACAATTTTTTAAGTGCTTTTGCAAACTGTTTTTAAGTCCTTTAGCTAAAGTTTTGTTGTTTGCATGGTAATGTATATACTATATTAAGCAAATTACATATCAACAACCTACGATAATTTGGCATCTTTAACATAATAAAAAGTCCCAAGACACTTCAGAGGAATATTTGAAAAACAAGTATGCCACTGAGTCATGTAAGGAGATATTAGGCCAGATGACCAAAAGCTTGGCACAGAATCACAGTGCAGGAGGCTATTTGGCCCATTGTGTCTGCACTGACTCTCCGAATGAGCATTATGACTCTGTGCCATTGCCCTGCCATTTCCCTGTCACCCTGCACATTGTTTCTATTTAAATAATCATCCAATGACCTCTTGAATGCCTCGCTTGAACCTGCCTCCACCACACTTCCAGGCAGTGCATTCGAGACTTGAACCACTCACTGTGTGAAAAGTTTTTTCTCACATCACATTTGCTTCTTTTGCAAATCACTTTAAATCTGTGCCCTCTCATTCTTGGTCCTTTTATGAGTGGGAACAGTTTCCCCTATCTAGTCTGTCCAACCCCCTCATGATTTTGAACACCTCTATCAAACCTCTTCTTAGCCTTCTCTCCAAGGAGAACAGTCCCAACCTCTCCAATCTATCTTCTCACCCCTGGAACCATTCTTGTAAACCTCTTCTGCACTCTCTCCAATGTGTCACATCGTTCCTAAAGTATGGTGCCCAGAACTGGACACAATGCTCCAGCTGAGGTCTAACTAGTGTTCTATACAAGTTCCACATAACCTCCTTGCTCTTGTACTCTATGCCCCTACTAATAAAGCCTAGGATGCTGTATGCTTTATTAACTGCTCTCTCCACCTGTCCTGCCAACTTTAATGAATTAAGCACATATACACCCAGGTCCCTCTGCTCCTGCACACCCTTTAGAGTTGTACCCCTTATTTTATATTGTCTCTCCATGTTCTTCCTACCAAAATGAATCACCTCACACTTCTCTGTATTGAACTTCATCTGTCACCTATCTGCGCACTCCACCAACACTCTCCTCACAATTAACAATGCTTCCAAAGAGGTAGATTGTAAGGAGTGCCTAAAAGGAAGTAAGCGAGGTAGACAGGCAGAGTGATTTAAGGAGGGTATTCCAGAACTTGGAATCTCAGCAACTGAAGGCAGAGTCACCAACAGTGGGGCGATTAAAATTGGGAATGTACAAGAAGCCAGAATTAGAGAACCGCTGATATCTCGGAGGTCTGTGGGCTGGAGGAGATTATGGAGATAGGAGGGCACAAGGCCATGGAGAGATTCAGATACAAAGATGAGAATTTCAAGAAACAAAACATTGTTTCACCGAGAGTCAATGTCGGTCAGCAAGCACCTTCAAATATTTATTACAACTGCGTGACTATTTTTTCAACACTGTAATTGCAAGCCAGTTTGCAGTCAATTGAACTTCTTAATAAACATATTATATTCTTAAATCAGAGAAAATATCAGAATATTGTGATAAAAATTACTTAACAAATTATTCAGTTAACCATTTTGCATTGTACGACTTAGGCGATACTTCAGAAAACAAGTAGAATCCCTTACCCTTCTTGAAATTTTTAGTGCAATTGTCTGAAAATCAAGGTTTTTTCCATGTCGAGTTACAGAGCTATATGAGAAGGGGTCAGTGATAAAAGTGATGAAGGTCCCAGCTATTTTACATGTAAAAGCATCTCCATATTTCTTCTGGCGAGTTTTCAGAAACTTCAAAGGATTTGCACCAAACTCTAAAGCACAACCAATGTATGGAATCCAGCCATTTTCAACTGGGGGTTCTCCCTCTTCTCTGTGAAAAGGAAACATTGAAATAAAACAAGAGAAATGAATATTCCCTGCACATCTTTCAGCTGTAGTGGATAAGTAGGAAAACACACAAGAAAATTCACCCCAATAGTATATTTAGGAAGGCTGCTACTAAATATTTAATGTTAAAAAATATGAAGTCCAACCAGTTTCATGTTGTTAAGAGTGCCAATATGAAGCTGTTTACACATACCATTGCACAAGATACCCATATATTAAGGCCACTTACTGAAGGCTGCTACATTTAATCACTAAAATGCATGTGGAACTAACTCATGACCTAGTCAAAAATGCTACTTTTCCTATTCAATGTTTTTTCCAAAACCTTCATTATTTTCAGCGTAAATTTAAAAAAAAGCTCAAAATAGATATATTATTTTAAGGTTTCTCATACCATCAAAATTTAATTATTGTTGGAGATTTTGAAAAAAAATGTTTTTTTCTTTTTCTGTCTCTTTTATCTCTCTCTCTTAACCATATCTTTGTTCCCCATTCTCTATTAGTTTGTTTTTTGTATGTAATTATGTAATTTGACATTAAATCAAATATTCTAACTCATAGTGCAGAATTTTCCCATTCCGTCCCCAGCAGGTTTCGTGGCGGGCGGGAGCAGCAGGCAAAAAGTCAGAAAGCCACTGGCATAAAAACAGCTTGCAATTCTCCCAATGGTGGGTTCATGGCGGGTCGGTTATCCCGCCGACTAGTGGCGTGAATGCCATTTGCATTCATTAACATGTCATGAATGCTCAGTAAAGCAGCTGGACACTGGAATCTTGCCAGGCCTTCCAATCTTCCATCACACCAGTGAGAAAGTATATCAGCATCAAACCCATTTGAAAAGGGGTGGTGTGCACAGGTCAGACCTCAGTTTGCTGGTAACTTCGAGGTGAGTGGAACATATATAGCCTGCCTGCCATTGCACTGTGCCAGTCTTGTTGCGATGAATGCCACGCTGCTGGGGCTGCAGGGTTGGTCTGCCCTTGTTCTTTGCCTACATTGCCCCAAAGAACACCACTGTGCTGTGATACTCATGCAGACCTCCACTTTCAGAAGCACTTCAACCAGAGGTGGGCTGTGAGGCGAAGGTGGCGTTGCCAAACATGAAGGGACAATGGGGAAGGAAGACTGTGAAATGGCAATTAGGGGGAAGTGTGAACATGGGAAGGGGCCTTTCTGGGGTCGCCCTATAACCTCTTGCCACTGAAGGAATGAACATGAGTCGACTTAAAAAGAAAGGAGGAAGACCTTGCGATGAAAGCCACTGAAAGCTAAAGGCTTCATTAGCACTGTTAAAGGGCTGCTCAGTACTCAGTGGCCTCACATCACAGTTGCTGCATCTCAAGAGTAACACATAGGAATGTAGAATTTAGGAATGCAGGCAATAGTGAAGGATGCACAGCTACATCATGTATGGCATTCCATCAATGAAGGCCTGTTACGTGATCACCAGATTTGGCACTCCTAACGGGTCATAGGGCATCCACTCAATGACCAAGAGCAACTGATTGGTCATTAATATGCCACATCAGAGATTGGAGCACAGGTTGGTTGGGTCACTCATCTCAACTAAACTTTTGTATCCCATGCAGGTCTCAAGATTTTATATATCTGCAATGCGATCTTGGTCACCTCGATGTATGTGCTAGTGTCTCAGAGACAAGACGGCATCAGACGCCGTGCAAGTAGGTCAGGAAAAACTATGGATATTACAGTTCCCAAACGTGTCATCTTCTGAGCTTCATTTTCATGCTCCTTGAATCATTAATGTTGTCAATGTTTCCTTTCAGAAAGAAGGCAAAAGGACATATGGATCCAGGGCTCAGTGCTGCTTTTGTCAGGGTCCTAATAAAATGAAAGAGACAAAGGTGGGAGAGGTGATTCCGCATGCAGCTCTAGCAGGAGAGACATGGTCAAGCGAAGTCAAAGCATGAACAGGAGAGTCAGGAGGAGAGACCCAGACAATAGGGTGACTCGCCAGACCTAGGGTTTATCATAGAAGAGTCTCCTATTTACAAATGAGTCAGAAGCAATGCGCATGTCTGCACTTGTTCTGAGATTTGGTACATCACATATGCCACATTCTTCATGAAGAGCTGAGTTGGAGGATATCCCCTACCAGTGGTTTTGAAGGTGACCACTGCACTCAATTTCTTGGCCTCTGGTTCTTTCCAAGGATCAACAAGTGACCTGTGTGGCATCTCTCAGTCCACAACACAAGTACATAAAGGAGGTCACAGATGCCCTTTATAGGAAGACCCATCATTATGTCAGGTTTGCTCTGGACGAAGATAGCCAGGCTGCGAGATTCACCTTCGCCACCATCTCCGGCTTCCCAAGAGTGCAAGATGCAATAGACTGCACCCATATGGCTATACGAGCTCCATGGTAGCAGGCCCTAATGTTTATAAACTTCAAGGGCTATCATGCCATCAATGTACAACTGGTGTGTGATCACCGGAAGCACATACTGCATGTTTGTGCACGGTGCCCTGGGAGTTGCCATGACTCCTACATCCTGAGTCACTCCCAGGTGCCTGAGATTTTCGAGGGGCCATTATGTCTGCAGGGATGGCTGCTTGGGGATAAGGGGTACCCACTGAGACACTGACTGATGACACCAGTGCCACACCCTCAGAATCCATCTGAGGAGAGATACAAGACTGCTCACAGCTTCACAGCTCCCTTATAGAACAGACCATAGGGCTACTGAAGCTGCGTTTCAGATGCTTGGATCTTTCAGGTGGCTCACTGAAATACGCTTCTCTTCAGAACGAACGGTCGGAGAGACGGACCTGCGGGAGATATATGGAGCAGCAAAAGAATAAATACAGCCCGGGGAGCGCGGCCTACATCACTCACCTTGGGGAAGAGCAGTCGGGGAGGTGGACCTGCCAGCTGCTCGGAAACGGCCCACACTGAGTTCGAAAGAAGAGTGAGAACAAAACATTGTGACATCACAGGGAAGAAGCAACTTGATTGATTGGTGAAGAAGATAGCTGTTTGGTGAGTATCTGGTGAGTATCTTGTAAGTGTTTAAAGTTTATTCTGTTCCTAAGCTTTAGAATAAAGTAGGAACTGTACTTTTTGGTAAGGTTTATTAAGTAGAATTTAAATGTTTAAGTGATTTAAAAGTTTAAGGTTAAAGCATGACAGGGCAGCTCAGCCAAATGGAATGCCTATCCTGTGGCATGTGGGGAGTCATGGACACTTCTCCTGACCCAGACAAGCCCATGTGCAAGAAGTGTCACCGGCTGCACAAGCTTGATCTCCGCGTTTCAGAGTTTGAGCAGCGGCTGGAGTCACTGAGGTGCATCTGTGAGGCAGGGATCTATATGGATAGCACATTCAGAGAGATGATCACACTGCAAGTTAGGGACAAGCGGGCAGATGGAGAATGGGTGACCACCAGGCAGTCCCAGAGAAACAGGCAGGTAGTGCAGGAGTCCCCAGAGGTCCCGCTCACTAACCGGTTTTCCATTCTAGATATTGAAAGGCGATGGATCCTTGCAGCAGGGCAGCAAGAGCCAAGCCCCTGGCACCACAGGTAGCCCAGCTGTACAGCAGGGGAGGAAGGAGAGCGGAAGGGCAGTACTGATAGGGGATTCTTTATTTAGGGGAGCAGACAGGCATTTCTGCAGCTGTCAATGTGACTCCAGGGTGATTTATTGCCTCCCTGGTGCTAGGGTCAAGGATGTCACAAAATAGCTGCAGGACATTCTTGTGGGGGAGGGTGAACAACCAGAGGTCATGGTCTACATTGGTACTAACGACATAGGTAAGAAGGGGGATGTGGTCCTGCAGAATTTAGGGAGCTCGGTAGAAAATTATCAAGCAGGATCTCTAAAGTAGTAACCTCCAGATTACTCCCAATGCCACATGCCAGTGAGTACAGAAATAGGATGATAAGACAGATGAAATCGTGGCTGGAAAGATGGGGCAGGATGGAGGGCTTTAGGAACACTGGGACTCGCTCTCGTTGAGATGGTACCTGTTCAAGCCAGACAGGTTGCACCTGAACAGAGCTGGGACTGAGTTCTTTGCGGGTCATTTTGCTAGTGCTGTTGAGGAGGGTTTAAACTAATTCAGCAGGAGAGTGGGAACCAGGAGAGAATATTAGAAAGTAATGCCAGGGTGAACGGAATGTTGGGAGAGGCAGATAGCACTAAAATAGAGAATAGTAAGCTAATAGATGGAGTCGGAGTAAGGGAGCAAGTAATGAAGTCTATATCAGGGTTACACTGCATGTATGTGAATGCATGGAGTATAGTTAATAAAATTGGGGAGTTACAGGCACAGATTGCCTTGTGATGTTGTGGTGAAATTGGAGACTTGGCTTAAGGAAGGGCAGATCTGGGTGTTAAACATTCCTGGTTACAAGATGTTCAGAAAATATAGGAAAGGGAGAAAAGGCGGAGGGGTCGCATTTTTGGTTAAGGAAAGTATTGCAGTACTGGAGAAAGAGGATGTGTCAGAGGATTCAAGGAAAGAATCAATTTGGCTAGAGCTAAGGAATAAGAAGGGTGCAATTACATTCCTCAGTGTAAAGTATAGACCACCAGCTAGTGGGAAGGATATAGAGGAACAAATCTGCAAGGAAATTACAGAGAGGTGTAAACATCTTAGAGTAGTTATAATGGGGGAGTTCCATTACCTGTATATGGACTGGGATAGTGTTAGTATAAGGGGCAGTGAGGGATAAGCGTTCCTAGATTGTGCTCAGGAGAACTTGCTACAGCACTATGTGTCCAGTCCAACAAGAATGGAGGCACTGAGAGATCTGGTTCTTGGGAATGTGGTGGGCCAAGTGGATCAAGTGACAGTAGGAGAGCATTTGGGGGACAGTGATCATTGTATCAAAAGGTCTAGGATTATGGTGGAAAAGGACATTGGTCAATCCAGAGCAAAAATAATCAACTGGCACAGGGCAGATTTCAGTGGGGCAAGAACGGAACTGGACCAGGTAGACTGGAATCAAAAGTTGGCGGGAAAAACAGTAGCTAAACAACGGGCTACCTTCAAAGAGGAGATGGTTTGGGCACAGTCAAGGCATGTTCCCTCAAAAGGGAAGGGCAGGACAAAAAGTCCAGAGCTCCCTGGATGACAAAGGAGATAGAAATTAAGTTAAGGAAGAAAAAGTGTGCTTACAACAGGTGTCAGGTAGCAAATACAATTGAGAACTAAGCTGAATATGAAAGGTTCAGAAGGAATGTGAAAAAACAAATATGAGAAACAAAGAAGGATTATGAAAAAAGGCTGGCAACTAACATGAAAAGAAATCCCAAAGTATTCTATAAGCACATCAATAATAAACAGGTGGTAATAGGAGGAGTAGGGTCAATTAGGGACCAAAAAGGGGATTTATGTAAAGAGGCAAGAGGCATGACTGAGGTGTTAAATGAATACTTCGCTTCTGCCTCTACCTACGAGGTAGATACTGCCCAGGCCATGGTGACAGAGGAGGAAACTCAGTCACTAGAAGGGTTTAAAATTGATAAGGAGGAGGTATCGGGTTAGCTGACGATACTTAAAGTTCATAAGGCACTGGGACCTGATAAGATACATCCAAAAATATTGAAGGACGTGAGAGTGGAAATTGCAGAGGCATTGGCAATAATTTTTCAATATTTCCTGGTTTCGGGCAAGGTGCCAGAGGATTGGAGAATTGCAAACATGCCTTTGTTCAAAAAAGGTTGTCAACATCTGCCCTACAATTATAGACCAGTCAGTTTAACTTCGGTGGTGGGGAAACTTCTAGAAACAATTATTCAGGATAGAATTAATAGTCACATGGAAAAATGTGGATTGATTTGGAAGAGTCAGCATGGATTTGTTCAAGGAAAATTATGTCTAACTAATTTGTTGGAGTTTTTTGAAGAGGTATCAGAGATGGTTGATGAGGGCAAGGCCATTGATGTGGTGTTTATGGACTTCCAAAAGGCGTTCGATACAATGAAAGACTTGTGAAAAAAGTTATAGGCCTTAGAATAAAAGGGGCAGTAACAACAAGAATACAAAATTGGCTGAGGGATAGGAAACAGAGAGTAATGGTTAATGGCTATTTTTCAGGTTATAAGAAGGTTTGTAGTTCTCCATGGGTTGGTATTGGAACCCTTGTTCTTCTGATTCATATAAACGATCTAGATCTTGGTGTGCATGGGATATTTTCAAAGTTTGCAAATGACATAAAACTTGGAAGAATTGTAAATTGTGAGGAGGGCAGTGTAAAACTTCAAAAGGACATTGACACATTGGTGGAGTGGGCAGATAGGTGGCAGATGAAGTTCAATGTGGAGAAGTGTGAGGTGATACACTTTGATACAAAGAACATGGAGGGACAGTACAAAATATACTATTCTAAGGGGTGTGCAGGAGCAGAGAGACCTGGGTGTATATGTATATAAGTCATTAAATGTGGCAGGACAGGTAGAGAGAACTGTTACTAAAGCATACAGTATTCTAAGCTTCATTAATAGAGGCACAGAGTACAAGAGTAGGGAGGTTATAATGAACTTATATAAGACACTGTTTAGACCTCAGCTGGAGTATTGTGTACAGTTCTGGGCGCCACACTATAGGAAGGATGTGAACGGACTGGAGAGAGTGCAGAAGAGGTTTACGAGAATGGTTCCCAGGATGAGACCTTCAGTTACGAGGAAAGACTGGAGCAGTTGGGACTGTTTTCCTTAGAGAGGAGAAGGCTAAGAGGAGACTTGATAGAAGTTTTCAAAATAATGAGGGGCCTGGACAGAGTAGATAGGGAGAAACTGTTCCTGCTCATAAACGGATCGAGAACCAGAGAGCACAGTTTTAAAGTATTTTGCAAAAGAAGCAAATGCGAGGTGAGAAAAACTTTTTCACACAGCGAGTAGTTAGGGTTTGAAATGCACTGCCTGGAAATGTCATGGAGGCAGGTTCAATTGAGGCATTCAAGAGGGCATTGGATGATGATCTAAATGGAAACAATGTGCAGGGCTACGGGGAAAAGGCAGAAGATTGGTATTAAGCTAAAATGCTCAGAGAGCCAGTGCAGACATGATGGGCCAAATGGCTTCCTTCTACACCATAACAATTCTGTGATTCTGAGGGTTTCCCACATCATTGTTGTGCCCTTCACAACCTGGCAATGCAAAGAGATGATCCCCTGCCAGAGGACTAACTTGAGGAAGATGAGGGCTCATCAGAGGATGAAGGAACCAGGAACCCAGGAACCTCTGGAGGCTGCTGAGGACCATGCCATGGAGGGAGGAAGATGTGGGAGACAAGCCTGCGATACATTAATTACTGATAGCTTCCAGGAAGAGTAAAGTTAAGTGAGGGAATTTAGTCACAACTCTCCCAGCCCTCAATGCCAGTTACATTCAGGTCAGGGGATGTCCACGCACTTGCAGTGAGAACAAGTCCCACATTCACACTTGCCTCATGAATCACCAGGCCATGATCTTTGCTTTGGTCCGTGGGGTCCTGTGAGTGAACTCACTCTGGGAACTGAGAGCCCACTTAGGAAGAAGAGCAATGCCTTCGCCGCCATTTAATAATGGAAACACTGCTGCTACTGAGATGTGGACATGCCTAGGGATCTCCTCCTCCCGTGCATGTCTTTTCTTCTGCCACAACCACTGAGGAGACACAAATGCTGCTAGATAATCAATGCTGATGAGCTGCCCTCACTCAATGGTGCTCCTCAAGGAAGAAGGGTTAGAAACACTTAAATCACACACTTCCAATAAGGATTTAAACACATTTCCCTGACATCACACAAGGGTGTGGAGACTAGTTCAGCTGAGGTTGACATCACAGGAATTGAATCTCACAGTGGGACACTATAACTGAGTGGGAAGAAGGTTAAAGGTTGAAATAAGAGGATTCGAAAGTACAAAATCACAATGCCTTCAATTGCCAAGGACAATGTACTGAAATTAATAGAAGTGAAAGCAGTCAAACACATGCAACAGTAACCAAAATGACCTGCGACAATATGTATGGTGAATTAGGCAAATTCATCACTGGCTTGTCAGATGTCACAAAACCTTTAAGAAAGTTACTTAAAAAGACATGGTTCAGCATATTTTGTGACAATGATGGGAGAATTGAAGAGGTGTGATGTCCATAATGAAATACTACAAATAAACATCAAAAGCACTGATGTTTCTAGTTCAGGAATGAACGCATTCCCACTGCAGGAGAAAAGACGCATAGTGTACAACTCAAAAGTGTGAAACCAATCCAATGCAGTTAAACCCTAATAAGAAGAAGCACTTGCAGCTGCAGGGATTGGATGCAAAAAGTTCAACTAATATGTATATCCAAAAGAATTGGATCATAAATCTCTTGGGACATTTATGAAAATAATGCTTCTTAAGATCCTACCTTGAAAGCATCTTGCTTAAATTGAAACAGCATAGCTTCATATTAAAATACAGGAAACATACACAGCTGCACGTAGCAAATATGCTGAGTTGTAGTTGCATAACTAACCCAACAACACAAGTAACAAAGGTCATCAAGTAACTCTGTACATGGTATCCTGACTCAATGTCACAAGGGATATTAACTTGTATAGTGCCTTCTAATTCTAGAAATGTCCAAAGGCCATTCACAAATGAGCAACACTACTGAGATTTAACAGTAAATCTGTGACAGCTTTGTAGAGATTTGGCTATCATAAAAGCTGAGAAAAAACATTCATGATTTGGATTTTCAGAAGCTAAATTTAAAGATGACTGTGCTACAACAGTATTGGAAATTTGACATTAATTAAGCATTGTCGAGGGTCTTACCTTCAAGAGTCATAAACTCCTTGTCGCTGCTAGCTTGAGAAAATTTCTTCTGGAAAAACTAAATCAAATCCACCAAGGAATTGAAAAATCCAAAAGGATAACAAAAGAGGTCTTGGGCTGGCTTGTATGTGAGCACAAATTGCTGATGTGGCTATCTATGTATGACATGCAACACATAACTACAATTACCTCCATTTATCCAGTGCTCTAGTGTGAAAAAAATCCCAAAACATACCACAGAAGGGCATATAGGAAACAGGTCACAAGGCCAGGAAGGAAAGATTTGGAGGAGGTGACCAAAAATTTGGCTTAGAGAAGGGTTTTAAAGGAGAAGAAGAAAGTGGAGAAGACAATTAAGGCCCGCCAAGTGTATTTGCCAACTCTTGTGAATAGCGGGAATGTGTGGATGGCGGCGGGCGTGCACAGACAGCCAGGTCCAATGGAAACCCAGCAATTTATTTAAAGGAAGGCCTGGCAGCCTCCTGTAGGCTGCTCACAATGTCTACTTCCAGGTCACACCACAGGGGGTCGGCTGTGCAGGGCAGGCTGCAGGGTCTGCCACAGGAGCTGTGGTGGAATGGCCAGGTAGTTGAGGCCAACAGTGAGATCCGCAATATCCTCCCAACATCCACAGCACTGATTATTGTTTAATTTGTTATTGTTGCAACATTGCTCGGTCACAGAGTGATAGAGTTAGAGGTGTGGGTCATAGAAAAAGGCCCTTCGGCCCTTCAAGGATGCGTGTGTCAAACACCTTCCTAGGTTTCCTAATCCCATTTCTCAGCACTATGCCCATGGCCTTGTATGCCATGGCATCGCAACTGCACAACCAAATACTTATTGCATGTTAGGAGGGTTTCTGCGTCCACCACCCTTTCAGGCAGTGCATTTCACGTTCCCAACACACTCGGTGTCCAAAAGTTGCTCATCACATCACCTGTCAACCTCATGGCCCTTGCCTTAAATCTATGCCACCTGGTTTACTCATCCCTCCGCCAAGGGGAAAAGTCCCTTTCTGTCGACCCCATCTATGCCCCTCATATGTTTAAAAACCTCAATCATGTCACCCATCAATCTCCTCTGCCCCAGGGGAAATATCCCAGTCTATGCTATGTCTCCTCATAAGTCAAACTCTCCAACCCAGCCAGCATCCTGGTCAACGGCCTCTGCACTCTCTCCACTCCAAACACATCCCTCCCATGATGTGCATTTCACAACTGCATGCAGAACTATAGCTGTGGCCTAGGCAGCATTTTCTGCACTTGGAACATTACCTCCCTGTTCCTATATTCTATTCCTTGGCTAATAAAGTCAAGTATGGTATCTGCCTTCTTAAACACCTTATGTGCCTATCCTGCTTCCTTAAGGGACCTGTCAACAAGCACAGCAAGATCTCTCTGATCCTCCTTACTTTCCATGGTCCTACCATTCACTGTGTATTCCCATGCTTTGTTTGTCCCCCCCAAGTGCATCACCTCACAGTTATCCACATAACATTCCATTTGTTATTCATTAGCCCATCTGACCAGCCGGTCTATATCTGCCTGTAATGTAAGGTTATCCTCCTCACTATTTGCCACCCCACCAATGTTCGTATCCATTGGTTCTGGAAGGTTGAGCGCATAATGAGCCAGGGGGAAAGGGCTGAAGTGTGTCACTGTGTACACGCTAACTGATCCACTGTCCTTGTTATTCATTTCAGCATCATCAGGGCATGGCTGTCAGGAGGAAATGCAGATGCCCCCTCTCACACCTGAGGGCCCTCAAGTATCACTTGCATCACACCATTTCTGCGAGGCAGGCAGCAGCGCAGATACTAACACCTCGGTGGGAATTGTAACATCAATTAGTGTCCCGGGGCAGAGCGGCGAGGGAACTTCACAATCGCTGGAGGAGCTGACAGAGACAGAGAGTGCCGATGGCGCCAGCAGTTTTGGAGGACTGCAGGGGACCAGGCATATGCTCAGTTGGTGCATGATGATGTGCCGCTGGAGTCGTCTGCGATGCAGTAGCTGCAGGAAATGCAGTCGGGTGTGAGGGAGCATGGGGGAGTGATACATGAGGCTATGCTTCGCTTGGTGTCCGTGGAGGAGGAGTCCAGGCGGAGCATCACTGATGCAATGAGCCTCATGGCAGAGCGTCATGCTTCCTCCATTGAGAGAGTAGCAACTCCCATGGAGAGGCACCTCTAGGAGAAAAATCAGGTTCTCCTGGGGTTATACTTGGACCTGCAAGCCCTCACAGTGCCGATGGCCACAGCTGGTCACTGCCAATGTGGGAGATGGTGTGGGCTTCAAGCTTTCCAGCTCATTGCCATCCATCCAAGGTGAGCAGGGAGGTCCGGGGTGACCACAGGTCAGCACAGCAGCTGCCTGTCGTATCTGCGGGCCTCTCTCAGGGAGCTCCGGGTGAGGGCACCAGCTGTGCCGCCCCTCTCCCAGTAACTGCTTCATCGGGTGAGGCTGCAACAACTGGGAAGATGCCAGCTGTGGAACTGGCAGATCCCTCCCAGATGGGCCCAGCACAGGCTTCATGGGCCAGAGGACGACTGCCAAGGCCATCAAGGCCAACAGGACAGTAGAGTCAGCAGGCTGTCTCAGATGCCACTCTGAGTGATGGGGCAGCACCAAGATGTAGCACCTGAAAACGAAAGCATAAGGCACCTTAGGCACACCATGGGTTTCTCACTGCTGCTTTTGTGATGGCCCGCGATTAGGTACTTACAATTTTTTTCAGCTTGCTTAACATTTTGTTTTAGATTTTTGAGAACTTCTGATGGTTAAGATAAAAACCAGATGTGTTACAATGGCTGAGAGTGGCTCCTTTGTTCTGCATTTGTACGTTTAAGATAAAAGTCATGAGTGGTTGTTTCAACATTGAAGTTTATGTCCAAAGTCCTTAGTTGCAGCTGATGAACTTACAGATTTAACACTTAGGTGTCGAGTATGGATGCGCCAGGCAAGGCTGGTCCTGCTGATCCATTTGTGTTGAGCTAGCTGAAGGTTCAATGGATTAAAGTCTCCCGGGTGTCCCTGCCTCCTTGGTGTAGTCCCGGGTCAGCGTTTAGCCCCTCAGCATTCCCCTGTGCTTCCTCATCCTCAGGATCGGTGCTAGACTCATTGTGTGCAGCCACATCCACTGCGTCAACGTCTTCATCGTCCACTGTGTCCCCCCTTTCCAGCGCAAGATTATGGAGAGTGCAGCATGCAACAACTATCACCGAGACACGATCTGGGGGGTACTGGAGTGTGCCCCTGAGCGATCCAGGCATCAGAAGTGCATCTTAAGAAGACCGATGGTTCTTTCCGCCACAGCCCTAGTGGAGGCGTGGCTCCTATTGTAGCACTGCTCAGCTTCTGATATTGGATGGCAGAGAGGCGTCATGAGCCACCTTCTGAGGGGATAGCCCTTGTCTCCCAGCAGCCATCCATCAAGCCGGGCTGGAGCACTGAAGAGCCCCTTTACCTGGGAGTGTCTGAGGATGTAAGCATCATGGGAGCTGCCTGGATACCTTGCACAAACTTGTAGAATCAGCATCCTGTGATCACACACTATCTGCATGTTCATGGAGTGGAAGCCCTTCCTGTTGACGAAGGCACCGGGCTCACCTGCTGGCGCCTTGATGGCCACATGTGTACAGTCTAATGCACTCTGGACGCAGGGGAAGCCAGCAATGGCTGCAAAGCCTCTGGCTCGCTGTGCCTGACTTGCCTGGTCACAGCGGAAGTGGAGGAAGGTCAATGCCCGTCTCAACAGAGCGTCTATGACCTGCTTGACACAAGTGTGAACAGCTGATTAGGAGACACCGCAAAGATCACCCACAAAGCCCTGGAAGGAGCCTGAGGCATAGAAGTTGAGGGCAACTGTGACCTTCAGAGCCTCTGGCATGGGGTGTCTGCCCATACAGTTAGGAGAGATCTCAGGCCCAATCCTCTGACAGATATAGTTGACTGTCTCCCTTGACGCTAGGCGCCTCCTTTGGCACTGCACCTCAGTCATATTGAGGTAGCTGCTTCGCCACCTGTATACCCTAGCAGCAGGATAATGGTGTCTTCTGCGGCCCCATCCACTTTGGACTACCTCTTGGCCCTGCGCCCCTTGTGCATGTGCCTGTAATCCCAAAGGTGGCTCCCCTGCAGGCTGATTGTACACTCCTGGCCTTCTCCTTATTCTAGCCCTCCCTTCCTCCTCAGAGGAGCTGCCACCAGTCAGAGGCATATCCAGGCAAAGGGGAGGCCTCCAGAAAGTTGCAGGCTTAATAAAGATTATTGACTGCAGAGTGCTGAGCTGAAGTTCAAAGTACACAGAAAGCTGTTGGAATTTGTTCTGAACTGCTACAGATCACACAGGCAAGTTTAAAAAACTTTCTCCAATAAATACTTCACAGGCCAGATTCACGACCCCACTGAACCCTCTTATCCTGCCCATGAATGAGGTTCATTAAAAAGTCTCTTACCCGCCTGCCCGTTGCGCCCGTGCTCCAACTTAACTAGCCCGTTAATTAATGGCAGGTGCGCGTCGAACTTCATCGTGCGCCTGCCCAGTGAAATATCGCGTTGGCGCGAGGTGACGTCAGGACCCTCACCGCACATCAAACAGAAAATTTTGCCCTTGTTGTCAAAGCTTTTCATCTTGCACTCATCAGGACAATTCACCAGAACACCAAATGTAAAGGGATTATACAGTTTATACTTCACGAGAAAAGAGTGCTAATTGGTTGGACTCTGATTGATAGAAGCGTTGCCATGGAGAATGCACCAGTTAACTGATGACTGACAGTTAACTGCCAAGCTTTATTTAAATTCAAGCCAGGCAGGTTGCCTCTGATTGATCAAGTCATTGCCCTGGGGAATTAACCACAGAATGGCAGTCACCTATTTTGTTTAGTTGAAACAGGCACAATGTGCGTACATGTTCTTTCTATCTGCAAAGAACAGGGCCCTTTTTATTAATATATGTAGCTTTGAGCATGTGTAAGTGCGCCACACTGGGAGCCAGACTGATCATCTTGAACTGGTTTTCAAAGTAATTCTTAGCACACTCAGGATTGCTTAGATAATATTGTCCAATCGCGGAATCACATCTAATGTTGGACACAGTGCTTTGCGTTTTGTATGCACAGGCTGGTTGGGGAAGGTCTATACCTTGCCTGTTGTGAACAACGGCTGGGACATGCTGTCATGTCATTTCATATCTGCCTGTCTTTGGGACATATGGCCTACATACCTAGCATCACACTGACACTCAAATTCATATACCACATTATTCATTTGTGAGATAGGCAGAACGTTTTTTTAGCTTGATGGCAGCATCCTTTTAGTGGTGAATGCTACTTGTGTTGCTACTGCATAGTAGTAATGTGAATGCAATGCGACCAGACATTCTTCACCTGTTGCTCAAGTTATTGAGATACCTTACCCTTCCAGGGTAATCAGATGTAGACGGAATGTGACCTTAGGCCCATTCATGAGTTTGTGCAATAAAGAGCGCAAAATGATCCGATCAGGGGAGCCATTGTCTCACAGGGTGGCTTTGAGGTGCCCTATTTCAGCATCAAACTTACACGGAGTGCAAGTAGCTCATGCCTATTTATGAGGTTGCCGATAAGGCCAAATTTATAGTGCGTGGAACTGTAGGAATTCCAACGTGTATACGACCCCTGAAGGTAGGCTTGTGGTAGGTGGTGGTAGAGAATCCCCTGGCAGATCTCTCAACTATTACATGAAGGAAATGGAGCTCATTTGACTGCTCCATTTCAAAGGTGAATTTGAGCGCAGGATGGAGCCCATTAAAGTGTGTAAGGAAATTCATACATGAAGCTGTGGATTCAAAAAGAGCAAGTATGACATCTGTATATCGAAATATGCAAGGGGTAGAAGGTTGGGTGTCATTCCATTGAAGACACATTTTTTGTGGAACCCAACAAAAGATGTTTGCGAGTGCTGGGCCTAAAGGGAATCCCATGACAACACCATCTACTTGGGCATACATGGTGTCGCTAAAACTGAACTCAACTGTTGCTGATTCATAAATTCAGTGAATACTGATTCACACAGTGGCAGTGGGTCTGGATTGCCATGATATAGTGCTGCAGCGCAAATGTCTAAGGCTTCTTTGAGCGGTACATTGGTGAATAGGCTAGCAATGTCAAATGAGCACATGGATATGGCATTGTTATTGATATGTAAGTCTTGTATGGCCTTTGCAAATGTGAAGGAGTCTTTCACCGTGAATGTGGAAAACTTGCTCAAAACTGGTTGTAGCAACTTGCCCAACCATTTGGCCAATTCATGTTGTGCAGAACCTGTCATGGTTAAGATAGGGTGTAAAGGGTCATCACTTGCGTGTGTCTTCGGTAGCCCATACATATGCGGACGCAGTAAGCTGTGAGGACAAACCCTGTCATATATATCACCTGGTAGCATGTTGCTCTTACACAAGTCCAACAAGCTTACTTTTAGCGAAAACAAAAAATGCTAGAAAAATTCAGCAGGTCTGACAGCATCTATGGAGAGCGAGACAGAGATAACGTTTCGAGTCCATATGACTCTTCTATAGATCTAAAGGCAGGTAGCGATGTGGTGAAATATGTACTGATTAAGGGGGTTGGAACCGGTGAAGCTGGATAGAAGGCCAGCAATGCGCGGAGGCAAAGGAGAGATGGCAAAAGATGTCATAAGCAAAAGGTCAAAGGGTTGTTAATGGTGGTGGTACTGGCTAAAGGTGACATTAAGAAAGCAAAATGTGATAATGGCCAGACCAGAGTAAGCATTCTGGCCCTACTGGGGGTGAGGTGGGGGGAGGGGTCGGGGGTGGGAAGAAAAATCAAAAATAGGCTAAAAGCTGAGGAGAAAACAATAAATGAAAATGGAAATAAATTTTAAAAATAATTATAATGAAAATGAGTGGAAAAAAATTAATAAAAATTAAAAAAAATAAAAATGAGTATGGAAAAAAGGGGGATGAAAATAGGGGGTGGGGAGTGAGGACAGAGTTCATGGTCTGAAGTTGCTGAACTCAATGCTAGGTACAGAAGGCTGTAAAATGCCTAATCGGAAGATGAGGTGCTGTTCTTCCAGTTTGCGTTGAGCTTTACTGGAACATTGCAACAAGCCAAGGACGGACATGTGGGCATGAGAGCAGGATGGGGTGTTGAAATGGCAGGTGACAGGGAGGTCTGGGTCATGCTTGTGAACAGACCAAAGGTGTTCCTCAAAGTGGTCACTTAGTCTGCGTTTGGTCTCTCCAATGTAGAGGAGACTGCATTGGG